>NC_081792.1:20830531-21148864 GCF_963082965.1 Carassius carassius
TGACGATGTCCCTATACGACCTCAAACTTGAATCATACAGCTCAGGAAATTCTGACACACACATGCTGAGTCCCAATTCGCCTACTTATACTACGACCTAAAAGTATGTACTTTTTTTGTGAGGAAAAAGTACATACTTTTGAGTGTGTAGCAAAAGAGTATGCACGCTCTGGGACATACTTCGATGACGTCATGCAACGTGAATGACAACGTGGTTGCCTAGTTACGCACACCACAACTGTTAACGTTTCATTCATTCTTGTATGTCCAATAAAATTTTATTTACTATTCCCATCTTTTTTTCTCATCCTTTTTATTTTCACAATACATTTTACAATGTGTTCTTCTACCAAGTTGAGGGGTGAAGAAGCAGGGCGGCGTCGTCGTAGAACCAAACGCAGGTCGTTTGTGAGGCGGCTGGTTCTGACGTTCATGTGCAATGTGTGTAACAAAGCCATCGCAAAGCTCCTCCCTCCCGCACGCAATGGGTTGTGGGCAATATTAGCCCTTAGAGTGTGCATTCGCTTTATTCACCTGGCGGCCATTTTGAAAACTCGAACGCCAGTTGAGGGGTACACAAACCCGGAAGTTTGATTCCGACGCAGCACCAGCAATGGAAACTCCAGTGTGGACCACCAATCTTTCCTGTCTGCCCGAATTAACTATACAAAATGTGGAGCAGTGGGCCAGTACCGACTGCAACATCCCCCGGGCTGTGTTAATTAAGGGATACAGTAACTGGATCGAAGGTTTTATCCACGACATTGAAGGTATGAATGGACGCCAATTTACCTCAGTTTCTGCTAGCTTGTAGCAGCTAACGTTAGGGGTAAGTTTAGCTGTGATATTGAGTTGTTGACTATGTGTACTATGTTAGATTTTATTTAACACTTAACATGTCTATGTTAGATTTTATTTAACACTTAACATGTCTTTAATCGACAGTTAATAGGAGCCCATCACACATATTTGTGAGGGCAAGGTCTTTTCCCTCGGTGCGGAAAAATGAGGCACCTTACAACATACAGGTGCTAAGTGGTACAAACTGCTCAGTTCGCAGAGCAGTGCCACAGTTAAACCAGCTTGATAAATGTTCATTATGAGTTTATATCAACAATGTACCCTTCCCTGTCTTACTGAAAATAACATGTTGATTTTATCTCATTAACATGTTATCTGTAGTTGATGTAATATCACATAAGCCTCATTAATATCTACTCTCAAATATTATCTTATTTCAAATTAGCAAAGCCAGACAGGGCTAGGTGCATGTCGCTATTACTTGTTGATAATGATAGTGTAATGATAGTATAACTATCAGCAGTGTTGGGAAGGTTACTTTGGAAATGTAATAGGTTACAGATTACAAGTTACCCTGTTTAAAATGTAATAGTAGTGTAACTTTTTCAATTACTTTATTAAAGTAATGTAACTAATTACTTTTGAGTACTTTTTGATTACTTTTCTAAATTTGTGAAAAATAAAGAATAATAAATAAAAGCATATACATCAACTTAAATACAGTTATCTAATAAGCATGTGACGTATTCTGTGTAATAAACTCCTGAAACATTGGTTTTTTTTTTAAACTGCTGTCTCTGTATATGATGATAGTTTTCTCAAAATAAGTAAAATGCACATGAAGTGACACAGAGCAGTTCTAGAAATTATGTTTATGCGCTCGTGTACTCCTATATTGAGGTAGCAGAGGTTGAAAACACTGCGAGCTTCAGTAGGCCTATGTGTAGTAAATGAAACCATGTCTTTGCCATTAATTTACAGGAGGGGCGGACTGGGAAAAAAATTCAGACTGGAAAATTCAAACTCATACAAACAAATTCATGGACAAAACTATTTTTTGTATGGACCTGGCATAAAAAAGGTTTAAATCTTTAATTTGGGGACATGCAAAATAATTAAAAGTTCTCTCCTGAACTGCACCTTCACTTCCATTTTTCTCTTCAGTCTTTTTATTTTGCTCTGTTATCCATCTCTCTCATGACTTTAATACTCAAGATTGAACAAAACTATACTTTACAATACAATACTCTACAATACTACAATATCTTTATAGAAAAATCCTAATACTGTACACGAGTCATGTGTTTCTCTTACGTCCGCATCCGGCATTTCGTTTTTATGACTGGATTCTACGAACCAAACTGTGTTTCCGCATCCCGGAAATTATTAGGGCGGTATGTCTTAGAATAGTCAGTGCAATTTGGGAAAGAAATTAGTTAAATCTGTATGTGGATGTGGGTAAATATTCAAATGTAATCCCCTTTGTAATCGTAAAAAATTTCATAAGTAACTGTAATTTAATTACTCATTTTTTCTTAGTAACTGTAACTAATTAGTTACAATAATTTTATAATTAAATTACGTAACGCCGTTACATGTAACTAGTTACTCCCCAACACTGACTATCAGGTAAGTGGTAAGGTAAGTATTAACATTCATATTAAGATAAGAGTTGCTCAGTTCTTGGAGCAGTGTATCCAGGGTTGAGGAAGGTTCTTAAAAATGTAATTAGCTTACAAATCTGTTTAAAATTAACATAATATGGAATCCATACTGTTCAATCTTAATATGAGCTTTTCCACAACCCTGACTATTTTGTACGATGAGTGTCCAAGATATTATGTATCTTTCAAGTTGTGTTCGCAAGTATCACAGCTGTAAACAACCTACCAGTACCAGCATGTAGCTGTAATATTTTCATGGCAGATCATTTAAATGCCAGATGTACCTAATTCACTGCACACTCAGTGTGTGTGTGTGTGTGTGTGTGTGTGTATGTATGTATACATGCGCGCACACACACACACACACACACACACACACACACACACACACACACACACACACGCCATATATTTGTTAATAGCAACTCTGAAGTGTCAAGTGTCTAAAGCTTGATTATCTTTTCAGGTGGAGCTGTCACAGCACACTTTTGTTTATGTGTTTATCTGCATCAGCAAATAAAATGCAATCATATAAACATTTTTACATGTAATTTTATTGATCAGAATCAATCTGACTCCTGTACATCCTCCTAGCAATGAAAACTGATGTGATGTGTTCCCTAGGTTAGCTTGTGACTAGAAGCTAATACAAACAAGGTCACTCAGAATATGCTTATACTAGTGAATCTGTGGTGGTAGATTTAAATAACATACTACTAATTTTTGACTAGGCTGTATATTTCAACAACCTGGCTCTCTGCCTTAATCTATCTACTAAAACGTGTTAGTTCTGTCCTAGCCTAGCTAGCGATACAAGCTAACGTATGGAGACACCTTAGCCTCACAGCACCAGACATAAACTTACCTTAAAATTACGACCAGGATCCCTTCTGATGTTTATTATCCATTGTCGACGTAGTCCCTGATCTTTTGGGAAACGGTGAAATGTTTGTCCTCTATTCGATTTTTTCCTGTGTGATGAAGTGCATTTGGGAACACAGCAGTGAGGCGCCATTGCACTGACAGAATTCAGAATTCGCGCTGTGAGTGAGAACTCCCGGAAGTGGTAAGTGTACCCCTCAGGCTCGGTGGAACGTTCGATAATAATGAATAAGGCGAATTGATCAGGCGGCAAGGAAGCCGACCGGAAGTTGAAGTCGGCCGGGTGCTGCCATTTTGTAGCAGAACTTCACTTGCGTTAGCATCCCATTGACCTCCCGTTCATTTTGGCATCTCTTTGACAGCGAATAACTTTACATCTGAGGCGTTTAAAGACTCCATTTGTCCATTATTTATTTCTAAAGATACACGACAATGTATAAAGGGCTCCATTGCCTTCTATGTTACATTATGGCCCCGTAGAAACAGTTTTTGTAAAAATAGGCTAACGATTGCGTCATAACCACTCGACTCTCTGTCGCATTACCGTACAGACAGGAGGAAAAGCTCGTGTCACCGGGTGAAAACCTGGTGAATCTAAAAAGATTCCTCATTTGTTTTAAATCTGGCTCTGTTTAGTGTTGGCCATAACGAGCGCCAGCTGAAGCAAATCAGCTGTGCTTCATTGAAGCACGTGCTCAGGAAGAGGAGCATAAAAAGGGAGTGTTTGAGCAGTGTGAGAGGAGACGGGCAGGCAGTAGTGTGTGTGCTGACAACGGCGGTGAAGCAAGAAGACTGAAGGTTCAATGCCAGGGACGGGCAGGCAGTAGTGTGTGTTCGCTGACAACGGCGGTGAAGCAAGAAGGCTGGAGGTTTAATGCCAGATCAGGAGTTCTACTGTGAGATTTCCTGTGGCATGCTCACTTGGTGAGTTTTCTGGAGAAACCACGAACGAGTAAGTGAGAGGATTATACAGAAGTGAGAGAGGAAACCACTGCAGGATATTGAGTGACTCACCGAGGAAAAGTTAAGTGCACTCTTCCATTGATTACCTGTTGAGGAAAACCTCATTTGAAGATTGACCATCACCAGTGTGCAACTAACCTTTGTTTGCGGGCAGTGTGTGTGGTCTTGTTGACAGAACGAAGCGTAGTGATTGGAACAGCTGGGAGGATCGCTGATGTGTTCATGCTGATCTTTTGAAACCATTATTCCTTGAGTCATCCACCCTACAGAGAGAAGAGAAACGAGTTGATTAATCACTGTGGAGTTTGCAGTGTCTGAAAGAGTGAGGTTCACAAGTGTGAAGATTTACAAGAGTGATTTATGCACAAGTGTGGTGAGAATCAAACGACTGTGTTTCTTCTGAAACTTTGATGGATGAATATTGACTTGTGACTGTGAAGATTCCTCCAAATTGATCTGTCTAAGCTGTGTCCAGGTTCCTACTCGAGTGGACGGTGTGAAGGGAAAGTGCTAAACGCACTCCGAGTATCACGCTCCACGAGCACTGTCTCGCACGTCCACGAAAGTCCAGTTTCACAAACTCCCCAAACGACGCCATTCCGCTACGCATGGAATGAGAGCAAAGGCGGGTAAATTACCAAAGTCCTGTATCACTTGTTATTGCCTGATCTACCGTTATTGTCTGTCCCTCAGAAGAGGTGAGGAAGCTGCTGTCATTCGATCGGCTGTTCTATGAACACGTACACAAGCCGAGTCTGAGCCCCGTCACTGTCCGTCCCTCTGAAGAGGTGAGGAAGCTGCTGTCATTCGATCGGCTGTTCTATGAACACGTACACAAGCCGAGTCTGAGCCCCGTCACTGTCCGTTCCTCTGAAGAGGTGAGGAAGCTGCTGTCATTCGATCGGCGGTTCTATGAACACGTACACAAGCCGAGTCTGAGCCCCGTCACTGTCTCTTCCTCTGAAGAGGTGAGGAAGCTGCTGTCATTCGATCGGCTGTTCTATGAACACGTACACAAGCCGAGTCTGAGCCCCGTCACTGTCTCTTCCTCTGAAGAGGTGAGGAAGCTGCTGTCATTCGATCGGCTGTTCTATGAACACGTACACAAGCCGAGTCTGAGCCCCGTCACGGTCCGTTCCTCTGGAGAGGTGAGGAAGCTGCTGTCATTCAATCGGCTGTTCTATGAACACGTACACAAGCCGAGTCTGAGCCCCGTCACTGTCTCTTCCTCTGAAGAGGTGAGGAAGCTGCTGTCATTCGATCGGCTGTTCTATGAACACGTACACAAGCCGAGTCTGAGCCCCGTCACGGTCCGTTCCTCTGGAGAGGTGAGGAAGCTGCTGTCATTCAATCGGCTGTTCTATGAACACGTACACAAGCCGAGTCTGAGCCCCTTGCCCCCTCAGTTCCTCTTCCCAAACAGGGTTCCAGCCACAAACATTCTCAGCACTGTTTTTGTTGTTTTAAATTAATAAAAGAAACTTACCTTTTAAAGTCATTCTGTTGTCCGCCTCTTGGTGCCCTCTGGTGTCTGCTCCTCCGGAGTGTGGTAATTGTCCCTCGGCCCTAACATCGGTTGCACTCGCAGGCAATTAACTTAAAATGGCGTACTGGCGTTACATTTTAAAATACTATACAAAATAATTAATCAGAATACTTACTCCTGCTCACTCACGCCAAAGAACTCCCCGCTCAAGCTCGCTGTCTCTGCAAGATTAACGAAGGCAGTTTGCACGCACAGCCACTTAGAAGATTTACATCTGTCAGACAGGTTGCTGACGTCATCAAGCTTAGTTTGAGTCTGCGCGTCAGAAACTGAAGTGCTAAAAATAGCTAAAACTTCACTTGTCTCAATTGAGTTTCAATGGGGTCGCTGTGTCCATTTCTTTTACTGTCTATGGCATTGATCTGCACTTTGAATTCTAACCGGAAATAGTAGACCATCCGGGTATCTTTGGAATACTCTTTTCAACATACTACGATTTGGGACGTACTAATTCTAGTTTCGCATACTATTTAGGATCTATTGGTCGCGCTGGTAATCGTCACAGAGCGCAGCGGCAAGAGTTGAACTATTTTGAACTTTGACCGCGGCGTGCGCAAATGATGCGCACCGCTGCGCTTTGGTCGACACAGCAACAAAACGTCCTTGCGCGGCGCAAGCCATTGAGATGAATGGGTTTTATAGCGCAGCGCCGCGCATACCGCGTCCTGTGTGAAAGGCCCATTAGTGAAAGAGAAGGGGAGGCCAGGGGAACCAATCAGCATCGAGTGTTCACTTTCAGCGCTGAGGAGTGCTGAGAAAAGTAACATCTATTTTAAAATTCACGAGCCATTTATTTCATTTAATATAGTTAATCTAATATAACCTCATACTAAGAGTGTAGTTGTTCTCCAGATATAAGCATAACCAGTGTTGGGGAGTAACTAGTTACATGTAACGGCGTTACGTAATTTAATTACAAAATTATTGTAACTGTAATTAGTTACAGTTACTAAGAAAAAATGAGTAATTAAATTACAGTTACTTATGAAATTTTTTACGATTACAAAGGGGATTACATTTGAATATTTACACACATCCACATACAGATTTAACTGATTTCTTTCCCAAATTTCACTGACTATTCTGAGACATATGCCCTAATAATTTCCGGGATGCGGAAACACAAGTCTAGTTTGTAGAATCCAGTCATAAAAACGAAATGCCTAACGCGGACGGAATATGCCACATTTTGGATGACTAAATCAAAAGTAGGTCAGTACACTTGAATCAAAACATGACATGGACTAGTGTCTGTGAATATTAAGCCCCAAAAATGCAATATATGACTCCTGCACGTTCTGCGTGTCTGTGGAAATCAGGCGCGGACTGGACACCGGGAGAAACGGGACAATTCCCGGTGGCCTGGCAGACGATTTTGCCCCACTATTTAATATCATTATTGTATACTTGCCTGCCGAATATACTAAAGCGATCATTTGCGAATCCGCCATTTGATAATTAAATCTCTAATAAGTCATGAATTGTTAGTCATGACTCGCGCGCTCTCCGCGCCTCCGCCAAACGGTTTGGATCAGACTCCGAGTAATCAATGCGAGAGAGAGAGAGAGAGAGAGAGAGAGAGAGAGAGAATGGAGTGTGGAAGCGCACAGCTGGAGCAGAGAAGCAGAACTCCTGTTCAGGGTTTCGGGTCAGTTTCATCTGTAAAGATGCTTTTTTGTCTTTGTTTCTTTATTTATTTAATCAAGCAGCAGCACGTTGCTCATCAGTCATCACTCAAAATAGGCTACTATATAAAGGACATAATTATTATCTGTTGTAATGTTACAGTAGTAATTTAGCTGAAAAAAAATCAGATTTTTGTTATAGGTTTAGGGGGAGCTACGACAGACAACAACACAACCCTTACGAAAATTTACATTTTAATATTTAACTATAAATCCAGAGAAAATGGTTAGCCTACTATTGTTTAACTGTGATAACCAAAAATGTAAAATTATTTTACAAATATATTTATTTAAAAATAAATACAAATCCATTTGCAAAAAAAACAAGGTTATTTTACTTTTATATAGGCTAATAAAAGCATGGTAATTTTTTGTAAGGGAAAAACATGACTCATGTACAGTATTAGGATTTTTCTATACAGATATTGTAGTATTGTAGAGTATTGTATTGTAAAGTATAGTTTTGTTCAATCTTGAGTATTAAAGTCATGAGAGAGATGGATAACAGGGCAAAATAAAGAGCCTGAAGAGAAAAATGGAAGTGAAGGTGCAGTTCAGGAGATAACTTTTAATTATTTTGCATGTCCCCAAATTAAAGATTTAAACCTTTTTTATGTCAGGTCCATACCAAAAATAGTTTTGTCCATGAATTTGTTTGTGTGAGTTTGGATTTTCCAGTCTGAATTTTTTTCCCAGTCTGCCCCTCCTGTAAATTAATGGCAAAGACATGGTTTCATTTACTACACATATATAGGCCTACTGAAGCTCGCAGTGTTTTCAACCTCTGCCGCCTCAATATAGGAGTACACGAGCACATAAACATAATTTCTAGAACTGCTCTGTCACTTCATATGCATTTTACTTATTTTGAGAAAACTATCATCATATACAGAGACAGCAGTTTCAAAAATACACCAATGTTTCAGGAGTTTATTACACAGAATACGTCACATGCTTATAGATAACTGTATTTAAGTTGATGTATATGCTTTTATTTATTATTCTTTAATTTTCACAAATTTAGAAAAGTAATCAAAAAGTACTCAAAAGTAATTAGTTACATTACTTTAATAAAGTAATTGAAAAAGTTACACTACTATTACATTTTAAACAGGGTAACTTGTAATCTGTAACCTATTACATTTCCAAAGTAACCTTCCCAACACTGAGCATAACAAATGTGATTTTGATTTTTATAAAATTTTATAAACAAGAAGTTAATATTAAGTGCGTTTTAGACACCATATTGCCTGTTTTAGCTCTATTTCAGCAACGAAAAAAATTGAAAACTAAGCTACAGCAGTAACAGTTATTGCGTCTTTGAGAAACACACCGAGGAGGTGTTTCCTAACTGAATGAATCCACTTTTTGAACAAAGGAAGGCAAAGTAAGTAGTAGGCTTTCCTCTCTGTACACATATCCTTAAGTAATGTTACAATTTTGCCTGTTTTATTGGTGTCCCCTTCAAAACTGCTCGTGAGAAATGTTATGTTTATTGTCCCCCCCAACATTTAGATGAAATTTTCGCCCCTGCGTGAAATACATCTTGTGTTTTTTCAGACAGAGTCAGGGTCAAACACTTTCAGTGTTTACTGAACATTGATTGTCCCGTGTTAAAGTTTCCTGTGCTGGTAGAACTTGTATTTGTGACATTCAGACAAGGTAGTGGAAAATTACACTACAGCTGTTTTACATTTGCATACTTTGTAAACTGTTTGTGTCACAAGTTAACATTTTCCATAAGTAAGAGACCTTTTGGTTTGTATTTGAGCAGGTCTCTCTCTCTTTTAAGCTGATGAATTACGAATGCTTAAACAAAGGAAATACATTGAGGTTTCTGTTTGAAAATATTTAGCCATCCCTTTCTTAACCCCTCTGTTTTAACCCTTTAACAGTCCTCTCGGCCATTTGGTATATCACATTTTGAGCCATGATTATATGGTAAATCATTTTGGTTTGCTAGTTTCAATTTGCAGATTTTATTGTGTTCTAAGGAGACTGTCTATGCCAAACTACTAAATTAAAATTTAAATTATTTAACAACTATAAATACATATATTGTAATAGAATTACAATATGAATAATACAAATTTACATAATTCTCAATTTTCAGTTTTCAGTTTTGCACCATTATACAGACAAGCATTTCTTTTTTTTTCTTTGACCTTTATTTATATATATATATATCACACTTAAGCCTTTAATGGGCATGTCCAGATTTTTATTTATATATATATATATATATATATATATATATATATATATATAAAAATCTGGACATGCCCATTAAAGGCTTAAGTGTGATTTATTTTGTTCTGAGACAATAACATTATGTTCATCAAGGACAAAGAAATATACCAACAGTAAATGTATAGGTTAAATGCTGATTGGTAAAACACAGGGAAAGATAAAAAAAGACAGCAAAAGAGACTAAAAGGAACCAGGGTTTGCAGTAAAATAACCACCAGACGCTCTGTGTCAAGCACACCCTGGCGTGATTGAAAACAAATGTTCAAAAACAGAGCGGGATATAAAAACATATTCATTAGTCTTTCCCACAGTTCTCCAGTAACAGCTCCAATTAGACTTACTGTATATAGGACATTCATGTAATGCTTTTATAAACATTATACAGATTTACTCATGAACGCCCCATTTTGAGAAAAAAAAACCAAACACAAAATACTAATGAAATATTTGGATGTCATTGTGTTGTTTGTGACCATAATAATTATTTCTTGATTCTTTAACAATGTAGGGGCCATTCATGTTTAGAAACTTACATAAAGGAGTAAGGGACCTTTTCTATGACAATCTGTTATCCTCAGACTGTTAAAAATTAATGCTTTTGACACAGGGTGAGCTTATGATGACTTATGAAACATTTTTACTAAAGGTCAGCATTCCACTTTTTTTTTTTTTACTTATTTACTCTGTCTAACAGTGGGTGATGATAAGCCCATATGTGACCTTGGACCACAAAACCAGTCTTGGGGTATCTTTTTATCAATACCAAAAAAACATTGTATGGGTCAAAATTATTGATTTGTCTTTTATGCCAAAAATCATTAGGATATTAAGTAAAGATCATGTTCCATGAAGATATTTTGTACATTTCCTACCGTAAATATATAAAAATTAAATTTTTGTTAAGTAATATAAATTGCTAAGAATTTATTTGGACAAATTTAACGGCGATTTTCTCATTATTTAGATTTTTTTGCACCCTCAGATTCCAGATTTTCAAACAGTTGTATATCGGCCAAATATTGTCCGATCCTAATAAATCATACATCAATGGAAAGATTATTTATTAAGCTTTCAGGTGTTGTATAGTCTCAATTTCGAATAATTGACACTTAAGACTGGTTTTGTGGTCCAGGGTCACATATGTGTGATATTATTCATAAAACTGTTTAACAAACACTTGCTACACTTAATCATCATGAGACTAGGTTACAATAGCAAAAAAAAATGTGTCAGTTATAGAAAGAGCTAAATTAAACTGAAAAGAGATTAATAATGAGATACTTACTACAGGCACAGCATTGCCAGTTACTTCATCAATTTTTGCTACTCCAACAATAATAGCTCCAAATGAAGCAAATGTAGCAACGACCATCAAACTTGGCCATCATTAATGAACCATTGTTCTTGAATGAATCGTTTCAGCATTTGATTCAATGACTCACTCATAAAGACTTGTTTTGTTCATGAATGGAATGCTGCGTTTGAAAAAGTAGGCGAAAAACTGAGAAAGTAGGCAAAAAACTTTTGAAACAAAGGAATATCGCCGAATTCACAGTATTCATAAAATAGGAAAAAAGTCACTGAAACACCTACTATTTCTGGAATAAATAATAAATTGGTTGAAGCATGGCTCACTCATAAAAAACACTTTGCCACCTGTTGGAGTAACAATGTAAACTGCAGAAAGTTTCTACCAACTAATTCAAAGTCTGATGTGAATTAACATTATATAATATAAACTATTTGATTATTATAGCTTGTCAGTCAAATTGTAATATATTTTACTCTTATTTAACACACCAGCTTGTTAGAAGAGAGCTCCATGCATGAACTGTGTCCCTACACAGTGTTCATTGCTCCCTACTCCCTGAGCCAAAGAAATTAGTTGAAATTTAATTCACCTCTGAACTTTTATTCACAGATTTGCACTATACCATGACCTATAGCATCTTGACTTACAGACGAAACTTACTAGAGAAGTGTGAAGTGTGATATAATATACCCTTGTAGATAAATATAATTTCATTTCATGTCTCGCACACTTTAATGCCCTTTGAATAGAACAGGGGTCCTCAACTCCACTTTCCTGCAGAATTTAGCTCCAACCCTAATCAAACACACCTGAACAAGCTAATCAAGGTCTTTATGATCACTACAAAGTTGCAGGTAGTTGTGTTTAACCCAGGTTGAAGCTAATCATTACAGGAAAGTGGATCTCAAGGTCCATAGTTGAGGACCCATGAATAGGAACATATACCGTTCCTTCGAACTGGAATCATGGTCATATAGGACAAACGTCTGAAGTAATAAGAGAAAGAGCGGGGGTTGTGTCCCACGAGTACTGGAATTGAATACCACAGATTTAGCTCATCAAGAAATCAAATGTCAATATTTCCACCTGTTCTCTCCAGTCAGAATAGGATGCAGATCTAGTGAATTTCTGTTTCTTAGCCTTAGCCCTTCAAAAAGCCCAGTTGGTATAATATCAGCTACCACACACCACGCTATCATGAATAGCGTCGTGACTCACAGAAATACTCCAAAGTCAAGACGAAAACCAAGTCTACTCTGCATTTACACAAGCATCGTTCTCTCAGCCTTCACTTTGAGCCCATAACAGCTGCAAGCACTCAATCCACTCAGACTGAAGCTGACTATCATCCCCCAAATGCTATATGAAATAGTGCCAAGTCTTTCTCTCCTGACCAGTTTATACCAGAATAACCTGGGGGCTTTGACATTACATTACATGTAGGGCTTTAAAGATCATAATGACATCTAAGACAAATCTTTTACACCAAATTGTCCTTCAAAGTTAAGTTTTTAACAAAGAATCATGGTGAGATCATCACAATAAGTGATCAATAAATTTATGTTTGTACAGTACATACCAAAGACAAGAATTCTGTCACATTTATAAATTTGAAGTGCAAGCTTAGTGTACAAAGACACTGAGTGTTTGAAATCATTTGGGGCGGGGAGGAGGACATAACATTTGAAATATTATCTTCTTGTTAAATTGCATTTATCTACAGCATACAATATTTTTATGAAGATGGAAGGTTGCATTTTCCTGGTAAGTGAATCTCTCCAGGTGGGGCAGATCAATTCTCTGTCTTTGTACACACAAATGTTGACATGATTAGGTGGAAAAGATGAGACATTTGTCATTTATGATAAAATACTCATCTGGAATGCTGACACATAAAACCAGACCAAAATCTCTCAAAGTGCCTTTTGTGGAGTCTGGGTTTTCATTATCTCTGTCATAACATCCTTCCAACAATGATGATGCACGTAAACACTGTTTTTCATCAGTTGGCAGTTAATCAAATTACAGAATGCCTAACAAACAGCCTCTATGAGTGACGTTGACTGTCTTTGTTTTAAATGTGTTGTGTTATTCTTTTAACATCCAATTAACCTGGCTGGCGAACCTGAATGATGCCCATTGAACGACTGCCACACGGGATAATGCACCCAATTAAAGAGGACATTAGGCCAGACTTCATTATAGTATCTTTGTCCAAGAGCAGTAGGTTACTCTACTTGGTAATGTTCAGTCATGGAAGCTTTATTTTATGAAATTTCTGTGCAACGTTAATGCATTCACATGAATTAATTCAACTCATGTGCTGTGCAGTTACAACAATAGCACTATTGTTTAAAGGGGCCGTGCACCCAAAATTAAAATTCCAATTCATTATGACTTTCTTTCAACCTGAAACGTGCCTCTACATACATATGTGAAATCTCATACAAAATGCAGTTCACTGCAGTTTCAGAGAAATGCAATGGCAACAACCTTTATTCCTTTTAAAATTTTAATTACAGAGGCAGATCACTGATTAATAAAGACTAATTTTACCATAGTGTATGATTTGTAAACTACTGCATTTTGATGTTTACATCATATAACCATCTCCATATGCAGGAAAATTGATTTCTTACACCGTAAACTTGCTCGGTAGCTCATGTGGTACAGCACTGCACCTGTGATGCATAGTGCCATGTGTCACAATAAAACGAAAAAGAGCAAAGCCATATAGAAGCAAGCTAAAATGGAATGAATGGTTGCTTCAGCAAATGTGTTTTTTATCCGCCTTTTTAAAAATTAACACTATCGATTAGGTTAATTTAAATTAGAGCATTAACCTTTTTAGTGCCACTCACCAGATATTTCACTTTTGAAAAATGCAGGGAGCAACATATAATCATTTAGCAGAAATATCACCACAGGCACATTTTTTCCAATGAGCCTGAAGATATTACAGAAACCATAGGGGTTCAAACAAAACTGGACCCTATTGACTTTTAACAACACTAAGATCACATATCTTCATTTTTGTTGTGTGTGTGAGTGAATGATGACAGAATTGTCATTTTAGGGTGGAGCATTCCTTTAGCAATATGTAGTGAATGCTCAGAAGGAACAATGAGAGCTGATGACAAACATTACAAACCTATAACCACCAGGAGGTTACTGAGAGGTCAGTGCGTATGAGGATCAGATGGAACTGAAGCGTGATGATTCAGAACCACTTTATACAACCACCACCTTCATTCTCATCATCATACAGTACATTCAGACAAAAAACAGTTTTGATTAAAACCTTGAACACCTTGCTCATCCTCGAAAAGTCTTTCATTAGATGCCACAGACAATCCAAGGACATTCTCTCTCAGTTGACTCTATATGCCCAGCTATATGCCTTAAAACGCCTTCAAACAGTCCCTCGGTTAATCAGACGATAATTAACAGTCTCTAATCACTCTCCACTACCATACTCTTCCGTCTGCACATTAATAAATGGGATTTTAAGTGGAACTCCTGAGAGTTACCCAACCAGCAGCAGCAGCTTACGGCCAGGGACTCCGGGTGGAATTGATATACTTTGTGCTTATTTCCATGTTAGAAAGGAAACACTGTCCTTTCAAAGAAACATTGTCCCCCCTTTTTATATTTATATTTGATTGTATTCAGAGTGTCCCAGGTTCCTGTCAGCCTTCCTACAGCCTGCCAAACAAAAATTTGGTTTAGGCTGGGTGAGGTGTTCCTGTATCCACATAGAAAATGACACAATGTGAACAGCTCCTGTGTGTTGTGTAGTCTTTTAAAGTCTGGCAAGAATGTTGTTCCCTCAAAGTCTTCTGCTTGTTTAAGTATGTAGACTAGACCATAATATTTTGGAGGACAAACTTTAACGTTTTCTAATAGCTTTCCTTAGCAAGTAAATTAATAGAATCTTCCCACTTTAGATTTTTTTTTTTTTTTTTTGATATTTACAAAGTGTAGGCCTGGTAGAAAATAAGGGTCAATTCAGTCAAGCAAACACAGATAAACTCAACACAACATATGGTATACTGAGTTCAATCTTAACACTTAACAAAGATAGAAACATAGACATACATTTTATTTAATAATAATAATAATAACAGATTGAGGTTTTATTTCTTAGTTTTAACATTTTTATTATCATCAAGTATCAGCTATTCATTTTGGATTTATCTATTTTTAGAGTTTACACTGATTTATTTATTTATTTATTTTTTATGAGAGAAGTCACAAAAACTGTTGTGATTGAGATTACGGCTCTTATTAATTCCTATGGTATATGTAAACAGTGATGTTGCAACTCTGACAGAAATTCAGTGATGTCAAGGTGATTTATTATCAAGGACCATTACGCTTTCTCCAGTGGTACTGACACAGACCCTGCTATCTCCAAATAATAAGACCATCTAATTTTGGACCAATGAGATTTCTTTGTGGGTGGGGCTATGAACAAAAAGATAACCAAAACCCCTCAACTTTTTCAAACACAGTAGTGTCAGCCATTTCATTTTTTTTTTTCAAAAATAACAATTCCGTCACTGAGTCACTGAAAGACTCAGTGAGAAAAATATATTGAAGGGTTTGTGTGGGAGGGGATGAATGGATCAATCTATCTATCAAAAAGCACTAAAATACCGCCTCACACAAGAAGTTCAATATAAAGTGCTTAGCAAATACAACGTGGAAAAGAGAGCACAGCAAAAAAGATGAGAATGAACGAGTAACAGCAACAGAAGCCATAGCACAGTCTCCATCTGTCAACACCACCCGGGGTTTCAGTAATGCCCAGGACATTTTCCCTACTCAGCTGTCACCATCAGCATGCCCATGTCCAATGCCACTGTCAAAAATAACAGAAGTGTGCTGAACGGGACGAACATCAGTATGTGATTTCTTGGGATCCTTTTGTCAGATTTCAGAAACTGCATGTTATCACAGCCTACCTACTGACTTTTTATTTTATTTGATGCATTATTATACCGTAAAAATTCATTTGCGTGGCTTGTGGGTATGCATATGTGTTCCTGTGGCTCAAGTGTTAGAGCATTGTATTAGCAGAGCAAGGTTGTGGGTTCGATTCCCAAGGAACACGTTAGGTAAAAAAAAAAAAAATTGTTAGCCTGAATGCACTCTAAGTTGCTTTGGATAAAAGCTACTGCTAAATGCATAAATGATGTTGTTCTGAGTTAGATTATTCCAAGATCACAGTAGGTCAAGCTTAAGCAAACAGTTCAAAGGACCCATTTCAGTAGGGTGACCATATGAGCCATTTTCCTAGGACGCGTCCTTGCCAGGATTTTTATATTACCTATAAAATATCCAGATTTTGGCTGTTTGTGCTGTGCAGATCAATCATTGTATGACATACATAACAGCTACAGAGAGCAGAGCAGATGGCTCCTTATGCATTAAAACCACTCTCTTGGTACTTTGGTGTCATACAATGATCGGTGCGCAGTGACGCTTCAAGTTGAATGAACGAACAAACACCTAACATGCACGTGTATATGCATTGCTTTGATCGTTCTCTGCAGATCTCAACTTCTCACACACCACAATTGGTTGATTATGTACCATACCTGCATGATATTGGTCAAACTACTTTGGATGTTGTAGGGAAAATAGAAATCCTGGACGTGTCCTGGGAAAATGGCTCATATGAATACACCACTACTGAGATGGAGACAATGAGGTTTGGTTAAGGTATTTTGTTGTGTATTGGAACATGCTAGATGTATTTGAGTGAAAGGATATCTTTAGGTAACTTCTCATCCAGGAACCCCATCTGTAAATGTATTAAAGAGAGCATCTACACTGTATATAATGATAACTGGAGTATGTTTAACAAGAAAATACTATTTCAGAATTTCAAATTTCATGTTTAATTCAATGTGTTAATTTAATTTCCTTTTTTTTTTTTTTTTTGCATAGAAACACTGAAAAAGCCTCAGATTATGGACAAGGATTGCACAGATTTTCCTTTATAATCACAGAGGGAGAGATCTGTTGAATATGGAAACCAAATGATAATAATAAAATGTTACAATAAAATACAAACAGGCTCTGCTCCCTACGCAAACACCACTTTTATATTCTTACATAACTGGCTCTCAAAACAACACTTTAGCTGTTAGTCTATGTGGGATTGTCTGATTCACACTCATTTCAGTGCTTGTGAAGAAAAATGCTTGATGCTTTTGGACAGGAAACGTTGCTTGATTCTGTTGATCTGATGTGAGCTGTAAACTGCAGACTGATGGGTTGTCAATACATACACTTATAGGCAATGCATTTAGTCACACACCATTTTTAGACACTTTGAAACAAACACGTTAATTCTTCACAAGTGCAATTTGTTTTTGAACACGTTTCTTATTAGAGTGTCATGAATTGTGCGGATGCAGATTTTTTTATGCAAATGTGTTTTCGATATACATGAGATCATGACGTGAAAAAAACGAATATAGTACCTCTGTACTTCAAGTACACATTTAGCTTTGGATCTCTCTCCAGCCAAGTATTATTTGCTCATAACTTACAGCTTGCGTCGTTTTAAACACCGCTTCACACAATACTAACACCAAACACCTGCATCGAATATCCCACAGTGCTGGACATCAATGAAAGACCAAAACATTGTTTGAGGCAGTGCTGTCCTCTAGTGGAAGAAAAAGTTAAATGCATTGGGTGCAGCTTATTATTATTGTCATTATTATACATTTGACAAATTATTATATTTTATTATTATTATAATCATTGTTGAAATAATTTTTATTTAAATTTTTTATACAACGCAGATAAAATTACAGACACTTGGTTTTGAAAGACATACTGTATTAGATAAAATATGCTAACTTTAAAAGGATATGATATAGCTACTATAAATAAATAATTATTCCACTTAATCGCGAATACTTTCCAGAAAGTTATCCCCTTCGTAGGGCTGTAGCTAGTGGGAATCATTCTAGGGTCCAGGATTTTTATTTTAGTCAAGTTTATATTTTACAAATCATCAAATAACAAATGCCAAAATATGAGTAAAAAACTAATCTATAACAGAAATATGTATACATATGTATAATTCTTAATTATTTGTCCCTGGACATTATTTAGTCAGGAGGCCCAAAATACTAGCTACAACCCAGCCAGATTTTGCATTCTGAATATATAGAAATGTATCACTTTCAAATGTTTATGTAATATAAAATGTGTTTAGATTCTCTAGGTGGCAGTATCTCCATTCAAAACTAAATTCTGTTTTTGTTTAAAAAAGTCATTCTGTACTATGTGACCCAAACATTTTATGAAACACACTAAAATACATATTTTTCTCATTGTTGTGTAAAATTAAATGAGTCATATGTGTTTTACCCTGTTATATTTTACTCGCTGTTCTGTAGATAGATGCACGTATGATGGCAGTGATGTATATGAACGCTGTGATGCTGGGAGTATGTCCGCTCTAACAGCCGGTGCAGGCCACATTGGCGCAGATCTCACAGGGGTCTATAGGACTGATGATTTTCACTGTTGACAGAGCATTAAAAATGTCAGTCTTTAATGTCTAATGACCCTGTATTATATTTGCTCATAATCACGCAGCTTATCCAATCTGAAAACTTCTGGGGTGTTCTCACATTCAGCAAATAAAACAGACTAGTGTTTATAAGATAGCAATAAAAGATATGGCCCATTACAGAGAGGGGCCATGTTTACAAAGAGAGAAATCTATCTGCCTCGCTAAAGTACGGTTTTACTGCTTAGAGGTTGCTCTTTTAAAGCTATTGTCACCTAATGGAGTTATATTTCATTTTAATATCAACTTGACACTTGTTTCTCCTTAGGAGACATTAAATTAGACACAAAAGAAACAATTTACCACAACACAGTAAGATTATAGAGCTAGCATGATAAGAAAATAGCCCAAATTATTTGATTATGAACCTATTTGATGAGAAATTTTTTGACATCACTATTTGATGAGAAATATTTTGACATCACTGACTTTTAATCTACACTATACTGTTCAAAATATTGGGGCCATTAAGGTTTTTTTTTTTAATTATTATTATTTTTTGTATACATTTTATTCAGCAAGGATGCATTAAATTTATCAAAAAGTCATTTATAATGCTACAGAAATACTATTTAAAATAAATGATGTTCTTTAAAATTTTCTATTCATCAAAGAATTCGTAAAAAAGACACTGAAGATGAATGATGCTGAAAATTCAGCTTTGCCGGGAATTAATTACATTTAAAAAAAAAAAAATCATCAAAATAGAAACATTTTCCGCTTGTAATAATATTTTATAATATGAATGTTTTAGTGTATTTTTTTAAACTAAATGATCATTAGTAAGAATTACAAAAGCACAGTTGGACGAGGAAATGCATGATGCATCAAGACTAGAGAAATATTATCAGCCGTCAGTTTTTTTGATCAGGCCCACTGCCAGAGCCATAATGGCAGCTGCAGTATCACAGTTAAGGTGATTACACCTCTCCGCTGCTGTCTGTCACCGGTGGAGAAGGGAAATGACTGCCTGGGAGACTGACGGGAAATTAAGGCTGCCCTTTAATGCAGCCTTATGACACAGCTGGGAAAAAAATGGCAGTACAACTGTGTTTGGTTTAAAGATTTGTGTGTGTGCATCATACATGCCTTTGACAAATCGTGTTAACTGTTGCAATGACCAGAGGAACACACTTCCATTCTTTCACTACCACACGTTTTAATGCTGTCCTTCTGAAAGACAAAAACAAGCATTCTAGTGTTTGTTTCAAAGCGATGACTCATCTGAACGCCTCTGATTGGCCATTGCATTCATAAACAGAATCGTTCATGTGATTGTTTTTCATGGCCAGCACTGTAAAAAGAACTATTTTAAAATAATTATATTTTAAAATGTAATTTATTCCTGTGAAGGCAACACTGAATTTTCAGCATAATTATTTATGGTCTTTAATGTCACATGATCCTTCAAAAATGCTGCTCAAGAAATATTTCTTATTATTATCCATAAGTGTGGCTTAATATTTTTGTGGAAACTGTGATGCATTTATATATATATATATATAAAAATATATATAGAAACATGTCTTTACTGTCACATTTGATCAATTTAATGCACCACTGTTGAACAGAACAATACAATAGATTTATTCAAGTTTCAAGCCACATCTCAATTGTTTATATATATATATATAGTGTTCCTGTAGCTCAATTGGTAGAGCATTGCGTTATCAAGCGCAAGGTTGGGGGTTTGATTCCCCGGGAACACATGATAGGTAAAAATTGATAGCCTGAATGCACTGTAAGTCGCTTTGGATAAAAGCGTCTGCTAAATGCATAAATTAAATTAAATGTATATTTATCAATGATTTTACAGCACACCAACCCAGACGCTGGAAGACTTCTTCAGCATCATCTTTTCTGCACATCACTCTGATCTCTCCTGGCAGGTCAGGGTCGGCACACAGGGATGCTGCATCGCCGTAGGTCTGTCGCGGGTTTGAACTTGTGTCAGTCTCCATAAGATTTTTCAGGGTCTTCACTGCCTCCAGGGAGAAACTGTACCCACTGTCCTATAAAACAGACACCCAATAAGAAGCTAAGATGTGAATTATTACTCCACACTGCAAAGGCATTCTTTTCCCACATAGGTCTGCCATAAACCAGTCATAAAAGGGGAGACTTTTTAAACTGAAAGATATCTAGGTACAGACCAGCATAGATGATAGCCAGGGTCTCTTTTAAAGGGAGGTACTGAGAGTGAAGAGCATTAGCCACCATTTACATTGATTGATATTGAAAGTCTGAATCTGAATTATACACCGAATAAAATCCAGCCATTCATAAATAGTTAAAAAGAGAAACATCAAATAATTTTCCATTAATGTCAAGTTCAACTGATATACACAGAGAAATCTTCCAAATGTATGCTGAACATTGAAAAAAATAATATTGATCGGGTCATAGTCAGCTTAATTATATGCTAAGATAAATATTACAAATCTTTCAAGAATGTATCTGGGTCTTTTCCAACCAAAACTTAAAGAAGGGAAAAAGAAATTATATTTCACTTAAAGAAAATGAAGCATATTTTAGGAATATTCAGTTTTACTCATGGCAATCAAGCACATTAAATTAATTTATGATTAGATTATGATAAATTAGATTATGATATATATATATAATCTATATATTTATATTCTATATATTCTCAACATTCACAGTTATTCTCATTACTATAAAATAAGTATTTATATGTATGTATTTACAAAAAAATATAAGCCTGTATTACAATCACTTTTGTTTAAATCAGCATAAATTATTTAATTATTAGGTAAATTATCTGAAAGATTTAAAAGGGTTGTGAGTATTTAAATATTGCAGTGTTACAATAATGAGCATAACCACTGAGAATATCAGGGAATTATTATAAATACATTCAGAAGAAAAAACAAAACAAAAAACAATTCTGGACACACTGTGGTAATGAGAATTGGTGGTGGTGTAATAAAAAGTTAATAATAATAAAAGTCGGTCATATTTTATTTTGGGGAACTGTTCTCACTATTAAGTAACTATTAACTTTTGCCTCAACAAATTCCTAATTTGCTGCTTATTAATAGTTAGTAAGGTAGTTGTTAATTTTAGGTATGGGGTAGAATTAAGGGATCTAACTTATGCAGAATAAAGCATTATGTGTGTATGGAAAAAATTCAATTAATAAATTATATCTATATTTATTTTGATATTTGTACAGTTGCAATCAAAATTATTCAATGACCTGCGGAGAACAACATTTTATGAAATCAATTCAATAAAGGCACCAGGAAAGTATTAGAGAAAGTTTGTTAATACACTTTTGAGTGATTCTGAGAATGGAACATTGATGAATCATGATAAAATTCTAATTGGCTCTAAACATTCATGTTCAAAATTATTCAAACCGCTTTGTGCAGAATCTTTTATTGTTTACAATTACCAATAAACGCTGTCTGTAAGTGTTGAGAAGCTTCTGTCACCAATCTACTACAGTCTTTGCCCATTCCTCGCCTGAAAAAGCTTCCAGATCACTGATAATCTTTGGTTTTCACATTGCCACTGCTTTCTTCAAATTCAACCAGATATTTGCAATAAGAATTAAGCCTGGAGACTGAACAGGCCACTCAAGTACAATTGTATAACTGATCACTGAACCAAACAGAAGTATATTTGGATGATGTACTTTGGGATGACTGTCCTCCAGGAAAGTCCATTGATCATCAGCTTCAGTCTTTGCACCAAAGGCATCACAATTCTTGTCAAAATGGCCTGATAATTCAAAGGTGTCCTTCATACATCCATGATTTCCACTTCCTTCTACAGTAAAGCAACCCCATAACAGGACCGATCCACCTCCAAGTTTGACGATGGAGATGGTGTTCTTCTGGTTATGAGCTTTGCCTTTTTTTTGCAGCAGACATACCGTTGATCCATGGGTCCAAAAAGTTCCAGTTTGGTCACATCACCCCAGAAAACATTCCTCCAGAGCTCCACAGGTCTACACAAATGAATTTCATCAAGTTAAAGTCTGCCTTTTGTTCTTCTTGATCAAGAGTGGTATTCATCAAGATATCTCAACATGAAGGCCATACTTGTCTAGTGTTCTTCTTACACACTGCATTGAAATGGTTTTCTTCCTTTCATTGGGTCATCTTGCAAGTCTTTGGTTGTACATTGCAGGTTTTTCTCAGTTGCTCTGCTTAAACATTTTATGGTATTGTGCTTTTTCTTCAACACCCTCAAAGGTTTTCCGGTAAAACACACTTTAAGCTAAGGAATAAGGTTGAGAGCTGTGTATCTAGAAACTTTCAATGTCTTAGAAATCTTCATGTAGCCTTAGCCTTTCTAAAGTAATACAATATTTATTCTCTTTAGCTTTTGTGAGATCTCTGTTGACATTTTTGCTACTCAACTTCAACACATGCATGAGCTAACTGTATGTGTAACAGCTCAAGCTAATTCTGTTTTTAATAGAGTTTCTAAAGGCTTAATTGTGTTTTGAGACTGTTTTATTCCCCACCATGCAAATAAGTGATTTAAAAACAGCAACGTTGAATAGGGGTTGAATAATTATGACAAAGCAGTATTATTAAAAAATCTTATAACTTTCTAAATATTACATTATATATTGACAATATCATTTTTAATATGCCAGTGAACTGTTACAGATGCAATTTAAATTTATCCTGGATCTTCAGAAAAGCTTGTATTTGTAAAGTACTGCAGTCTCTGAGGGGTTGAGTAATTTTGATTGCAACTGTATATTAACTGAAATATTGCTTTGATATGAAGTGCAATATGAGTGTTCACGTGTGAGACCTCTGAGGCCTGCTTCTGTCTGAATATGAGGAGATGTCACGATGACCTGCTTGTTCTCATATGCTTAGGAAAAACAGGATACCATCTTGAATCTCTTACAAGAATAAATATTTAAAAGACTCTGAATGTGTTCCTGATTTAAGAAGAAAAATTCTACAACATGTGCTTTATAAGTACTAATAAACAGCCATATGCTAGAACAACGCATGCTAATAAATAACTTATAGTGAGAACTGGTCCCTAACCTAAAGTGTTACCATACATTCCAATCATAATTGTCTAAAAAAGTAATTTTCTTAATGCAAAATATAATTTTGTCATATTTTTGTCAGATTCACCTGTTCACACACAATGTGAATCTTATGAAGGATATGACAGTGTGAAATCTGAAAAAGGATCCGTTGACGTTTTAAATAAACCTAAGATTATAAGAGTATGTTTTACAAGAAAATGTAAAAACAACTAGCATTTTCTGAGTGAAAATTTTTTATTAAATTTTTTTTTCTGAGTAGTATTGTGTCAGTATTTTGTCACAATTTGAAAATTGCCCTAATGTTATCTGTTAAATATTTACATTATAAATGAAGGTTCACTATATACTCCCAAAAGGTGCCTATATTAATCAAATACAGAAACGCTTTGAGATTGCAGTTCCACAATCAAGCTAATAATATATTTCCCCAAAACAAATTCCCAATTCAATCCAGCCTCACAAAGTGAGAGGGGTTTGTGAGAATGGGCTAGTTCTGACTTACCGTAACCTGCACACATTGTAAGATTTGTAAGAAGCGGGTCAGGAGGAGGACGAATATCAGCGCTCTCATTTTCAGCCTCAGATGGACAAGTTCAGAAGAGTGGCTCCGCATGGAGAGAGATTCCATTAAATGAATTCAGATGCACATCAGGTCAAGCTATATAAAGTGTGATTATTGAGTTACTAAGTAACCTATTAAGACCTGGTGGTCGAATACAGCCCATCGTTTACATTTTGACCTCCTCCTTGATAACAAAAGAGGATGTATGGGTTTTCTCTATAAGAATCATATGCAGGCCTGTCAGTAAGTGACAAACAGTGGGCCAGGTAATCTCATAAATCCATCCTCTACGAGCACATACAGGACATAGATGTCAGCTGGCCGGCTTGCAAACTGCGATTAGAAATTAGATTGTACACAAGGTCGTCTCTCTATAAATTTCGGAGCTGTCAGGGCTTAATAGTAGGGCTTGTGCAAACTGATATCAGTTCGGAAGCAAGTCTGAATCAGTGACCTGATATCTTTATCAAAAAATAAAAACAGAACATGTTTTTGCTTTGAAAAATGTGTGACTCGGGCAATGCAATTAGTTTTTTAAAAGTGAAACTCTAGTGGGTTCCGTCCCTCCAGGACACCCATGTTCTAAACTAAAATAAACGAATCAATCAAGTTGCATCCCAAATGATGCACTATACACTATGCACTTATACACTATATACTTTTTGCTTAATTAAGTGCATCATCCAGATATTTAAAGTGCAGTTTTTCTTTTTGGAATTTTCAATGTGAACACTACTTGCACTATTTATACTACAAAACTGCATATAATAGTATGCAAATGGGGACGCACCGATAGAGAAACCATGGAAAAGTAGTACAGAGGAATGGAGAAACATGTCCTGTGTGAATGGCCTCCACACGGCCTCCTTCATGGCAACATATAGTTTACTTGCCAAAACTGAACAAAATGTAAGCTGAACTACCAGTCAGTGCTGCATGCTATGCATACAGTACATTTAAGCATTTAAGACAATAGAGACTTACGATTAAAATAAAGTATTTTAATCATACTATGTTTGCAGTCATAAGTACGTATGTTTGAGAAATGAGCTTGTGTGATCTAATAATGCATGGCGATAAAACACAATGCATCAGAGTAATCCTAATAAAACTGGGCTGTGACACAACAGGATACTGTACTTGCGTCAGTCCACTGAGCTATTGCAGCTGTGCAATAGCCTAGTAAATACAAAAAGATGGGAAAATTTGCATAATAAATGCATTCATAATTTGCATTCAGTGCATGCATAAATGACATTTTAAAATATATTTAAAACTGTTTATATATGTATATATATATATATATATATATATATATATATATATATATATATATATATATTACTGTAGTTTTTTTTTTTCAAATAAATGCAGCCTTGTTGAACATAAGAGACTTTGACAACATTTCAAAAACCCAAACATATAAGATGCAAGATGCTTACGATAACACTTGAATGTCTTCTCCTTTTGAAGATTTCAATACTGTCACCTAAAATTCAGAAATAACTATTTATTCAAGGCTGGTTGGTCTCCCTAATGACCAAAACCTTCAAAGTGAAAGAAAAGGTGTACTCTCCATTCTGTTGTTCACCATTTCGCCGAAGCTTTCAAAACAAGTAAATTACAGATCCATCAGCAGCCTGCTTCTATTTTCTAGAGCTTACAAGCAAACACAGAGCAGTACGCAAAAAGAACATTGTACCTAATAAATTTTTACTCAAAGCACAAGGCAGCAATCAAGGTGGCTGTTTCATGTACAAATGTTGTGCTCCATAAAGGTTTGGATTCTCATCTGGACAACGGATGATCAAGAATGTGTTATGTTGGGTTGATGTACTGATGTGCTGTCTATATGCAATCAGCAGAACGGTTTCACCATACACACACACTGATCAAACTCACACAAAAACACACATTCATGCCTGAAAGATTCCATTTTGAGTAGGTAATGAAAAAAATGTATATTTAAATGAGCAGTCAAGCAGTTTCCTGAAGACATATATCAGTAAATACAGTCTTCCCATTTAATATTCCTGTCACTCATCATTCAATAAATCTTGTATGAGCAACAACCCACTGAACCTCATCAAGAACTCCATGGGTATGTTGCTTTCAAATTGACTGAATATAAACATGAGGTAGTCTGCTCCCCCTATGCCAATCAAAAAGTATGACATGAAATGGTTTGCACTCAGACATCTTGACATCTTCATTCATTACAAATGAACTAATTGCCTAGTTTGGGCTGTAAAATTGTATAACATTTTTGCAACGTCAATCAATTTCTTTGAACAATAAATATAATATATGATGCCCAGGGAACAGATTTGAGGCTTTTTTATACTTTTTTATTGAACACTGAGGCATTGCCACACACAAAGGAGTATAAAACAGAGAAATAGTCAAATAAACAAGACACTTCTTTCTTAAATAAATGAAATATGTGCTGTAACAAAACAAAACATGGGAAAGAAAAGAGGGGAAGGTAATTTAAGTAACAGTTCATAAACCATGTTGCCATTCAGGCAACATTCACAATGTTCAGTTGTTAGAACTTATGGCAGAAGATGAAAATATGCGGATTTTATTAAGTGAAGGTGGTGATAATCAAGCGAGGGGATGATGGAAGGAATTAGCAACCGGTACAGGCCGCAAAAGCACATATTTCACAGACGTCTACAGGCACAGATGCTGAAACAGACATAACAGGATCTCAGGTTAGACAATAAAATGTAATTGAGCTTGGATTTAAAAGTAAACCAGGACTATTACCTAGCCTAGCGAAGGACTTTGTTGCTCCTCTCTTCATGCACAGAGGCACAAACTCCTGAGGCAGCGTTGGATTGGAACATACAGAAAAGTAGCTCGTCTTGGTCAACCGAGGGTTTTGTGTTCGTGGTTGGTCGATTAATTGCTGGAGAACTTTCACCGAGTCCAGTGAAAAGGAAAAATCGCCTTCCTGCAGGAGGGAAATCGTAGAAATAAACGGATAAGTTCAATTCTCAATGCAATGATCGAACCATGCATCAGCATTGACTGTTGACTTAAACTTAATAACCTTTGGATGAATGATTCTTTATAAATAGCTCAAACGACTCATACATTTATTGAATACACATTTGAGCTACAAATGCAACAATATACAGGATTCAGAATGAAGTCAGATGCAAATTGGTGCAATTCTAAGGAGATTAAGTCCATAAATCATGGAATAGAATGTTCATAAGGTTCATTTAAATTAGTAAGAGTTTTTTTTTTTTTTTTTTTTTACAATAAAAGCTTGAACTTACCTGGACTTGCACAGCCTCAGAGACCAGGCAAAGAGCCACAATGAGGAAAGCGACAGACAAAATGGTTTTCATGCTGGCTGGTTCTTCTCGAGAAAGGTTTTGTTGTACAATGTGTTTCAGTTGTTGTCAATGCAATCTCTGCCTTTCTCCTCTTTCCTTCTCCTCTTA
Organism: Carassius carassius; assembly: GCF_963082965.1. Lineage (NCBI taxonomy): Eukaryota > Metazoa > Chordata > Actinopteri > Cypriniformes > Cyprinidae > Carassius > Carassius carassius. Next base: position 20,858,305 of record NC_081792.1, read on the forward strand.
TATAGGACATGGTCAGACCACCAGCCTATCAGATCCTGCCATTGTTTCTTTGCTGTTAATGAATAAAGAGGATAAATTTTACAATGTCGTAAAACAGAATTCATAAATCCTACGTGACCTCATCTGTAGTTGTGACATGCACTTTTATGGATCTTTTAGTTAGGTTTGCCTTGTGGCCTGTTCTTCATTCTCTAGTTTGGGTTAATTAATAACCACCCAATGAGCGAACACACAGGCTATGACTAAATGTTTGGTCATTGTCTACAGTACACGTTTTGCAAATATTAAACTAATGATCTAATATACCATGCTGTAAGAAACATATATTCCTCTGTGGATCTTTGAAAACTGACTTTCTCTGGACCCTAAGTAAGTGATATATAACTATGTAAAAATATACAAATGTAAAGAATATCATAAGATTGCCTATTGCAAACATTTAGTCTAGGTCACTGGTTCACATCTAGTGGGTCATTACACAAAATGTTCTGAAAAGGTCATGGACAGCAAAGAAAAAATAAAATGTAACTAACTATACAGTCATGCATATTAATCTATTATTAATCTAATGTATTTTGGTGCAAATATGTCAGTTGTCAACACGGTTAAGGCTTCATTCTCAAAGAAATACAATATTTTGCTCAGCTCTTTTGATTTTTTTATTTATCAAAGAACCCTGAAAAAAAGTATCACAGTTGACACAGAAATACAGTTTTTAACATTATTAATGAGAAATATTAGCATATTAGAATGATCAGAAGGATCATGTGACACTGAAAACGGAAATATCAATAACAGAAATAAATTACAATACATTAAAATACATAAAAATTGTAAAAACATTTCACATTATTGCTGTTTTTATTGTATTTCAATCAAATACATGCCACCCTGGTGAGCATAAGAGGCTTATTTTAGTAACTCTAGTGTAAGTTGTGCTGTTTTGGGTCACCACATGTTCAGTGTTAAGTTTGGGCCGTGCCACAAAACTAGTTGAGGCCCACTGGTGAAGTACAACAAAGTGGATCTGATTCTTCAACATTACTATGGTAGCATATTCATGTTGCACGTTCCCTGGATACTGTTTAAGAACTAAAGAAAGATTGAACTCCACTGTTCTGTTATCAGTTACAAATCACTATTATGCAATCAAAATCAATAAGCTATAAGAGCAGTGTATGAAAGTTCATATTAAACCATTATCAATAATTATCATTAAATTGCTTATTTCATTTAGATATGTATTAGTATAAAGATACTCTGTTCAGTTAACCGTGCTGACAAAATGAACATTAAGACTGATGTCTGTCAGGTCCTGATAAACCCCTTAATCATTAATCAGAAAGTTTCTTCTTCAAAGTTCCATTGTCACACAATAATCTGTTCAATCCACTCAAACCTTCAGCTAAATTAAATGTTTAGACAGATGTTCAGTAAAATCAGTTTTTAAACAATAGGTGTATAATTCTAATAATCACCAGGTTCATAGAAAAGCTTTAGTTTGATACCGTGATGGTGCGCGCACCTGATGACATCATTTAACTTCAGCATTGCAACTGCTTATCGACCAAGTCTCTTCTTTCCTTTGTCAATATACGTGATTGTTCGCACTACAGACACTCAATCACACATGTTCGGCTTCCAACACAACACACATATCTCACACTTATCAGGCGCACATGGACGTCAGGCATGAAGAGGCAGAACCCAACGCTCCTGTTTGTACATAGGAAGCTTCTCATGCTTGAATATGCCATTGCTTATCATGGCTCAAAGACAATGATCATTATGTATTGTGTTTACTTAATATTGTCAATATTCTCCTCCCTGTGAAGGCGCGTTCTGTTTTAAAACCGCTTTATGATTTAATGGCCCTAATTACACCGTAACTGGTTTCACCTTTGCATCAGACACTCCAAGAGCTGTGAGAAAGAATTCAGGACAGTGGAAAAAATACATTGTAAGTCCCTTTGCATGAATATGAAAATAAAAGTAGATAGAAAATAATAAACTTTAATTAATACTGAAACAGTTCATTGTGTTTTATAAAGCCTGTACCAATAAAAATGGTTTAGATGTTCAATATAAAATGATTACAAATATTAAAAATGATCAAATACATTTTTATAATAGTTACATTTTCTTAATTCATTGCATTATATTGAATATTTTTCTGTTTGTTCATTTGAAAAGCCAGTGAAAGCTTGCATTCATGAGAGCACATCATTTGTGTCTAAATCAAATATAATTCACTGAAAACTAGGTTTTATAAGACACCACTTATGAAGAGAACATCTTTCATTTTCTTATTTCCTTGTGCTCCTGCTCCAGCATATTGTGTATTTCAAGCATCGTCCACTGCAATTCTAAACGTTTTGATGCAGGCCAATGTTAAACAACTGCAGATGGTCCATATTTATTTGAGATGACGCATGAAAGGAAAGAGCATGTCAGATGAGAGGATATTTACAATGATTTTAGAGTGAAGTAAATTTTTGATATGATTTTTTTTTAAACAAATGCAATGCCCCTCGGAGAGCGGAAGTCTAATTAAGGACCAAAAAACCTGTCCCTATGAATCCAAATAGCTAAACCCTTCTCACCTGTGTTCATAATGATAGGACTTCAGGCCAGTCATATCGAGCAGATATTGTGCCAAAAGTACCACTGTGTGGGTGACGTGAATGACAACTCACATGAACATTGAGTAAATCAATCTATCTCTCTCTCTCTCTATATACTTTGTTCTTTAAAGATAAAATCGTAAAAGCTACAAAGTACATATACTTTTATATTTCACTAATATATTTATTTAATTTCACTTAATTTCATTTTAATTAAACAGTATACTTGATTAAAGTACACATTTCTAATGAAATTATGCATTAAATATAAATTAAGCATGGTTAACAGGTACAATTAACCAAGAACTTTACCCCTGACATTTATTGTCACAATATCTAAGGGGTCCAAATAGATAATGGGGCCAGTTGTAGGTAACAGGCTAAAATGGAGATTGTAAAAGAAGGAAAAATGAATGAATGAATGAATAAATAAATAAATAAATAAAAATAAATAATTCGAACAGCTACTGTTGAAAAATATTAAGTACTTGAAAAGTAATTATGATAAATAAAATAAAATAAAATAAACTTCATTTAATCCAACAGCACTTTGAGCATTTGGAATCTACATAAAATGCATATTAGACTAAAAGTATTGTCCCAAGTAGACTATTTATCTAAACAAGTAATTTCATAGTGGAAACTGTTAAATCAGCATTAATACATTTTGCAGTCACTTATGTTTTTGCTCACTTCTTGAACTTGTTAACTATTTGCTGTGTACTAACATTAGGAGCTCACATTTTACTTATGTTTGTTGACTGTCTCCTCTGATGGAAAAACTTTTTTTTCTACTGCCTGATAATCAGATCAACCAGTCACTGAGCTTGTGAAATCTTTCACCTATCAGTGACATGGACCGGAGACAGCGTGCCCCCGGATGGTGACTCACGTCATGGTCTAATAATTGAACTCTTGTCTTCTTGATCTTTGTAACTGAAAAGGAAACACAGAACTTCAATTAATTCATTCGTCTGATTGAAAAGGAAGTCAATGCTGCTTGTAAAACAAAGCTGAAAGTGCAAGGAAACTAAAGAGGATGTATACAGTTTCATTTTTATATTCCACTTCAGCTAAAACTTGCACTGGGATTCATTTACAACAAATAAATAGAAACAAACCAAACTCTCATGCTACCATAATCATTTTAATGTAAGAATATGCACAAGGCTTATCCTTGACATTACATTAATGTGTAAAACTGATATGGCACCTAAAGTTTTTATAGGATCTTCATATTTTTTTCCTGGTTCAAATAGCTGGTCTGTAATCAACCATAAACAACATCAAAAGCTAAGCAATTTTGTACTACATTATTGTTGAGGTGAAAATGTATTAACATAGTAATTTGAAACGTGAGAGATAGTATATCAGTTAAATCAATGTCAGCCGACTGATGTGCACTTGCATTGTTTTGTTTTAGCTCAAGAAGGAAAAAACTATTTTTTTATGCTAATTATGCAGCTGTATTTAAAAATTAAGGCATAATTTCAGGATTTCCAGGACTAATATTGCAGCCACATCTCTGTATAATTCAAAACTGTAATCATGCCCATGCTGGCCGTGATTGCAAAGCTAATTCATTCTGTACAGATGAGGTCTAGTAAACCTGTCCAAAAAGTATTTTTTTATGGGGTGGTGATGGCGCAGTGGATAAGACAAAAGCACTTAATGTGAGAGACCCGGGTTCGACCTGGGTTCGAATCCACTGTGAGACACCAATGTGTCCCTGAGCAAGACACTTAACCCCTAGTTGCGACCTCTGACATATATATAGCAATTGTAAGTCGCTTTGGATAAAAGTGTCAGCTAAATGAATAAATGTTATGGATAAATTTAAAATAAGATTTAAAATATTTGAAATGCATCTATAAAATAATTTAAGGAAAATACTGATTCAACTGTATAAACAAAAGACTGTCAATCAAGACTTACTGGTGTAAAATGTTCTCTCACGCCATGTGTGTGTTTTACAAGCGCAGATGTACGTCATGAGATTTAAAAGTAATCTAAATTATGTAAGATACTAATATGTTACAGGATCTTTGTAGACTGTCTAGTTGAGCAATAGCAGATTCTATAAATATGGGAGATCTTTAATGACCTCATGCTGTTGTCAAACTGGAACTGTAAAAAAAAAAATACTCATCTGTCTGTGGGGTTACAGTAGATCACACATTAATCATATATATATATATATCAAATTATGATTAACAGTGGGAACCCCAAAACAGATTTGTATCTGTAAACCTCTTGCAATAAAGACTAAAATGTCTGTGACCTTTTTATTTTTAATATACCCTATATTTTCCATATTCTTAAATCTCACAAATCTCACACACATTAACGAAACTGCTTGTGTTTATATGGTCATCCTTTTGTTCTTTTATAAACCTGCATAATCTTTATCTGTGAGACATTAACTCTTTTGGGCCAGAGGTTTACAATAGTTTAACATTTCTGTGACAGCATTTACATTATCTCTCACTATATTGAGTGCCTCATGAAGCGGAGTCATTGATTTAGCATTGTAAAGGATAATAAGACAAGATATTTGATTGGATAAGACCATGGAGATAATGTATTTTTCTGATTTACCAATTTTTTTTTTTTCATTATAAAATATGTGAAGAGTTTGTTCCAAAATGCAATAAACGACATAAAAAAAAAAAAATCAGAATGATAATGTTTAATTTTACACGAAATGCGATATTCGCAGACAAGGGCTGCACGATAAATCGCATGTGATTATCATGTGCATCTCCTCAGTAAAAAATTTGTGGGGGAAGTTGTGGCCTAATGGTTAGAGAGTCGGACTCCCAATCGAAAGGTTGTGAGTTCGAGTCCTGGGCCGGCAGGAATTGTGGGTGGGGGGAGTGCATGTACAGTTCTCTCTCCACCTTCAATACCACGACTGAGGTGCCCTTGAGCAAGGCACCAAACCCCCAACTGCTCCCCGGGCGCCGCAGCATAAATGGCTGCCCACTGCTCCGGGTGTTAATGCAGAGCACAAATTCTGAGTATGGGTCACCATACTTGGCTGAATGTCACTTCACTTCACTAAAGCTGGTTTTGTGATACCGGTAAATCTCCATCACGTGCTTTCAGACGGAAATTATTCAGATGCATTACACAGAGCCGTAGATCAGTGACAAGCTACGCTATATGGCGGTCATTAGATGAATCACATTCGATTATGAACGTGATATCGCGTAGCTTCTCAGTGTTAGGTGTTTTATTAATTCCGTTTGTGTTTTTGTTAATACAGCACATTGCACTAGTCAACTAAATGAATGTAAAATGGCAAAGATGAATGCACTTTTGGAAGTTGAATGTAAAGGAAATGTCATTTTGGAATTTTGTGTGGCCTAATGTGATATTGTTAATGTTCTTGTACATGATTACATTTTATTTTATTGCTGTAATTAATTTATACCATTAATAAAATTACCTATTGAATTCATTTTGGAAGCGATGACTGATGAATGTATTTTAAGTCCAGTGCCCGAATATAAGATTACTATTGACCAAGTTCAGAGGCTGTCATATGTGGATCAACTAACTATATTGTGTTCATATTGATTCAATGGATTTATTGCATTTTGAGAAAAAAAAGTGTCATGGATTTATAGCATTTTAGGGAAAAACGTAAATAAAATTTTATAATAAATCTTTGAAGATCAGAACCTGGATTTGATTTTATTACATGTATAACATGTTAAATGTTATTACAGTATAACCTAAAGATGCTATGTGAAGGTTTGAAACAGAAAACAGTGGTTTTCATCTTGCCACTTTCTTGGTAAAGAAAACACATTTTTACGCAAATTAATCCAAATGGATTTATTGTATTTTGGAACCAGACTTTTCATATAATCTGTACAATTCGAGTGAAAGTTTTTATTGAAAAAATAAAATAAAATAAATTTAAGACTTTGTTAACGTTTACATTTATCTGACGCTTTTATCCAAAGCGACTTACAATTGCTATATATATGTCAGAGGTCACAACTAGGGGTTAAGTGTCTTGCTCAGGGACACATTGGTGTCTCACAGTGGATTCAAACCAGGGTCTCTCACACCAAAGGCATGTGTCTTATCCACTGCGCCAACACCATCCCGTTTATTTCAGTTTATTTGTGTTTATTTGTTTATTTCCCATTTTCTTCAAAGAACTAGCTCACCCAAAAATGAAAATTTGCTGAAACTTTATTACCGTCAGGACATTATTTGATGGATCACTTGTGGATTATTTTGATGTTTTTATCAGCTGTTTTTACATTCTCATTCTGACAGCACCCATTCACTACAGAGCATTCACTGGTGAACAAATAATGCAATGCTAAATATCCCAAAATCTGTTCTGATGAAGAAACAAACTCATCTACGTTTCGTCTGGTCAGAAGAGAACTGGCCCCCCAACTGAGCCTGGTTTCTCCCAAGGTTTTTTTCTCCATTCTGTCACCGATGGAGTTTCGGTTCCTTGTCCCTGTCGCCTCTGGCTTGCTTAGTTGGAGTCACTTCATCTACAGCGATATCGTTGACTTGATTGCAAATAAATGCACAGACACTATTTAACTGAACAGAGATGACATCACTGAATTCAATGATGAACTACCTTTAACTGTCATTTTGCATTATTGACACACTGTTTTCCTAATGAATGTTGTTCAGTTGCTTTGACGCAATGTATTTTGTTTAAAGCGCTATATAAATAAAGGTGACTTGACTTGACTTGACGTCTTTAATACTGTGAGTAAACAATGGGGTGGGTGAACAATTCCTTTAATGACAGCAGTAATCAAGTTGCATGAACTTGATAAGTACCTGATAATCATGATGACTACATTTCATTATAATGACCTTATTAGATTTCTTTCATTTAAAATGTTTCAACTTACTGTCTATTCCTAGGTTTAAACATTTCAGTGATGTCACAGACTTTTGGATCCCTGCCTTGCACCATCATCAAATCCTTTTCTGGTCCTGCAGATAGATTTATTAGAAACTTAATGAACGGGATTCATTCTAACTTCCTCATTGAAGATGTTGTGCCTCGAAACAGAAGTCCAAACTGATACCGAGTCATAAATGATTTGCAAACATGTTCCTTAAGTGAGAACTGACTCAAGGTTTTGGATTTGGGATTGATCTCTGCTATGGCAACAGCAAGTCAATATAAAAGAACACAGTACTTACTCGTGGGTGACTTTGTTCCAACGACGATTTCATGGCAGGCCAAAGCAGACATGCACTCACAAAGGCCAAGCGTGACCAGGCAAGATTTTACAGGGATATGAATAACAAGAGCATCCCAGTGTCACAGTTGGTTAGTAGTTGCCAGGTGATGTCCGTGCTGTGAATATCTCAAGAATGAAGATGCTTGTGACTACTCTTATGATACTGTATTGTTTACCTGGCCAATTTAATTTACTTTATATAAGTTACAAGAGTGTGTACATTATAGTGATTATTATCACAGTGAAGGAGTGTCATTGTTATGCTATGTAACCTTTTACTCCCTAGCGGCTAAAAATAACACTGCATGTGACTTGTAGAAGAGCACTGGTTGTGCTTCAGCTTTGCTACTCTGAGCAGATGAATGTGGTGTACATGGAAATCTAAAAAACAAGTAATTTGAGCAGGTGCCATTTCTTGTGCTGTTGTTGACCTTCTGGGAAATACTGAGGTATGATGTAACAATGACGTACAGTCTGACGTAACAAATTTACATTAATTTAACATTAATTCTTGCCACCTCTGAAAGGCCAAGCTAATGTTGATTCAGGTTTTATTACGGAGTCTATCGCTTTCCTTTTTTGCTTGTAGATGCTGCTCTGTTCGTTTGTTGTTGTTGTTTTTACAACCAGTGTTTCCCAGAGGTTTGACATTTTACATGGTCCATGGTCAATATTTCTCGCTCCTGACAACCACCTCTCAGCTTCACACTACTTACACACCATACATGTGCCAGAGTAATCGGTGTCAGGACAAATTGGGTCCTATCTGGAAATTGGGTCTCCATCAGCTATCAGTTAAAGGTCCCGTGACATGAAAATGTCACTTTATGAGGTTTTTTTAACATTAATATGAAAGTTATAAAGTTTCCCTAGCCTGTCAATGGTCCCCCAGTGGTTAGAAATTTCGATAGTTGTAAACCAAGCTCTGGGTGTCCTGTTCTGCCTTTGAGAAAATGAGAGCTCAGACGGGCTGATCTGGAATCTTCCCCTTATGTCGTCATAAGGGGAAAGGTTACCTCCCCTTTCTCTGCTTTGCCTGCCCAAACATTTACATATAATTCAGTCACAATGTCAGCACAGGCGTTACAAACAGACAGCATCGCCACAAACAGTGAGTAACAGTGTTCATTAATGCCTGATCTGTGATCAGTGATTTCTGATGTGTAGCTAATTATTCAAGTTCACACAGACTTTCTTTCTAAATCATTTAATACTGTATATGCATCAGTGAATAAGCCAGTGACTAAACAATCAGCGTCACATTCTTTCTCTTAGTAGCACAGCATGAAACAAATCTGTTATTTAAATGGTTTATTAAAAGACAGAGAGTAATCAAAGAACTTTATATTGTTTATAGCTGTCAATCACACATCGCGAGTATATCTGCACATTATCTGCCGTTATAATGAATGACACTGTTATGCTGCAAGACGAAGCTCTTACTGTATTCATGTCGATATTGTGTTTGCTGTTAGTTGTGGTGAAAGCATTTTTGTGAGAGAAAACGTGTTGCAATGACGAGATCACTGTATTCACACTATAAACAGACTCTGTCTACTCAATACTCATCACTGCAGCCTTTCATGTGATGGGAAAAGATCTAAAAAATAATGCTATAATCAACACTTCCATGATTCGTTAATCTCGACAGCTGTAATAGTAAAAAAAAACACACCTATAAAACCCTTGTACAAGTATTTGAGTGGGGTTCCACATGTAATACGCATTTCCAATGCAAAGATGTCAGCCAATCACAACAGTTGGCGTTTACTCTGATTCTCACAGCAGACACGCCCCTTCAAACAGAGCATTCAAGCCAGAGGACTAAAATCAGGATATAAAAATGACTTTTATTTCTAAATTTTAAATGTTAAAATCATACTAACATAAGGAGCCCCGCACATGCAAGAAAAAATAAATAAATTGTGAGCACGAATTACTAATTTGTTCCCTCAATGTACTAAAACGTGCACATGATTACTATTGCGTTCCCTCGATTTACTATTGCCTTCCCTCGATTTGCTAAATCGTGTGCGCGATTTAGCAAATCGAGGGAACGAATTAGTACATCGTGCGCAAAATTTATACATCGAGTGAACGAAATTGTAAATAGAGAGAACGCAATAGTAATCATGTGCACATTTAATACATTGAGGGAACGAATTAGTAAATCGTGCACACGATTTAGCCTAATATTTTTTCCTGCATGTCATGTGCGGGGCTCCGTACTAAAAATATAAGTACACCTCAGGAAAGATTAAAAAAATATATATATAAAAAAAAAGAAAATAATTCACATCATGGGACCTTTAAATTTACAATTTTACAAATTTACAACCTTACAATTTATATTTCAGACCAAGTGGAGTAATATTAACTAATAATAGTAATAGTAAATGTATAAAGTTGCATAAAATGGAAATACTGCTAAAACTCCTTCAAATGTGTACTTAATGGTTGGATTCCACAACTGATAACATAAAACATATATAAAACATTACAACATTTACTGCAGGTGTCATAACATTTACTGATTACTTAATTTGAGAAATTTTCTATTGTGCTTCTGATTTAGCTGTTTAGCTGTCACACTTTTGTGAGTAACTACCTGTCAGGGTTTTTAGGAAAACGATGAAAGTCAAGATTTTTACTGTCACACTGATAGTTTTTGCAGTGGATTAAATGTATCATTTAATGAATCGACAACCTGTTTGCTAATCTTCAACATGTTTTACATTCAACACTTTCGTTAGGAACTATTATAGATTTTACCTTAACAAAAATGTTATTGTGATGTGTCAAGTGGGGCATGGGTGGCACTTTGAGTAATAATGTGAATCACCTGGAGCAGAGTGAATGGAGAGGTTGGATATAAGGAGCAGACAAGACTGGAGGAGCAGGCTTGCTTGACCTTTTTTTGTGAAGCCTGTGCAGGATGAATGAATTGTTGAAAAGAGGACTCTGTTGTCGGATAAATAATTTATTGGAATGAGTCGAAGGGGATGAATGTATGGTGCCCTGTTTGTGATCAGAGACTGTTGGTGTGTATATGAGTGACATGGAACAGATCAACAGACATGGAATCAACGGACATCAATTCTGGATTTGGGGGGATCAGGGTTTTTAAAAAATTTTATTTTATTGTATTGAGGGGTTTTGTTTATGTGGGAGGGGGAGAAAATTGTGTTGAGGCTTGTGTAAAAAACTTGCAGCAGTACACGTGTGATTTTTCACGTTTGCCATGCCCTGTTATATTTGATGCACGTGTGTCAGAGTGAAGTGATGCACTTCTGAATAGAGTTTTATGAATTGCGAGTGAGGTTTTGTAGCATGTGCTTGAGGAATTTTATACTGCTGTTTGATGTTTGATACCCAGTCAAACTTAAAAATGGAAATGTGTTAATAAAGGTATTCTTATTTCCTGATTCTGATTGTATGTCGGACCTAACTGGGCAAAACAAAGGTGGTTAATTGAACTGTGAACTCATTTAGTCTCGTGTTATAATAAAAAGAGATAGAACTCAATATTACATTATTTTAAAGAGAAGGCAGAGTAGGTAATGTAGCTATAGGCAGGACTCTTACGGCATTATAACCAGCAAATAAGCGTTGCATTACTATTTAAAAAATGTAATATTGTTTAATTTCTAAAAAATATAAATGTTTTACCTGAAATTAGACTTGAGTTGTAATGACTATTATGTGACCAAATTCCTTATGTTAACGCAATGCATTTTAATAAGTGTATTATATTGTATCAGTGCTTGAAGTGAAAAAAAAGAAGTGCCCCCCCCCCCCTTAAACATAAATAAATTTCCATAATTCCCAATGTATGAATTGTATATAATGCTGAAAGAAAAAAAGAAAGAAAGAAAACAGTTTAGAGCATTTTTAATATAAGCACCAGTTAAGCTGCTATACAGTACAACAGGGAGACGACAAAAGACCATTAAACCTGCTGACTGTACGTGCTACTATACGGATCCATTCAGAATAACTAAACCACTGACCAGCGCATAATCTGCCAGCCAGCATTCCTCATACAAAACCCAGACACTGATGCATTGACTCGGCACTGGCAACATGTCAGAAGTGCTGGTACGCATAAAACAAATCCAAGACGCTAAAGACTAAAATATTGAAGTACCGGTAATGCATATCGGTGCGTATCGGTCCACTTCAAGAACTTAAGTAATGGAAATAAAATATATTCTTTCTATGGCTTCCGAGTTTCAATAAATAAACTTGAAATGTGAACTTGTAACAGCTGCGTATGATGATGATATAACACTTTTTAATGAATAAAAGTTAAAAATATATATATAAATAAAAATGTATTCTTTCTATGGCTTCCAGATTTCAACAAAAAAAAATGCATTTTTAGTGACTAGCATCAGTGTTATGTATGCCCAGTCATGCTGCTTTTTTAAATGAACAGAATACCATATTTTTTACTGTACAACATAAACTACAACTGACTGTCATAGAACTGTGAAAGCCAGCCACTGACGTCACTGTCATTGTATGATTGGCCGAGGTGCCTCAAGTGATTAGCCATTTAGCCATTATGCTTTTTCCAGTGGTAAGTATAATACTTTTAAAGACATTCTCAACTCCCAATAATAAGACAATCTATGGTAAGAATGGTATTTCCCCTGAAATCTGTCCCGACTGCTCTTAGGTTTATCAATGTGGATCTGGGAAAAGTAAAGACATGGTTTGGAAGATATTTATTATTATTATTATTATTATTATTATTGCGCTATTTTATGTAATTTTTTAAATGTCAAAATGTTATTAATGAAAGAGTAAAAACAAAACAAACAAATAAAAAACATAAAAAAGTTACATAAAACAGATTAAAGAATGCGCAATAAAACAACTTTGAAAAAATATTAATAAAAACAGCAAACTGTCCATACCTGATTATGACTGGTCACTTTAATTAATATATTAATGTTATATTTTCCAGGCTAATTGTTTTGAATGTTGTAATATACTTTTTTCCTTAATGAAAGCTTTTAGGTATTATTCATGTAAAATTATAATTGTAAACAGACAATTATTTATTAGTTTTTATCATGAAGTAATCTGTCAAAAATAAACAAATCTTAGAGATTAGGATGACAGCAAATTTGACAAGATGAATCAGTTTATCACAGCACTGTCAGACCACTCATTTGTGCAGTATGGATTCTGCTATAGCATACAGCATTCTGAATGGTTCTCATTTATGATTTTGTTGTGTTTTGTGTGTTACTTCGGTTGTCCTAGAAACAGAATTGTGCCCCTTGAAAAGGTTATAACATGGTATTGCACTTGTGACATAAAATTCAATAACCTTTTTTGGACAAGATTATCTGGCAGACAATAATTTTGTCTTTAAGATTCGTGGGTTATTTAAGTAAGTGTTATTACATGTATCTGTGAGGCACTGAAATGGGTGTAAATCCGTATCATTGTACCATACTCAGTGTTGGGAAGGTTACTTTGGAAATGTAATAGGTTACAGATTACAAGTTACCCTATTTAAAATGTAATAGTAGTGTAACTTTTTCAATTACTTTATTAAAGTAATGTAACTAATTACTTTTGATTACTTTTTGATTACATTTCAAAATCTTCAATAAATGTTTATTTGCAACTGTTAATCATCTTCAAACATTTACACCATTCAGGTTTAACCTTACAGCAGTGCTCAATACTGTCAGACTTTTACAATCATTCATCACTTGAATTAAGATGATCAAATTTGAACACATGTCTGCTTCATTAATTTCCACATGGGGCGGACTGGGATAAAATTTCAGACCGGGAAATCTCAAACTCATACAAACAAATTCATGGACAACACTATTTTTTTGTATGGTCCTGATATAAAAAAAGATTTAAATCTTTAGTTTGGGGACATGCAAAATAATTAAAAGTTCTCTCCTGAACTTCACCTTCACTTCATTTCTTTTTTCTTTTCAGTCTCTTTATTTTGCCCTGTTATCCATCTACCTCATGACTTTAACACTCAAGATTTAACAAAACTATACTTTCTAAATTGCCTACATGTCAAATTGAGTGCATCACTACAATATAAAATCCTAATACTGAACATGAGTCATGTTTTTCCCTCACAAAAATTAACTGCTTTTATTACGTAAAAGTACAGTAACCATGTTTTTTTTAATTATTATTATTGCAAATGGATTACCATTTGTATTTATTTTTAAATAAATAAATATGTAAATTTGTGGCATGGTTTAACAACAGTAACCTTTGTCTCTGAATTTATAGCAAATATTAAAACTTTGCATATGCTTTGATTCAAGTGTACTTTTGATATATTTGTCCAAAATGTGGCATATTCCGTCCGTGTTAGGCAATAGCAATCCCGTTTTTATGACTGGATTCTACTAACCAGACTATGTTTCTGCATCGCGGAAATTATAGGGCCGTACGTCTCAGAATAGTCGGTTCAATTTGGGAAAGAAATCAATTACATCTGTATGTGGATGTGTGTAAATATTCAAATGTAATCCCCACTGTAATCTTTAAAATTTTCAGAAGTAACTGTAATTTAATTACTCATTGTTTCTTAGTAACTGTAACTGATTACAGTTATTTTTATTTTGTAATTAAATTACGTAATTAAGTTACATGTAACTAGTTACTCCCCAACACTGACCATACTGTTCATGGGTTCCCTTTGAATCAATAAAGTGTTATCTTATCTAATCTCATTTTATGTTACCTTATCTTCTTTAAGGGTTGAATATGCCTTTGAATACAAAAAAATTAAAATTCTGATGGTATTCAGTTTTCATTTTAAAATTTGTTATTAGTGGTGATGATCCATTATTGATGCTCAGATTACTTAAATTAATCTATCAAAAAAAATTTACTGAGACATTTTGTGTGCATACTAAAACATTTCTAAACACATTACCATATGGACATACAATTCTATCTCCTCTCAGCAGCGCTCATTGCATTTCACTGTTTGCTTAGACACATATAATGCCCTCTTTTGGTAGATTCTATACCTGCTCTGATCTTTTATTACTGCATCTAAATAGTATTTGACAAGCACCATGGATTTTAGTTTCGGTCCTATTGCTGTAAATGTAAAAGTTACATGAATATTATTTTTAGTTACATGAACTACTAACCTCATAAAAGCCCCAAAGTTTTTAACTCTTTGAACATATCCAATTTACAAAAAGTTCAGAGTGTTGTCATCTTAATCAAGAGCACTCTACTCCACCAGTTCAAAGAAATTTAAATCACATATACAGTAGATATTAAATCCACTTACTCATCATAAAGTGCTTTCTATCTTTTATACCTTTTTTTTTTTTTACATATTTTACTTCCCCCATATACAGTATAAAAAAAAGAATGGTCATTTAAAGAACTTAAAAAGAATGTGTATGCATGAATGCAGCTGAAGTGAAGTCAATCAAAGAAGGTTATGAATTATTTGACCCAAAGGTGTGAGTATAGTTGAATGTACAGTGCACACTGCATAGCTTGTTAAGAGCCTAGAAGGCTTGAACATGAGCAAAAGATAACACTAAAATCTTCACAGAAAATCCATGTTTATTCATAATGATGGATTTTCCATTAAAAACTGGGGCATATTCTAAAAAAGAGTAATAAAGACTGGAGAGTGTTGTTAGCCTATATACAGCAGTCCACACAAACATACACACACACACACACACACACACATACATACACACTACAGGTCAAAATAAATGGAGCGGTACTATTTTTTTAATAAATTTTTTATTTAACATTTATGCTCACCAAGGCTGTATTTGTTTGATCAAAAATACAGTAAAGACACTTGAACAGCGGTTGGTGGGAACAAACATACCTATATTAATTATCTTTAAGCTGAAGTAGGGGCTGAATAAAGCAAACCAGTAAGGTTTTGATGGATGACGATTGCTTAATGGAGGTAAAGACGATGACACTGACATACTGCAACCGTACACTATTGGATGTGTGGGTACGTCATTATTAATGTGCAAACAAACAGACTGTGTATTTGTGCTCTCTGATAGCTTTTTGCACGAGCGCATTTCAGTATGGTCGCATGTCTGACAAGTGTTTTATAATGGACACTTGCTGAAGAAGCGGGTTTTTACAGGGGTTTGCTGGGGTCTGTGGTGTGTATACTACATGGGCATGGTCATGGGTCATGTTGACCTGCTTTCAGATCACCACATTCGACAGATTCAGAATGTTTTTATTTATTTTTATTTGATTTACTTTCTTAATTTGTGCTTTGCTTTGTTTAATAATTCTGAATGGATCCATGTATATTTATATACAGTCTGGTTAAGGAGACTAGTATAGTTCTGTGTTGGCCTCTCCGTGTGGTCCTGTTTGGTATTGCTGCTTGACTTGTAGTTATTTATATATGTATAGAAAATGCTCTAAACAAATGCAAAAAAATACATAAAAAATACATAAATTGTGAATTATGAAAATTACAAATGTTTAAATTAATCTATAAAAAAGTTTGTCGAAAACAGTTTTGTGGGAATCATCTCGAATCTTGAACTTGGTAAAACAATTTATTTAAAATGTTTTAAATCTTCATACTTTTTATTTTGTTTTACTGGGATTAATCATACCGGAATGTATGCTAAAATTGTTGGCGCCCTACCTAGACAATTTTCAACCATCCGCCACTGTGATTGGAGGCAGACAGAGGCGCGTGCAATTGCCTCCCTCCATACCGGTCCATTGAATCCACTTTAAAACGAGTGAAGCATAAACAATCAAAGGTAAAATCATTTTGATTTGCAGATGAAACCTCTGAGAAACGAACACCGAGAAGGATGAAAGCCCGGCAGCCTGTCATCTGTTAGGGTGCGTCTTCACCGCAAAGATCCATCATCCGAGCAACTCCGTCAAGGCAGAGACACTGTAATGACTGTGAATGACACCTGCTGTGGGTGCACGGTCTTACAGCTTTACAGACACACTGATTGCTTACTGGGATCGTTTTAACATGTGCGTGAACAGGGATCAAGTTGAAAGAACAAGTCTGGATGCGGTGCGCGTGCATTGAGGACGCTGGAAAGGTGCGTGTCTTTTAGCATTTCTTAATTTAAAAACACTGAAGGCTTAAATAATGTATTTGTTGAAGTAACATTTATATAAAGTACATTTTTAAACTCAAATCCAGTCAGCTGTATACCAACTATATATTTTACAAATATGTTTTAATATACTATATGCTGCTTCTGTTAGGTAGCGTAATCAATGTTTTAAATGATTTTACATGCATGAACACACTGAACCTTAATTAACATTTGTTATTTAGATTTTTTGGTCAAAAAGCAACAGTCAAATCCTCTCAATACGCGTCCTGATTAATTTAAGGATGAGAATGTGGGCTGATGAGTTTTTAAATTAAGTTTCTCAGGGATCTCAAATAAACTTATGAAGAGGTATTAGGATGTATTCACATAATATGCGTTTGCATGGATTTACATTTAGAGTGAGTTCAGAAAAAGTGGAACCAGGTTGATTAATTCATTTATACCTGTTAATGAATTACTTTATTATTATGGGCTAATATGTACCATGGCACACAAGGTAAGAGTTATGGCAGCTTATGTGTTACCCATCTAATGACAGATAGTTTTAAATATATATATATATTTTTTTTGTAGCTAGACCAAGCTGGTCAGTTATGGTCATTAGCTAGTCCAAGCTGGTCTAGCCGATCTAGATGATGAATATGACCTGGCTAGACCTTGACCAAACTGGTTGGATGGATATAGCCTAGTATATATTTTAATTAAAAAAAAAAATGATGCATACTGATTTACGCATAAAATAGACACACACACACACACACCCACACACACACACACACACACACACACACACACACACACACACACACACACACATTATATATATATATATAACAATACTCCTATCATTTAAATACTAAATATGTTACTTGTCAAGGTAATGGTTAAATATCAAATCTCTGGAAAAGCTCACAATGAAAAAAAAAATGAAGGAATCCTACAGGTGATTTGTTGGCAGGATAAAGCAGACTGTGTTTAATTGTTCAGGGTGATTAAAATCCATTTGCAATTGAGGAAATGACAGTAATCAAGAAAAAAAAGCAGATAATGTTCCTGTAAACACACTATAATGTACCTCCACTGCATCAGCCTTTATACTGGCTAGTCTGCACTAAGATTGTTCAAATCTGTTTGACACAGGTCTCCATCATGCTGTAGGTACAGTCTGAGAGGTAGCAGTTCAAACGCTTACTTCAAGACCGGCACATTTAACAATTTCTCCCTCGATTGCCATAATGGCTCTGACCTGCCTTTGTGAGTCTGTGAATGGATCAGACCAGGACTATGTGTTCTGCAACATCACTACATTCAACTTCACCGGCAACGAGAGTGGACGCTGTCACCTTCAGACCATGGATGAAGTTCTGTTGAGGCTTCTGGGCCCTAGACGATCTCCTTTCTTCCTTCCTGTAACCTTTACGTACATCTTCATCTTCATCACTGGGGTCTTGGGAAACCTCCTCACTTGCACCGTGATCACTAAAGACAGGAAGATGCGGACACCCAGCAATTTATATCTTTTTAGCTTGGCCATCTCAGACCTGCTGGTGCTGCTCTTTGGGATGCCGCTGGAAATCTACGAGCTCTGGCAGAACTACCCTTTTCCCTTTGGCGAAAGCATCTGCTGTTTCAAGATCTTCTTATTTGAGATGGTTTGTTTTGCTTCTGTGCTCAACGTTACAGTGCTAAGCATTGAACGCTACATAGCTGTCATCCACCCGCTAAAAACCCGCTATGCCATAACCAACAAACATGCACAAAGGGTCATTGCTAGCGTTTGGGTTGTTTCCCTGATCTGCGCCATCCCAAACACCTCACTTCATGGCCTGCAGTACCAGTACCTTCCAGAGAGGGTTCTGGAATCAGCTACCTGCAACCTGCTCAAGCCCAAATGGATGTATAACTTGGTGATCCAGGTCACCACTGTTCTCTTTTACTTTGTCCCCATGATGATGATCAGCGTGCTGTATCTGATGATTGGTCTGACACTGGCCAGGGGACAGAAGCAGAGGAAGGACAAACTGGACAAGAACCAGGACAGCTGGAAAATCAATCTGGACAGCAGACGGAGGAGGCAGGTCACCAAGATGCATTGTAAGTGATGGCCAGATTTTTACAGTAAAAACAACATTTATATATGTGTGTGTGTTTATATACAGTATTATATATAGTGTGTATATGAGTAGATTAGATTAAATTAAAATAGAATATTAAAGTCTTCAGTGTATGGGATAAATGTTTTTTTGCATATATTTTTATATTATTCGAAGTACTGTTATTTTATTTGTGCTTTTTTATTAACTTGTGTGTGTGTGTGTGTGTGTGTGTGTGTGTGTGTGTGTGTGTGTGTGTGTGTGTGTGTGTGTGTGTGTGTGTGTGTGTGTGTGTGTGGAAGGCCACACAATAGAAGTATTTCTCATGCATCTCACTCTATTGCCAGTGAATTAATGCAGAATTAATTGCTAGGTTAAAATATATTACTAATATACTGTATAGTAAAACTAAAGCAGTGAGTCATGCAAGGCATGGCATAGAGAAGAAACAAAAGCCTATTTTGTATTTTTTTTATGGGTTTACACTTTCATAAAAGATCATTTTTAAAACATAACATTTCTTTTTTTATTTCCTTTTGGACATTATTATAGGAAATCCAAATTAGTAGCATCAATAATCCACTGGCGAATCTAAATCCCACTGTAAAAGCGTCACTTAGATGTCTGAAAACATCTATCTGCATGGTGTAAGTTATGGAGGAGTGAAATATCTAGCCGAACAATTGTCCAAATCCAACCAACCAACAACAACAAAAGAAATCCCTTTCTTATAGTGTTTCACATCTTCTGTATGCCTTTCCTTAATGGCGATGATGTTATTCCCAAAGCGGCTTTCAGTTTTTAGCAGGTGTTACGATCATATCATGGCTCTCTGCTCTGGTAAAACTCACAAAGTAAAGTGAACCAACATAATGAAAGGGACCTAAAAGCAAGACACGTTCATCTGCTTTTATAGAGCATGTGTCTATACAGTTACAAACTGTAACGGCACAAATCTCTCACCATTACAGCTATTCAATTATACACTCAACTATAAGCTCATCACATTGCTATTTTAGGGTTTCTTTATATTATAAGTGTTTGAGAGAAGCATTAGCAGTGCTTGTTTTCTAGAAAAGGGCTTCGTGATTTTCTTAGTAAAAATGTAATGAATTTAAAATGCATTTATTTAATTCATTTTAAGTATAAATTTCTTAACTTTACTGACATATCAATCGAGATTTACTGATGATATATCATATCATACTAATGATATATCATAATTAACCTTTTTTCTTAATATCATCCCTAGAATGGGTTTTAATGTCACTGTTGATAATGTTTGTATGATCTTTCAATGCAACTTTAAATGCAAGATATTTAAAGTGTACCTAAAGCATGCTTGCAGTAGTTCCACTTTAGCACAATCAAATAAGTATATCTTTAGGTGGACTTCAACACTACTTCCACACAATTAAAGTGCCTTGCATGACTCACCCCTTCAGTTTTACTATATATATTACTGTAAGACTGCAACCTAAAAATTCACTCTGCTTTAATGTCTCTGACAATAGATTGAGATGCATCAGCAGTACTACCTGCAGCAATCTATCGATTACTTTTAATTGAATAAACAATTAGCCCATAAATATTTAATAGCTGGATAGTATGGTCATTTAATTAATTGATTTAATGAGTGATTTACTCGTTAAAGTCTTTCTTCCTCACATCTCAAAACATCAGAAAAAATTTCCTTGCTGTTGTCATCTTTATCTTGGACATAGGCAATATATTTACATAAAGTTCCTTTGAAACAATGTCTCATTAAAAATTACATTGAAACTGTAGTGAACTAAATGCAATTAACCATACATCTATTCTGTACACTGAATTAATCACAAAAATAATCCATTGCAATTGTAACTTTATAACATTATATACAATATACTTGATTCCTTCTCTCTCTCCCTATAGTTGTGGTGGTATTAGTGTTTGCCATCTGTTGGGCTCCCTTCCACATCGACCGACTCTTGTGGAGCTTCATCACGAGTTGGACGGACCACATGCATAACATATTTGAATATGTGCACATAATCTCAGGTGTGCTCTTCTACCTCAGCTCCGCTGTTAACCCCCTCATCTACAACCTTCTCTCCAGTCGTTTCCGGGAGCGCTTTCAAGCGCTGGTGTGGAGTCGCCTGCCATCAGGCTCTTCTCGTAATGACTCAATGCCTTTCTACATCATCCCCAAAGACAACCCCACTGATCTCCAACATCCAGGCTAAGAGCAAGAACACGAGCGGCCCACTTCCTTTTGTCATTATCAGCAGCGGGTGGGAATGGGAGAATGAATGCTTTCATGTGAGACAACATGCTCTGCAATCTCACATAGGAAGCTTTGGTTACCTCTTGCTAATAACAGAAAAAGACAGATGTGAAATGGGTCAATTACAATACTGCGCAAATAAGTGACGTTTACTTAAAACTACATGTGAATGGACACATACTGGGTTTGGATTGATATTGTCTATAAGGCTTTTTGTAGCCAAAGACCAACTTAAGATAATGCTAACCAGTGTGGTCATGCTGTCTAAATAAATAAATAAAAATTAGAACAAAAATGTACAATTTTGCAGAAATGCCACTTGTTATCAAGCCACTCATGGTCAATGACATTGTTCCTGTGAACATTAGTGAAATTTCAGGAGACGCCAAAGTCATTGATTAACCGATTACAAAATTTCTGCTATGCATCAGTTAAAAAAAAAAAAAAAAAAGGGACATCTGTATAATTCACATAAAGTTTGTATCAAATGTTCTGTAAAATTCAGGGTTACACTTTATTTTCTTTAGACATTCTACTAACTATAAATAACTATGCACCTACATGTCAATTACCGCTCATTAAATTGCAACTACATGTCAACTAACTCTCATTAGAGTATTAGTAGACTGTTAGCTTATGGTAAAGTTAGTAAAATAAGTTGACATGTACTTGCAAAGACTATCGAAATAATATTAGCAGATGTTAAGCAGACAGTCTACTCTAATGACTGCTAGTTGACATGTAGTTGCAAAGTTATTTCTAGTTGTTAGATTGTTTAAAGTGGACTATCAAAATAAAGTGTTACTTAATTCAGTGTATAGGCATAATTATCCTTGTTTCTTTATTCAAAGCTTTTTCAATCAAATTAGGAATTATGCTTGTAGATCATTTATTTAGATTGTATAAATACAATGCATTTTAAAACAAATTAAAATATCTATCTATCTATCAGCATGTGGATGGACATCTGTCCTGCAAATCTAAACTGTATTACTGTATAAAATGTCATATGGACAGTAATCATTTTAAACGATCGCCATCAGTCTTATTGGGAACGAGTTGTTCTTTTTTGTCATCTGTGTCATGGGGACATGAAAACAAGGGGTGAAAAGCACATTGTTCCCCGGATCTACTTGCCTCCAGAACTAGAGAGGAGAGGAAGTAACAAACTTGTGCCAGAGGGGAGTCTTTGGAAAATACATCATGAAAATAGAACAATAAGAGCGGCATGGCACATTAATCTTTACAGACTATTACGTAAATGTGTGTATTTTATGTTTCAATTAACTGCAAGGGCTTGTCAGGTACAAGAATGCTGTGTGCGGGGATTCTAGTTAAAGTGTTGCAATGATGGAGTTTTATTGTTGGTTTAGAAATGTTTGTGCCAAAAGTGCTTCACTAGAATTCAGCATCTTGAGAATTAGAATATTTCTTGTATCTGTGGATTGTAATATTAAATAGATTGTAGAACTGTGGCTTCACTTTCAAACATTGCTCATTATTTGTTTCTGTCCCATGTTGGTGACCTTGCCTGTTGACAGTTTAATCTAGCAGCTAAATCCTGCTGTGACGTAAATGAGAGATGAATGGGTCACGGTCTCGGGAAAGACTTGTAATCTGTAATTTATAGAACATGAGAAGAAAAACATTAATGGGTTTAACACCAAGTTCTATTGATATATGATACAAGAATTGTTTATTAAAATAGAAATAAAGCAATGTTGTAGTCTCTATTAAAAAGGTTTTGAATATATTATCAGTTTTAGTGGGTGTGTCTTTCCAAATCACCAGTTCTCCACTATACCGCAGAATTAGGTTCCAATTGCAGATACCCATGGTTTATTTTGGTATGTTTTTGTAAATTATCTGTATTCATTCCACTGTACAAACTAAGCCTAAAAACTTATTTGCATTCTCATAATTCCATACTTATTCTTACGAATATATAATGGAGATCGAAAACACAAGTTCAAAACTCTTAGGGTTAGAGGTATGAATGCATATTGACCTTTCAATTCTAACAATGAACTGACATTTCAAATGATTGTCACACTCAAATCTTTTTCGGAAGATTCCAGCACATTAATATTCCTACATCAAACGGGACTTAAACCAAGGCTTATTTTGTATAAAACAATATTACAGCATTGGAAACTGGATTTATTTCTGCATATTCAATTGCAATAGCATAGAAAATGAAAATGTGACAGTGATTTAGTGAGATCATTAAACCCAATGAGGTCTCCATAACATTAATAAAATAATGTTATTTTGCTTAAAGAACTCATTTATTTACGATGCTAACTGTACAAAAAGGTTTTTATATACAATGGCAAGGAGATATGAAAATATGAGGACATCTATATATAGGGAAGTCGTGGCCTTATGGTTAGAGAGTCGGACTGGCAATTGAAAGGTTGTGAGTTCAAGTCTCGGGCCGGCAGGAATTGTGGGTGGTGGGTGGAGTGCATGTACAGCTCTCTCCACCTTCAATACCATGACATAGGTGCCCTTGAGCAAGGCACCAAACCCCCAACTGCTCCCAGGGCGCCGCAGCATAAATGGCTGCCCACTGCTCCGGGTGTGTGTTCACAGTGTGTGTGTGTGCACTTCGGATTGGTTAAATGCAGAGCACGAATTCTGAGTATGGGTCACCATACTTGGCTGAATGTCATGTCACTTTCACAAGCATATGAATGTGTGCAAAAATAAGGTTTCATTAGTTAATGTTAATGTATTAACTAACATGAATGAACAATACATTTATTACAGTAGTTATTAAACTTTGTTAATTTTAGTTAATGAACATACAGTTCACTTTTGATTTTAATAATGCATTAGTAAATGTTGAAATGAACTGAAACGATTAATAAATGCAGTAGAAGTTTTGTTCATGCTTAGTTCATGTTAACTAAAGTAGTTAACTAATGTTAACTAATGAACCTTATTGTAAAGTGTTACCAAATAGGTTATACTGAAATTTAAGCTATTACAAAAAAAAAACAAAAAAAAAACAATAACAGTGGTAATCATCCTCTGTGATCATTTGATGCAATCACTCATAAATATACCCCCTGTGTCTAAGAGTACAGTTTTTCAGAAACCATTTCATCCTCAGTTAGAGAACGTGGGTCTGCGAGATATTCTAATCACATTATATGTGTTGAGCCCCGGAGCGTCGAATCCAGGAGACATGCCTTTCTTGTCAAAGACATAAAAGTTAAACAGCTGCCCATCTTGGGCTTCGAGGGACACCGACGCTGTGTTGACGTGCAGCACACAAGGATATTCTTTCTCAAACACGACTTTAAAGACTCGGTCCACTAGGTAATTCAATTTAATGGTACGATACTGCTCAGGAATGAGATCATCTATTTGAGGTCCAAACTGCTGCATGATCAAGACACCATCTGGTCCCACTTTAATCTCGTAAAACGTAATGTTGTTGTAAGTGTAAAAGCCCACGTAGGGTGCAGGATTGGGCGGAGGAATAAGAAACCGCTTGGCCTCCCTGAAGGCCCTCTCCATGGCAGGAATGATAAACGAGTAGGTCTTTGACACAATATCCTGGTTCTGCGGCCGTGTGCCTGCCATCAGCACCACCAATCCAAGTTTAAGGCGAGGCACCAGAGAGAACATAGAGGAGTAGCCGTCCAGATCGCCATCCTTGCGTAGCACCTCATATCCCATCTGTTCATTCACTTCCCATGGTGTTCCGGTGCGGTTGGCGAAGTAGTCTTTTTCACAGCGGAACAAAGGGGTTAGCATTATTTTTAAAGTGTCGGGCTCCAGTATCTTGCGGTGATAGGCTCCCAGTAACATCATTGATAATTTAGCCATGTCAGCAGCTGTTGAATACATCTGGCCTGAGGGGCGGTACCAACCCAAGTCATAAAGAGGTGCATTCTGGCCACTGGCGTATACACCTACAGCCATTTGACTTTGAATACCAGGGTTGATGTCAAACCCTGTGTCCTCCATTCCCAACCTGCCCAGAATGTTATCCGTAATCCATCGCTGGTAATTGATACCGACAACTCTCTCAGAGAGGACATGGGCGAGCAAAGAGAAGGCCAAATTGCTGTAGTGACATCTAACAGAGAAAATAGAAGAGAACAGTATGTTACAGTATGTCTTCTTTCTGCCCCCAAGGAGTGTTATTAGAAGACAACAGAAAAGATATTATCATTATCGCCATGGTTCATAACCTCTACACAAAGAAACAGCAATTCAGATGGCACAAAATGAGTTTGTTAAAAGTAGCTGATAGGAAGAAATCTGGTTACATGGCGGAAACTTACTTGGTCCCAGGATCAGCGACGAGCACATCATCTTGCAGGAGGTTGATTGCAGACTTGGTCTTTCCTTTCCACAGCAAGGTAGTTCCACGGAGTCTTCGGGGTAAACCTGCAAAAATTACAATATTGTGACTAATGCATAATTGTGACTCTTTAAAAATCTATTTTTCTACACTGATATGAACATTTGCAGAATAGGGAAATTCATGTTCTTTTAAAGAGGTCAAAACATAAAAATAAAGAACACAAAATGTTTTCCAAAGTAAGAGCATGCATTAAAACTAAGCAGCAAAAATAGTTTGTCCTGTACATTCACAACAATAATTTTATTGAATACTTATTCATAAGCCAGAATAAATCATTTACATTTCTACATTTGAAACTTGGTCTTCCCAAGTTACTGCAAGGAAATACAGATAAAGTAGGATAAATGTAACGGAGGCTCTGCAAAGAAGCAGTTATTGAAGGATTTTGGACAGCTGCAACCTATATTGGTATTAAAAAAGCAGCGGCTTGTGAGCATTTACACTAAAGTTTTGAAGGCACAGTATGAAAAACTCTTCTTAGTTCAAAAGCCCATAGTACACTTTGTATGCTAATGTATGCATTCAGTGTGCATTTGAACTCAATCTCATCATCAGTAAGCAAAGTAATGTCAAAACACTGTCTTTGTCCATTGTTTTACAGTTGAAAATAAAATGGATAAGGTGGAACAACAACAAACTACTAAAGACAGCAACAGCATAAGACTTTAATGCTGATGAGAGCTTACATTTAAAGACGGTTTAATTTCTGCACTAAAAGGGTTTAAATTCATATCTGCATTTCATTTTAATTAGCATACAGGCATAGCAGCTGTGATCAGTAATTACACACATCAAGTAAGTGAAGACATCGCCAGTCACTTAAGGTACATTCCTTTTATTACTATGAAAATGCAATAGAATAATTCATTGTGTTTAATTCTGAGTTTTTCCACTATATTGTCCATGTTCACCACCAGTAATTAAGGTCAAACAGCTGGCCCACTGCTGAGCTCAAAGAAACATTCATTTTGACCTGCTGCTATGGTTATTACATGCTGTGAATAAACAATGTTGTTATTCCAACACTCTGTGATTGTGCATTCATGGAATTGCTTCGTGAAACAAGACTGGAAGCTGGAAACTTACCAGAAAGCTGGCTGGCCATTCTTCTTAATGTTACAGAGGACGAACGGATTTGAACCTCACCGCTGTCAAGGAAGATCAACCCATCAGTGACGTATTTCAGCTCAGAGTCTCTGCTTTTGCCCAGGGGGTTTTTAATGGTGAAGTTGTCCACATACTTCTCCAGGGGGTCATCCAGAGAGGCCACCTTGCCATCTTCCCACAGTCTATACAGCATCAGGGTGGGAAAAATCTTGGATACACTAGCAATCCTACAGAATGGGCAAATGTGCAGCAGATTCAGACATTGCCTATAGTCAGTGTGCTCAAAATAAGATTTTTTATTATTTATGAAAATTATCCTAAGCTATGAGAAAATAACAGCTTCTTTTGCATTGGTGCTATAAGTTCAGCAATGAAACTGAATTATTAATCATGAAAATGCCATAGAATTGCTAGACATCAAGTGAAGTATAATGCTACTTTAAGCATTGAAGGATGTCATCACAAAATCCTTAACTGTATAGGTAAATGCAAAGGTAAACCTATTCTTACTGATTGGTGTCATTTCTTCCAAAAAAACAATTTATCTATTTATTTATTTTTTACTTTTTTTCCATGTTAGGTTTCACATGTTCATGAAAAGGCTTTTAACAATTCCTGACTTCTTAACTCTTTTGCATTGTGCAGCCTTGACTGGCTGGTCAATTGGCCGTGTGCGTCAAAACTTAACACTTAAACTGGCATTGGGTAGTTTATGAGCTCATACTCAGCCTTTTGAACTATGAAAATAACATCACTTAACAGTGTGCCCTCATAAATCCTATATACTCAGCCATGTGAGCATAACATGTCAAAACACCTCGCAACTAAAAGATTGATTATATTTGTGAATACCCTTGACTCTGAAAATGTCATAAAACTGTTCCATAGCCCATCACAATATTTTGAGTTATGAAAACAATTGCTAGGTTGTGTACAAGATGTTCCTTACAGCTATAACTACAGAAAAGCAGCTCAGTGACTCTTCTCTTCTCAGATTACTTCTCGGAAAGCTGAGAAAGTGGCTATACATTCTCAAGGTCTGATAACACCACCAGCCTCATCATCTGTATTCAAAACCGTTCCATACAGCTGCAAACCCTCAAGAGCTTTTAGAAATAAGCTTTGATGTTAAATACAGCACAATACAGTCCATAGAAAGGTTTTATAAACTAAAAGGGAAATATGTGTGTGTGATGTGAAAGCAATTAATTGAATAATTGTACAAACCCTTTCCCTTCAATATGAGCTCTACAAATGTAATTTTGGAGGCCATACTCTAGACAGAAATAAGGTCTATTATTACTGCCTCTGGAGTGGATGTTCATTTTGAATACATAATGATTAAAACTATGCACTGCTTCTGTATGTGCCTTCAAATAGTGCTGGTATTCATGTCCATTTGGTTCTGATTTTTAAAAGCAGACATGTGCCTAAATTAAAAAAACAAAAGACCATGGCTTTCAACAGAGAAGACAAGCTTTCTTTTGTCCACTTTGAAATCGCAACGACACTAAGCTGTGGTATTTGACAATGATATCTCCAATCTAAATGTAAAATGAGCAAATTAGAAGTGGATTTGGACTGATTAAATCAGGCTAGGCATATAATTGGGCTTTAAACGTGGAGATGTGAGCTCCGTCAATGAAAAAGAGCAGAACAACTCTTAGGTGATGATTCATGAATGATTGCAGCTATATTGGTCCAAATCAAGGACCCTTGAAAAGGGGAAAAAGATCACAAAGGAGACACTCAGACAATTAATTGCCAATTGTGATAACGCTCCCTCTCTGTGCTAGACATTACTGTATGAGGGTGATGCACCGGCAAGTTTATCATCTCTCTTATTAACCAATAATATTGAAGTAAGTGAATTTGAATGTAACTTTCGATGCAAAAAGGCGTTGCTAGCCACACACTGAATTATTTCATGACTTGAGAAGGTCTTACAAAAATATGTTTTATTATATAAACTACAAAAACTTCAACTTGATTCTTACTCTTACTAGTAAATGTACAGTATATGTAACACACACACATACATATATACATACACACATATATATATATATATATATATATATATATATATATATATATATATATATATTTATGGAAAAACATAATAGATAAATGTTCCTTACCTGTAAATGGTGTATTCATTTGGTGGTGCAGAGTTTGGATCACTACCATTCCTTTTGCCGAAGTTCCCTGTCCACAGTACTGTGTCATTGTAAGTAACAATAGCTGACAATGAGGGCAGACTGATGGGGTTGATGTTATTCCGCAGCAGTGCGTCAACCTAAACAAATGACAAGACATAACTACATCTGTTAATATGCCAGCAGTGATTCTGGCATACAGAAGATGTAGCTGAAGTCAAATGTGATTTGTGTAATGCGTTCCATGTTAAAATAAACCATAAATGTAATGCATCCTTGCTGGAAAAATAAATAAATAAAAAGAAAAGAATCAGTACACTCTTAAATAAAATCATACCGATTCCAACAGCAGTATATATTTCCAGTACAAACAAATACAAGTAAGCCACACATACGTTTTCCCTGAAATATCACAGTGGCATTCAAAACATTTATCTGTTAAACATGCTGACCAGCAGAATCAGACTCAACCAATGGCATGAGTTTAGGGTGGAACATTCTGTTGAAGTGACCAATGGCTGTCAGTATTTTTGTGATTCCATTTGATGATGCTAGTGGCACGTAAATTAGACATGTCAACATAATAATACAGTTCTTTAATACTGAGAGCATTTTTTTATTATGCCAAGTACTTATTCTATGAGCCAACACTCTAAATGATGCTAAATGAATTACATTTTCTTATTATGTTTTTGTCTAAATATTGTCAAACTATTCATTATGTGGCTCACTCATATTCATAATTCATGCTGTACATTGATAACGACACCTGACTGATTTAAATTTCACTTCATGTATAACATTTTTAAGGTGCTGTCAGGAATGCATCCAGCAGCAGTACATTATTTTACCGCTGCTTTTTTAGAGCAATGATTTTATGCTTTTAATGGCCGCAGGTATAGACAAAGGAACAGCATTTATAATCTGGTGCACTTTCAGCCGAGGCTTTTGCTCTAATGGCATCTAAAGTGCGAGGGGACATTTTGAAATAATGATCTAAATATATAACTAGACTTCAGTTTTTGGAGAAGAAGAAAGCAAACTCGGAGATAAAATGTGTCGTAATCCTACAAAAGACAAAATCATAGCACAGAAATACTGGTTAAAAATGATTTTTGGACAGTGTAGGGTTTAGTTTTCTATCTTCACATGCTTACTTTCTCAAGCGCTTCATTCAAAGAGTGGATGGGATGTTCAAGAGGTGTGGGCTCCGGGAAGCGAGGGCACATTCTCACAGATTTGGATCTTTCCCCAGTATTTTCTTCTTAAGAATGGGCACACAGTCATAAGAATATATATAAAAAGAGAAGGTGAACAGTGCAAAAGGGAAAGCTTAGAGCAATGTTGCATAAACATTGGAAATTAGTGAAGAGAGCACATTTAGTTCCCAACTGAATAAAATTGCAACATGAGCTCAAACAATGAATGAAAAAGGTGACAGATTAATTTTGAACACACATAAAATAATAAGCCCATAACATAACAGATAGAGACAAATATCTGCATGAATACATTTCATCATTTTTCTAGCTAAATATAGACATTTTATTGGTTAAAATGTAAATAAACTTGACTAACCGTTTTAAAGATGTGGAAAAAAATGAAAACAATATTTGAGAATAAAACTGAAGCCATCATGTGGGTTGAAGAAATTCATCTTTATAAAGGGAGTAAACTTCTTAGAGTTGAATTCACTAAGAATGAACTGCACAGGCACCAGATGACTAAAAGAATTATGCAAATCAGGGAACGGACACAAAATTGGTGCTCAATGCAAATAGCATGCTGCAAATATCCATTTTGCAGGCCAGTTCTGAGTGTCAGGTTGTTGAGCATGAGGCACACTGGCATACTTTTTATAGATTGTGTTTGCACTTAAAAGAATGACAATGGCCAGTGCTATTTTAATATTATTTATATACTACTGTAGTTTTCAGTTATATTTTGAAAAAGCTTGTATTTTTATATTTTCAGTTAGTTTTATTTCATTAGTTTTTATTTTATTATCAGTTTCATTTTGATTACTTTTGTTTTGTGTTTTTATCTTTTTTTATATTAATGTTTAGGATTAATTTGTTTTTATTTAAGTTTTAGCCTCATCTTACCAATTACTAATTTTAATGTTTCAACTTTTATTTTCCATTTAGTTTAAAGGTCCCCTTCTTCGAGATTCCATGTTTTAAACTTTAGTTAGTGTGTAATGTTGTTGTTAGAGTATAAATAATATCTGTAAAATTCTAAAGCTCAAACTTCAATGCCAAGCGAGATATTTTATTTAACAGAATTCGCCTACAAAAAAACGACCCGTTTGGACTACATCCCTCTAGTTCCTGCAGGAATGACGTCACTAAAACAGTTTTTTGACTAACCTCCGCCCACATGAATTCACAAAAAGGGGGCGTGGTCTTGTTGGGCTCTGACGGAGAAGAGGAAGAGCTGCGTTTGAGTTTGTCGCCATGTCGTCGAAACGCTGTTATTTTCATCTCGGCGTCCAATCATCTTTGTTTGGCCTTCCCAGGGACGCTGTACTTAGAGATCAATGGTTACAATTTATGTTTAACTCGGTTCCCGAAAATTATAATCCACATGTAAAACTATGTGCAGCACATTTTGCTGAGGACAGCTTCCTCAATCTCAATCAGTTTAATGCCGGATTCGCACAAAGATTATTCTTGAAAGATGGAGCAGTTCCCTCTTTGTCTGGAGAAGGCGTTGTTTATGGACCACAACAGGTAAGTGTATTTTATTATTTAAGTTGGTGCGTTTAACAGTTTCTGTAACTTTTTACATAAAGGGCAACGCTGTTTAGCTTTGTTAAACTAGATGTTAGGGCTGTGCAAAAAAACTAATGCGATTTTCATGCGCATCTCGTCAGTAAAAACGCTCCTGTGATTATAAGTACATCTCCAGCACATGCTCCTGCCCACTTGCTTCTCAAAACTAGTCCAATCGCGTTACCAGGAGGTCAGCCTGCGCTCAGCTGCTGTCGAATCACAACACAGGAACCGCTGTCCCAATCAGAACTCGTTACGTATTTCTGAAGGAGGGACTTTATAGAACAAGGAAGTCATCAGCCCGTTTTTATGACAGTGTAAACAGCGGTATACAGATAGGTGAATTGTGTGAAAAATACTGTGTTTTTTTTACACGCGAACCATGAACACATGTTATATTGCACACTGTAAACACAATCAAAGCTTCAAAAAAAGTGCGAAAAACAGGACCTTTAAGAACAGTGATTTACCACATTAACATAACGCATTCTCATCCCAAGGCGTCATATACTGACCCTTTTGACATTTCGTCAACATCCTACGCATATGGCACCCTCTAGCGTCAATATGAGACACAGATTATGGGTTAGGGTTAGGGTTAGGGTTAGACCGCTAGGAGGCGCCTTCTGGCCCATATTTATCTGCGTCTAATATTGACGCTAGAGGGTGCCATGTGCGTAGGATGTTGACGAAATGTCAAAAGGGTCAGTATATGACGCCTTGGGATGAGAACGGCCTAAACTTGATTCTGGTTTTGTGAATCAGGCTCATCACGTCTTTAGATCATGCAGCACAAAATGGCTTTACATATGTAGCTCCACTCCATGTTCACCTAGAAAAGAAGACAGCCTTCCATCTTTAGCATTCAAAGTCAATCCCCAGCAGATAATAGGATCTACTAATCACACCTCGTGTAACCTCTCAGACATGCACGTTTGACAACAAAAAAAGACAGATTTTTATTATAGTTTATTCAGTAGGAAGTATTTATAAACCTGCAAAAGAGTTTTGTATAATTTAAAGTTTATAAGTGTGACTTAAGGCTTTCACAAGGACAGAGTCTTGTTGTCTGAGCAAGTAAAGGTTAGTGTTCCTGTAGCTCAGTTGGTAGAGCATTGCGCTATCATACGCAAGGTTGGGGGTTCGATTCCCCGGGAACACATGATAGGTTAAAATTGATAGCTCAAATGCACTGTAAGTCGCTTTGGATAAAAATGCATAATTTAATTTAATTTAGTAAACACATGACCCATGGACCACTTACCTAGCACTAACTTGGGCAGCTGGTACTGCCAAATGAAGCATGAAGTCATGATGATGGACAGAAGCAAGGAAAACACCAGGCCCAGTTGGGTCCATTTCACCTTCATCTTGCTGGTTTTCGTTAACCCATCTATGTCAAGTGCTGGTGTCGGCTATTAACATGGATATAAACATTAAATGATTTAACGGTATAGGAAAACTTTTTGGGGGCTATTTTAATTCACTATATATACACAACCATTCAAATGTTTGGAGTTGGTAAGATTTGTTAAATGTTTTTAAAAGAAGTCTCTTATTCTTATAATTTGCCATTTTGAAAACACTTGCGCTAACATCCCAATTCAATCAATCAACGCTCCACGCTCCAAAACAAAAATAAATAAGAAAATGAAACGTAGTACGTCTCTGGGTCTACTCCATTTGTCATGCTGTGAGTCATTCAAAATATTAGAATTAATGACTGCAAGAAAAAGACGAACAAAACTGATAAAGTTAGCCAAGGAGAACAAATTATGACGTAAAGCCTGAAAGTACTGTAGTTGCTGACCAAAACTCTTTTAAACAACAGAACATAATTTAATTACACTCACCGGAAGCAAAGGTCCATCTGTAATATTATGTGTATATATGACTCTATTTCAACTAGCTTTTCTAATCCAAAGTGTGCAGATTCCGTATGGAATTCCTTTTCTTCTGAAGTGGAAACTCCCATTCCATCGCAGTCACACCCTAGGTACCACTGGGTAGACACAGATCTAACTCTTGCCATCGCCACAAGGATTGTGGCATAATCCTGGCCACCAGATTCCCTTTGACAATTCAATTTCCACCACAGCGCTTGACCTGACATCATAATCCCAAGATTTACCCCTTTAAAACCCATTAGACCAGAGTGGTTCTTTATCTTAATCCCTGTAAATCGATTCACTTGGCTGCTGATTTTCTGCTTTTAGTGCGTTCTCTTCTCTGAACTATTAAACTTCTCATGTATGGAGAATCAAATTTCAAATCTCATGAGAACTTTTGTGTGTAACAAGATGACAAGGCATGGCAGACTTCATCTTGCAAGAGCATTTAATCACATAAAGTGAACGTCAACATTGGACATCCCTGAGGGGACTACAGGAGGGTTACATAAGAGACCCAAGGATATATGTACGGTTTTTGAACAAGTTTTGAAATGTTGTCTACATGTTGCTACATGAAATGTTGTCTACATTGAAATGTCTACATTGAAATGTTGTCCACATGTTGTCGACATTTAGCATTAGTCAAGTCACTCATTTGGCAAGTCTTTTGGCAGATATTCTCCAACACAAATCTTATCAGGTAATTTGCAGGTGTTAAATTTACACTACTGCACTCCACTGATCCAAGGATCCTGACATGTGACTCTTATAGCAGGCCATGATTGGACCAATTTACCTGGAGGTACATTGGGATTAACAGGAGCAGCAGTGAGATTACTGTATTCTGAATATAGCACTGACATCCTCTCCAAAACGTTTAAAATAAAATAAAATAAAATGCTTTCATAAACAGCTACAAAAATACTAAATTTGTCTTATGATACATCTTTCTTAATATAATATAATATAATATAATTGAATTAGGGCATCATTATTTGATTTAAAACATTCTTTCATTATTAAAATTATAATAAGACCTTTAAATGTACTCAACAATTGCAGAGAGTAAAAAAGAGAGTAGTCTCAAAAGGTTTTACCATGTAAACCATCAGATGAACCATTTCAACCAAAAAAAAAAAAAAAACCCCTGTCATGTAATAATAAAAAATTTATATTCTGATGATTAATGAGAGATACTTTGCATCTTGATCCCATCCTGTGCAGCATCACAGCTAGTGAGTCAAAAGGCATTGCTGATGGAATAGCAGTGAAACGCATTGTGAGCTTTGAACACACAGATGGTCATGAACTAAATGATGATGCATCAACAGATTAGTGCATTGCTTTTGACTCAACAAGAGAAGTCATAATCTAATTGTTTAGTCTCTGTTGTTTACTTGTTAGAGAAGGATTTGTGTTGTTTTGGCCATGCACAATATATCTGTAGAGTGCAGTGTGCTTGGGCTGTGAAGCTGATGTCTGCATGGAGATTACCTGTGACTGGACTCCGTCCACAGATGTCTCCCTCAGCACCACCTTGCTCCCTGTCTCTCCCATGTTTACTCCACCAAAGCAGAAGACAATTCACTGGTTCTGGCAAATTTCATGGAAAAAGAGGCATATATCTCTTTTCAGCTTAGGGTGGGACAAAAAACCGAATGTTTTGTGAACAGGCCAATGATGTGGCCATCATCTTTTTGTCCTATCCATTAATTTATTTGAAAATACATTAAATATACAGTTCATCCATACAATCAATGTCTAAAATAAGCATGTTGTTTATTTACAAATTAAAATTCATATTGATATATTTGGAAGGCATGCAGTCAAAAATGTCAAGTAAAATATACATTTTTAAAAACTTTCACCAGCAGGCAAATCAAAGTCAAGTTTAACCAACATGTACACAATAAATAAATACATATATATAAATAAATAACCAACCATCCAAATTAATTCATGAGAAGGCATTAATTAGAATCAATATTTATGGTCATATGTTAATACATTTTTATAAAAAAAAAAAAAAAAAAATACAATCATAATATCATGCTGTATATTCATATTCCACAGTGCAATGCACTTGAGCTTTCTAGGTTAAACCAGTGTGGTAACAGATAATATCGACCAATAGTTATTTGATTTTATAAAATACATAAATAAATAAATAAAAGCAAAATTGGGGTTCAAAATGTAAAGATGATATTTAGGAGATACCTCTCTGGAAAACATGTTAAAAATCAGGCAAATGAAAGTCACATGGTTCAACCAACATGCAGAAAGATGCAGGCCAGTAAAATTCTGCTGTGCCCCAGGAAAAAATTACTGAGGATCCTTATGAATCAATGGGATTGACGTATACCAACTTGAGAATCATTTTCTCTTATAATATTTCATCAATCAAGTCATATGTGTATTCTATCCACTGTTTAGAATCAGAACTAGTGGTGTCACTATTTTTAATTGGTCAAACAGCTTTGCAAAAAGTCTGAAACTGTTCACGATTCAGTGTGATTCATTTGGACAGTTTACTCACACACTGGACGGTTTGCAGCGGTTTCACACACAGCAATAATAAAGGGAAAATTTTGTAAGAAAGAAAACATAAAGAGCGCTGGATGAAGTGGATAAGTTAAATACAAATTCAGTCATATTAAAAATATCTTGTGGGGCACTCATATCTGGTAACTGCGGGGAGCAGTTGGAGGTTCAGTGCCTTGCTCAAGGGCACCTAAGTCATGTTATTGTCGGCCCGAGATTCGAGCCCACAACCCTAGGGTTAGGAGTCAAAATCTCTAACCACTAGGCCACAACTTCCCTAAATGATGTTGAGACTTAATAGATTAGGCCTGCATAACAAATTAGGCTACTTTTAGCCTTACCTTGCTGTTGGTTCACCCTCTTCTTATGGAAAGGACAATTTATAGGCTCATCCATTTATATTCAAAGCAGGATTAAAAAGAATGAATATGGGCACACTTTTTTGATGGGGGGCTGTGCACCAGTAATGATGAATGGCTAGAAATTCCCCTGATACTTAAATAAATACATACATAAATATTTTAATGAGAAGGCAAAGTTAGTTCAAGTTGTTGAATGTCATGTACATTTTGTAATATTGCAACTTCCCAAAAACTCAATTACAATTATTCATGAAATGTGTAAAAATGTTTTTTAATAAATGATTAACATATTGTTTCTCACAGTTTGGAGAATGGGTACACATTTACATTTGGCACTTTTCCTATACAGTCGTCAAAACAATTGCTTTGGTCTAGGTGTTATTCAGATAGAGCTTGTCATTTCTTTCACCTTTCATTTAGTTATTTGCAGCTGCGACCTGTGAATAAATTATTTTATTTTGGGTTTTCAACTGTATTCTACTGAGCATAAGAAAGATGTATCATATATCATCTCATCTGTATGTGACACACACCTTTTAAACCCAGGCAATCAAACATCAATTTTAGCCCTCAAATATACTGCAAGTCACTCTTACGGCTCTGACCGTCTACCCAATCTATTGAGCTCAGGGAACAATAGCACATATCTGATGAGCCTTCCCATTCTGTGAATTATATGCGAATGTCAGCTATTAAAACTCTGAAAATGTGTCACACGCAAGGTCCTGAGGGCTCAACATGCCCACCAAAGACCTGTTCTTTTCTCACATTCATATACTGTAAATGCAGGGTGAAATCTGAACAGAATCTGTTGTGCAGATGAGTCATTGTCCTGAGAGTGTAACACTTGGTCTAGCAAAAAATATATATTTTTTCAGTGAAGCACTGCTGTTCTCAAGCGGAATCATGCAACAAAATATGCATTGACGTATTACTTAACATTTAACGTTAAATGTTCTATTATTCAAAGGAACACAGGATGTGCTTCATCAGTACATTTTCATTTGAAACCTGTTAATTGAAACAGAATGCTAGTGGCATTAGAATTTCACGATTTTCTGAAGGACTACTGCATATTAAACGAACCAATGCTATTTTAGTCCCTAAGAGTCCTAATTATCTGGCTGCATATCACAAAATGCTTTGTCACTGATGCATGCAAATTTCTGTCATTTTTCAAAGAGGATGATTTCAATGTGACACTAGGCTGTACAATGGCC
This sequence comes from Carassius carassius, assembly GCF_963082965.1. Classification (NCBI taxonomy): domain Eukaryota; kingdom Metazoa; phylum Chordata; class Actinopteri; order Cypriniformes; family Cyprinidae; genus Carassius; species Carassius carassius. Next base: position 20,896,077 of record NC_081792.1, read on the forward strand.
TTTAATACTAACATGGTCACAACAAAGAGGTCTAAATTTAAGATCATTACAAACATGTTTCATAACAATAGACACGCCTGGGAGTGTTTGATGACATGTTGATGACAATAAATACAAGTGTCTTTCAAATGGATGCAATGGGAATGCATTTGGATCCTTAGTTTGAATGAAACTCTCACTGAACTACAATTACAATGTATAAATGTTTAAAAGTATTAAAAGGAATATTAATGACTATATGTTCGAATATCAGATTACCATATTACGAATACTATTGATGCAATATATTTTAACTGTACATTTTCTGTATGAGGTATTACTTAACAAAATGTGCTGTATACATCAGAACATACTTCATATTTTTTATCCTACAATTTAATCAAACCATGAAATGAAAAGACAAAGTTATGCAAAATAGTCAATACAAATACACAATGTTTTTTCATCGACAAGTGCAATACTTCAATGCAAAATTTAACCTGTTAGCAAGCGTTCTACATGAACCGAGGATATTAAGATAATGATTTGCTGTTTCCTACTGGCTTTAATAATGCTGGACCATTTTTCTATCAGTGTCATCCTTTGTCCTTTTATTTACAATTTTAAACTGAGAAATAAGTATTGCTTAGAACAAAAAATTGCTTAGAACAGTTAGGACATTCAAAAACCTCTAAATACCCATTAAAATAAGCATGATATGACCTTATTTTATATAGAAAAGAATTTCAGTCACTCTCGACATCAACATCAATTTTTCCATTATGTTTTCCACTTTGGAAAGGAAATGCTATTGAAGATGGTAGTTATGTACACCGCAGTAACGTAATCGTCTAGCACAATTGACATCCTCACATTTTCTTCTATTGTACTGTTAAACCAAATTTCAATAAACACATCTATTTCAACATGAACTTACCCTTATGTGTGGTTTAGGAATGCTTTTCTTCTTTAATGATAAATGAGTATTCACACTCCATACTCTCTCGCGTTCAGCTTACTGTGAAGTCACGACAGATGTTGTTATCATGGCCATGGATAAATCCAGCTTGCATCAGACCCAAGATTCTGGATTATCTGCCATCTGCAACATCTGCCATCAGTGGAGAATGGGCAACGCGCAGTGATTAAGCTAAAGTGTTAGACAGCAGACAATGTTATGGTCTAGCATGAAATGCTTATTAGTATTTGGATAATAGGCCACAATTCAAAGTGTATTAAATGCACTGCATTAGATGACAAAATATCAAACCGGGATGCAAGGTATTTGTATTCAGAGCAATGACACTATATAATAACATTATAGGTTTTCATCAGGTACAGTTCATTCACTGTTTTTCATTAAAAAAGAGTCCAGTTGATTGTTAGACAGATTCATTAGTTGTTACAGTAGATGAGGAAATACAGTTGTGCACAGGTAATAATGTACACTAAAAGAACTGTTCGCCCAAAAATGACAATTTTGTCATGATTTTCTCATCATCACGTTGGTCCAAACCTGTAGGACTTTCTTCTTTTCTGCAGAACACAAAAGAAAATATACAGTATTTGTCCAGTATGCAGTAAAAAGGAAAGTAAAATAAAACACCAAAATGTGCAGTGATTGTTTCAGGACCCTATAGGTGACAATTACTGAGACAGAACAAGATCTGTTGAGTGTGTACGCTAGTCCAGTTGAGGTTTCGATTAATGTACCTGTTTGTGGTCCAAGTGAGTCATGCTGATTACAACCCACAAAGGTTGTACACTAACATCTGGAGATGAACTAATATTATTCAGACCCACGAGTGCAATTGGAAGCTGAAAGCAAGTGACAGTACAAAACTCCAATTCATTCGGAAACCACTTTTCAAATATGCATTCTTTTGTTAGGACAGCAGTTATTGAACAATCTTTTACAATATACAATAAACTCTCTTCATCTAGAAATATAAAACCATAGATTTATATAAAAGCAAACAGCATGTGTTGGTGCATTCCAGCTTGCGATGATGAGATTTTTTTTTTCTATCACAAGAGAGCTTTTAACATTCCTCTTTCTACACATTTAAACTATAACAAATCATTTAACAAGACATTTCAGTTAACCTAAAGATCATCAAGAGCCAAACAATCACTTTAACCTGCTGTTATATAAAGACAGATCACTTATAGCATGATTCAAAAGCATTGTGGGATACAGGATGGAAAATGAATTTCCACATAGTGTTATTACAAATTGGGAAAAACAATGTCATCAGCTATCAAGACAATGATTATGTGCTTTATCCAAGGGGTGTCACATAGTTCTCCTGTGTCCCACGTCATGACTGTTCATTTTAATCAAGTTTTTCATCCCCAAGTCACATGGACGGTTTTATGAATTCCAATGATTGTCCTCATTGATTTAATCGTCTTGCGAGGGGTGCATTGCTGAAAATAAATAAGAAAATCCTAAATGATTTTGACTGTCTATTCTAGGCTTTATTTTCCTTCCCAAGCTCATTTTACAGGTGGACAGAGATGTAAACAGATCTTAATGAATTCTGCATGTTCGTCTGAAAACAGCAATCAATCTTTGAATGCAATAACAAAAAGATGGTGAGCTGTTACGCATCATTCACAGCCAACTACTGTACAGCCATTTGCTATTATCAAAAATAGAAGATGGACTGATGGTTTGGTTTTGTTAAAAGCAGAAAGTCACATCCATGTGTGGTTTGGCACAACTTAGTATTTTTCTATGCCTATTTGTGAGAGAAGTACAGGTACTTTTCAAAGCAAATAATGAAGTTATCACTTTTGCATGTAACTGGGAGATGCAATTAAAATGTAAGCACAAGTTCACAGGCTTGTGAATTCTCGAAAGCTCAAGAGATTGGTGAAAAGCATTTATACTGCAGCATAAATTAAAAGAACATTGACATTAACTACTGGAACATGACATATCAAGCTTTCTATAGATATCTCTCTCATGTCTCTTCGTTGAGTATTCACGGAGTTACAGTTCATTTTAATGACATGTTTGTAAATGAAGATCAGCGCAGACAAAGGTTGCAGACAGCACACCTTGTTTGTTATCTTTATTTTATAAGTGCACAAAGTTTTGTTATTATGTCTGTATCCAAAAAAACGTAGACCCTTTACAGATTCGATTGATGTATTGCTCTTATCTGTACGATTAAAACTGAAAGTGTAATTTAAGTTCTTTTCGGGGTTATCAGGAGAAAATGACTCATAACGCATATATGCGTTAATCGACTCCAGAGGGTTAAAGAGCCAAGTGGGGGACTGTCAGATTTAGAGCTGTAATGAGGGGAAAAAGAGGGAAAATGAACAAAAGCTCCTTTATAAATGAGAACAACAATGTACTGTAATATTCATACCTCCTGTGAAATATAAAGGTATAAAATGAAGTACAGTTTGGATTTGCTTTGAACTGGGGTGTAGGAAACACATTAACGTGTCCATTGCTGATGACATGATGCAGTGAGACAAAAGAATCACGTTATCTCAAATGAAAAAAAAAAAAAGTTATTACATACTCTCCTGAGTTTCTATAAAGACCTGCCTCAGACACCCGCTGACCACCTACAGGCCTTTCAATGACTCTCTGATTCTTGCACAAAAACGGCTCCCCCAGCTGGGACTGGTTCATTGCAAGGATTTTTTCTCTCCCCAATCTTTTACTTTTCCTTCTTAACAAGCTTTTTCCTTTGCCTTGGCTGCCATTGGCTTGCAAACTGGGAGCTTTTAAGCTTAAGGCATTAATGTATGATTTTCTGTAAAGCTGCTTTGATATGACATGATTGTGAAAAGCACTGTACAAATAAAAAATGCCATCAATTTTCTTAGCTTGCCTGTTTTAAAAAAAAAAAAACCTAAAGTCATGAAGAATCGACAGATTCTGCAATGGCATCATGTCTACCCTGCAGGTTATTTATTAATTTTTATTTGATTTGGTCTGTCATAATGGCAGACAATTCTACATATTGCAAATTAAATAAGCTTTAAAACATTTGGAATATTTGGATATGCCCTTAACAATTAAATGTTATAAACTGGACTACTTATTTCTGATCGACCGAATCAAATACAGGTATGAAAACCTTTCAGAGAGGCATAGTGGCTAAAGTAAATACTACCTGTCGCACAATTTGTGTTTGAGTTATCGTTTTAAAATGGGTATTTCATTTCACCATGCCGTTTCTTTCAGACAGTTCAGTAAAAAAAAAAAAAACAATACATGTCTTCACGCAATGATATCACTATTGCAAATTGCTCATTATATTGTCTTTCATTCATTTAAGCTAAACATATCTGTCGTCACAGTTTCATTCACTAATCCTTCATGTCAGAGTGACCAAAGTTACCAAAAAGTTTCGCACATTAAAGACATTGATGCACAAACACGTCTAAACTATATCCACCTTATTTTTCCCATAAGAGCGAGCACGGTAATAAAATTTTATGAGTCTGGCTTCCGGTGTCATTCGCTTCCAGCTATTTTTAGCTGTACAAACCAGCACGTATTGCTGCTTGATATTCCAAACTGATGTCTTACCATATTACTTTAATCTATCATCTTAATTATGAACACACTGGTTTATACTGCAAACAGTTTTACCATTTACTCCACTTTATTATTTCTCTCGTTATTTCCCTATAGCAACTAATGAATTGGACGTCCCGCACATTCAAAGAAAATTAGTTCTGCGTTGGAAAAAAAGGTGGATAGAAAAACATACATTTTTTTTCTTTGTTTTCATAAAAAAAAAAATCTCGTCAGAATCCTCGGTAATCCTCGGCAAACTTAAGATAGTTGGCTGAACTGGCTCATTCAGCTCTATGAGTCGAACATGCTACTTTGGCTGTGAGTCTTGAATCATCAACACGGAACCAAACGTTTGACTCCGTTTGATTTGTGTTCCGGCTTAAAAGAACAATGCGTTCAAGAATCCAACATCACTAGTATTTTGTTGTAGTAAAATCCAAAATAACTGTACAAAATTTATATTTAACATCAATCATGTTCAGCGCACTAATGAATCTTTTCTCTTGATTTCCAGTTGAGCATTAGCAGTGTAGTGATGGGAGAAACTAACTGTTTCGAAGCTTCAAATCAACTGAACCAATTGCTTCGTGAAATGATTCACTGTTTTGAAACACCACACGCTAAGGATGCATGCTGGTTAACTTTACCCCTAGAGTGAAACAGTTGAGTTTTACCGTTTTCGAATCCATTTAGCTGATCTCCGGGTCTGGCGGTAGCACTTTAGCTTCACTTAGCATAGATCATTGTATAGTTCTTAGCCATATTGGCCTAGAAAATCGCAACTTTTAATTTTCCGTCAGTGTAATTGTGTAACACAATGTAATTACAGAAGAGTTAAGTTTTAAATAGGAAAATTATCAAAACTCATGATTAAGTGCAATGCTAACAGTCTAATCAGGGTCAATGATCTATGGAAAGCTAAGCTAAAAGTGCTAACGGCAGACCCAAAGATCAGCTGAATGGATTCGAAAACAGTAGAGCTCAACTGTTTAACTCTAGGGGAGTTAGAAAATTAGCCTATTTTCAAAAATAGTGGAGTGTTCCTTTAAATGCAACAAAAACTAAAATAAAAATAAAATCACGTTCGTATGTCTACTTCCAATGTTTTAAGAACATACTTACCATGTCCAACTGGCACTTCACATGCTGCCATCAAAATGCTTTCGTTACAGTGTTAAATCTGAACTCTCTCTTTTTTCTTTTAGCTTTTTTAATTCTGATGGTAACCACGTCCAGCTTAGGAAAAAAATTGAATATTCCATTTTGAGCTTGATTAGTTTGATTAATTTTGAGTACTGGAGTACTTGATTAATTTTGAAATACTGGATACCTCTCGGGCTAGTTTAGAACATGCAACCACAATTATGGGAAAGACTACTGACTTGACAGTTGTCCAGAAGACATTCATCAACACCCTCCACGAGGAGGGTAAGACCCAGAAGGTCATTGCTGAAAGGGCTGGCTGTTCACAGAGTGCTGTATCAAAATATATTCATAGAAAGTTGACTGGAAGGAAAAAGTGTGGTAGGAAAAGGTGCACAAGCAACAGGGATGACCACAGCCTTGGGAAGATTGTCAGGAAAAGCTGATTCAAGAACTTGGGAGAGCTTCACAAGGAGTGGACTGAAGCCGGAGTCAGCGCATCAAGAATCACCACACTTAGACATCTTCAGTGAAAGGGCTACAGCTGTCACATTCCAAGAACCAAGCCACTCCTGAACCAGAAAAAAACGTCTGAAGCATTTCACCTGGGGTAAAGAGAAAAAAAACTGGACTTTTGCTCAGTGGTCCAAAGTCCTATTTTCTGCAGGAAGTAGAACAATTAGACAGCAGAAGTGACAGTGACATGACATACAGCCAAGTATGGTGACCCATACTCAGAATTCATGCTCTGCATTTTACCCATCCAAAGTGCGCACACACACACACACACACACACACACACACACCAGTGGGCGGCCATTTACGCTGTGACGCACAGGGAGCAGTTGGGGGGATGGTGCCTTGCTCAAGGGCACCTCTGTCAAGGTATTGCCGGCCCAAGACTTGAACCCACAACCTTAGGGTTAGGAGCCAAACTCTCTAACCATTAGGCCACGACATCCCCCTGGTCTGCAAAGTTATTTTCTCTGATGAAGCTTCCTTCCAACTGTTTGGGACTTCTAAATTGATTGTTCGGAGGAAAAAAGGTGAATGCTACCATGAGGCCTGTGTTGTGCCAACAGTGAAGCATCCTGAGACCATCCATGTGTGGGGTTGCTTTTCAGTCAAGGGAGTGGGCTCTCTCATAATCCTTCCCCGAAACACTGCAATGAATAAAGTATGGTATCAAAACGTCCTGCAAGATCGACTACTTCCAACGACCCATGAGCAATTTGGTGATGATCCGTGCATTTTTCAGCATGACGGAGCACCATGTCACAAAGCAAGAGTGATAAAGAAGAGGCTCGAAGATCATTACATTGAAATTTTGGATCTGTGGCCAGGGATCTCAGTCCCATAGAGAACCTGTGATTAGTCCTCAAAAGGCAAGTGGACAAGCATAAGCCCACAAATTGTGATCAACTCAGAGAACTAATAAGGCAATAATGGATCGCCATCAGTCAGGATTTGGCCCTATATATATATATATATATATATATATATATATATATATATATATATATATATATATATATATATATATATATATATATTGATAAAAGTCTTTAAAATGTATGATATACTTATCATTGTTTTTCAGTATACCATAGAAACGTGGAAAATAATCTACAAATACAGTAGCAGCAAACTTTGCAAAACCCTCATCACTAGGTCAGCATGTATATTAAAGTTAATTAACAGAATACTCAAGGGCATAAACAAGACAAGCACAAAAAAAGAGTTGGGACCAGGATTGAAAACCGTTGGTTTAGGGCATATATATATTAACACACATTAAGTAGCAGAAAATTTGTGTGAGGCCTTATGCAAAAAGCTGTGATGAAATTTATCACCAGCAGATGGTGCACGGAATATAGATATTGAAATACAAAGTGGGCTCTGCATGGAAAACCTGGTTGTGTGCTGCCCTCTAGAGGGAACATTCTGCATCATTCCTCAGTTTTACACAGGGTGACAGATCTTAGCCTTTTGAGCCTGCTATTTTATACACCCAAATTACCTCTAATGTGACCCTTCTTTTTCCAGTCTTCACAAAATTGCTTTACTTAATTGAACTGCAACTGCGTGCAGTTGTAGTTTTACATGATTTTAAAGAAAATACACCTGTGTTTGGGAGTATCCCGACTTAATGTGTGCAAAATCCAAAGAAACAATATTATAAAAGTTTTTATAACGTCAGTACACAAAGCAGCGTGGCGCGTTTATAAACGATACTTTATCAGGCATTGTAAGTAGGTAAGATAAAATGAAAATGCCAATGATACTTTTCTGAAGACAGTTGATTCCCTTCAGAGACAGCCACAAAAACGCACTGCGTTTTGACTTTGAAATGTGCAACGCTCATATTTATTAAATGAAATCATAGCCTTTTGAAGATTAATCCAGCCATATCGTGATCCTTGCATGAGTTTTGGACAAATTTGTGTCTCTCATAGTATATATTTTCAGGCGTTTTTGGAGAGCTGTCTATGTCGCTGTGCTGTTTGAACATCCCTGAGGATGACCTATCCACCAGAGAATGCATGCAGAGTCAGCCTCTTCTCAAATGAGCGCCATGTGGTTTTTCACCAATATCACTGCTTCAGTCAACAAAATGCATGCCTGAAATTTTCCCCTTTGGTCAAGTAGAACTTGGCATTCGGATAAAACAGAGCTGACTGCTTTGCAGTGCCTTACAGCCATGTTCCAAATGTTTTATTTGGCATTTATCCGCCAAGACGTGGCCACAGTTGTCATCTGCTGTGAAGCACAAAACTTTTTTTTTCGCTGATCAATTATTCACAATCACGATGAATCAGATATTGACATTTTGTAATACTCAGAAATTAAAAACTAAAAATATCATTATATAAATATAATATAAATATAAAATTAGCTGAAAAAGTACTCACCCTCGGGTAATTTGTTGATGAGTCTGAGAAATTTGGCATGCTCACCATTGGCTCCTCTGCAGTGTATCGGTGCTATCAGAATGAGAAAAACAGCTGATAAAAACAATACAATAATCCATACAACTCCACTCCACCAATGTATTGTAAAATGAAAGACTGCATGTTTCCAAGAAACAAATCCATTGTTAAGGCATTTAAACAGTCACTTATGGCCAAAATATTAGTCCATAATAAGACTTCCACCTTTGAAAAAGTTGTTCTCTGTTACATTACCCTTTTGTCCTCTTAACATCAAAATCCAGAGACATATTTTTTTTAGATTGGTTTTGTTTTAGATTTGGTTTTGCCTGTAAACAGTGCTTGATTTGTGCATATTTCTCTCCTGATTCAGACAAGACAACTTTTGTTCATCGGGTAAAGCAATATTATGTATAAAGAACTGTGTGGTGAGTGAATATTTTAACAAATTTTAGTTCTTGGGTGAACTGTTCCTTTAATCATTCGGACTTGGTGTAGAGTGCTATGGTCTTGTGCGAGAATGCCTAAATATTCAGCGTAATTCTTTTTAGAACTACTGAAGCAGAAGAAAACACTCAAAACACCATTGCCACTTGTCTTTCAATAGTACACAATGTTGGCCTCCCTCATGCCTCAGTAGGTTGCTGTGAATGCCGGGTTTGTCGCCCGCAGTGTCTGCTCTCTGCTGCCACAGATTCTGAAATAATGAGAGGGCCTCTGCCTCTCACTTCTTCTTCTTGGGGTAAACAGAACAGACCACCTTTGCTTTTGAGTGTTCCTCACACTGATTGCTTGAACCTCATGTTTTCATCCGGTTGCCTTGACCTTCAACCCATTTTCAGCCCTCCATCAGGAGTGTGGCATTTTGACACAACGTGCCCTGTAGGAACGCACAAAGCAGCATTACCCGATATGTCTAGGTCAGATGACGGCCACCAAGTCTTCCCTGAATATGTGTGTGTGTTTGGGAGCAAGAGAGAAGCAGCAGAGAACAGCGCCTGTGCGTGTGTTTTTGTATAACTTCCATCCTACGTTTTGTATGCCATACAATGGAGTGTTCCATCTTTTGTGAGTGCCTCTTCAGACTTCATGCCTATTTCACTGCTGACGGTTGTGCAGATCCATTTACTGATTTTATCCAGAGTGTCCTCTAGCCCTTTCATAAACACTGTGTAGCACACTGGAGCAAAGCAGGACTGAGGAAAAATGACCTACTGACAATTGACACTTTGGGAATGTCATGGGCATTGTTCTCATTTACAACGCGAGAATGAATATGATGGTGGTTAAGTAGAGATTTGTTTTTCTATTATTATTATTATTATAAAATATAATATAAACTATTAAAACTTCTGACAATTGTCAGTTTATGTATATATAATATATAATATAGATTATTGTTATTATTGGCAAAATTTATATATATCATATTTTTTATAAAATCTAATCTTTTTTATAGAAATTTGCTAATGCTTGAGACATTGTTAATACTAATATTTATAATTTTTAATATTTTAAATATTAATTAATACTGTGGTAAAAATCCCAGTATGCATAAGATACCTGTTGGGGTATCGTCTACTAGCGTTGCATACAAATGTATATTCTAGCACATCTACTGATGACATTGCCCAGGTCGGACGACGTCTCGGCCCTTTTGAACACTATCACTCGAACTAAGATCTTTGGTGTTCCACTAACCCGCTGTGCAGCAGTAACAGACAGACTCCAGACAATGCCCTCAAATGTGCTTTAATCACAACCAGGAGGACGTCATTTTAATCAGAGAGAATCCTCCCTACAAAAAGAATACAACAGTTTATATAGCATAGCTGCATCCGAACGGCCTCCTCTTTTGCAGAGAACAATGCCTACAGCAAGTGCACACGGTCACTTAAGCACATATATATTTAGATGCACACATTTTGATTAAATGCATATGGCTCAACCTTTTCTCAGTAGTGGTCAGCATGTATAATAGAAATGTATGGAAAATGATGGTCGCCCTGATTTTGCCAAGTACGACATGTTCCTGGATCAACATCATTATTAAAAATACAGACTTAACCCAATCCCTACCCCTAAATCTCACCCTACCCATAACTTATTCCTAAAATCAGTGGTAAATTATAGCTGATTAAAAAGAGTGTAGAAGCACCTAACCCTGATTTTAAGCCTAAAACAGATATTTGAAATGCAAGATCTCACTATCATAGGGTTTCTCAAACTTTTTTTTTGAACCAAGGACCCCTGTCATAACCCCCATAATGCATTTCTGAATATTTAGTAATGTAGGGGTTGTTTATTCTTGTAGTCAGTACTTTCATAGTGTATCATTGTCCATTAGATTAAGAAATAATTGAGGGAAAATATTTATTAGTGGGGGAAAAAAGTTAATTTAGTATTAAAGGTAGGTTTAAAAAAAAAAACACATTTATTATTGTTGTTTATTATTAATATCGCTAGACATGCAAAAACTCACCACCTCCTAATTGAGCGACAAGTTGTGGGTGCGTCCTATTTATACTGACCTCTGATCAGTTTGGCAAAAGCTATTAGAGTGATTAATGCTGAGGTTTAATGATAGAGCTTTGATCAGCATTGAAAATAAAAAGGGCAACGGCTACTTCCAGGATCAGAGGATTGACCAAGTGTGTGTCCAGGAGAATGTTATGCTGTTATCTGCTGACCTGTGCATTCATCCTCAGAGGCAACAGACTGAACAACATGGTTAAGATAAGGTTCACATTAAAAACTCTAAAAAATAAAGTATGTATTTAAAAGTGTGTTTTTTTGTGTGTGACATTGTATTGGTAGCTGAATTTGAATTTCATGAATGTGTTTTCTCTAGCAGTTGTTTTGTTTAAAACCTTTGTTTCGAACCCTTACTGTTTTCTTAATCTGTGAAAAAATTTGGATATTAGATATTGAATTTTGGTCTGCAAACAAAAGCCCTATTCGGACGGGACTAGTTTTCTAAACTAGAAAACTCTTCGATTCTTACCACCTGACGTCTGCGATTTTCATGTAGGCTACCAATTCGGACGGGACTAACATCTCTGTGTTTATTACAGAGGTGGGAGGGTCTGTTTTGTGCATCTGGGCGTCGCAGAGATCACGCGTGCATTGCATTCATTCAGAATGATTGCCATCAGTATTATTACACAATGAATACTAAATGGCTAGTATAACAAAACCATGTTAATGTGTGGTTCCTTTAGTTTAACTTGTTTTCCTTTTTTTTTGTTTTTTTTATTAAATGTAATTAAAACATTATGTAACTGAGTACATAAATGAACGTGAGTAATCTTACCTGATGCTGATATTACAATAGCCGGTTTTAACAGTTTACTTGATCTTGCTCTTGATTTTATTATTTTTGTTCTTTTTTTATTATTATTTCAACATGCGCGTGGTAAGAGCATCTACGGTAATTCACGTTGGCCAACACACACAAGGAAACGCGTTGTGAAATAAAATATCACCGGCAATCACAGACATTCGCATTCGGACGGGATTAGTTTTCTCGGAGGATCACTGAGTTTGCTGAAAAACAGTAGGTAATTTGCTATGGAATTATCACAGAGGTTGTGTGAGAAAAACACAGACGTGGCAGATTCGGACGGGATTCAAATCACCAAGTACGTCTGTGAAACACATATTTCTCTAACGACCCCCTGTAAAACTAGTCCCGTCCGAATAGGGCTAAAAATGTCAGTATCATCCAATTTTTGTTATTGTTCCTCGATCATTAACTGAACATACAACTATTCTGGAAGTGATTAAGGCCAGGGTCAAATTTCTGTACATTGCTTTACAATATGACCTTTTATTATATAATTTGTCTGAACTACTGTTATATGTGTTTGAATTTGTGTTAGAATTCTTGAAAAGTGTTGTCAAAAGACATACTATAGAGTAAATTATTTTTTAATAGTTAATAATAATGAGTTTAATAATCATTAAAAAATTATCACCTTTCATTTATGAATTTTCATAATTCATTCATGAGCTTCCATAACATATTCTGTGTGCCAGATTTGCCCTTACACACTTATCACAAGCTAGCTTCACCTAGATGGATTAAAAATGAAGAAAGAGAGGAAAAAAGGTGTGCATGGATGAATAATTCCATATTTTACACCATCACAAGGGATATTTGCCCGTTAGAGAACTCTTGACTCCAATTAGGGACATTAGACAGGGATAACGATAAATAATGCCATCCTCAAAGTCATGTATTCACTGGCTGCACTGAGAATAATTACAGATAATGTAGTGATGTGTAGCCATGCATTGAATTTAGATCACTCCTGCGGTTGACCTTCAGCAAGTGTTGCTAATTTGCATGTAGTCCTTGGTTTCTTCCTAATGATACACTGCATTATGCTTGGGGAAACTGCTGTTGTTGTGTCTCATTCTGTTCCCTAGTTTGTGATGATGGGAATCAGTATATCTGAAACATGGATTTGGGTATTAGCAAGGGCCTTGATGTGTGAATGCCATTAATTATTTACTATTTTTTAACCAATAAAATGGCAGCATTGTTTCCCTTTTATGCATGCAAGAGATGCATTTTAGAAAGAGAGCTAATAACAAAAAGTCTCTATTAAAGACTGAAAAACAAGGCTTTTCATACTTTAACTTGTGTTTTGGAAATTTTTAGGAAGTGAACTTGTTGGTGCACAAATTATTTCAACTTCGGGACAATCCTGAAATATGGTCTCCCCAGGAAGTGCAGTTATTACTGAACTAGGGAGCTGATTAAGACTCACCCTGTGGCAATTGTGGAGCTACTTGTCATTTTAGTGACCAAACTTCAACAAAAATACCCTTAAAAAAAGGTCTTTCTGTCTCTCGTTTACTCATGGACGACAGCATGCAACGTTTACCCTGTAATTATTCTGTTCAGCCGTACAATCAAGGTAGAGCAGATACGATTCCACAAATCCCAAAAACAAAACAATAGAGCTACAGTTTTACTTTAATGGCTACTCATTACACTCAGTGGACTCTGAGGGAGGACCCTGCAGGATGACAAAGTAAAACTCCTGCTGATAGGTTGCGTGCATCTGCCGTTGGCCCCACCGTAAGCAGGCACGCCGTTCAAGGCGTATTAGGCCAAGACAGATTGAGTCCAGGCAATGACCCAGAGCAGGTCGGGAGCATAGTATAGCGGGTGTTCTCCACCCTTAACTGGCCTTTAGAAATGTACATGCACACAGTTCGTGCCCCCTCCTGTCAGTCTCCATCGTGCTCTCCCTGCCTGACTCTCTCTCTTGCAGATCGCTGGCTGTCTGTGTCCTCTCACAACCTGGGCAAGCGTTCATGTTCCAGATATTAAATTACTCATGAAATATTTGCTTGTGCTCCAGGCTTCGCTGATGCCTGCACAGAACATTCCACTTAGCCCCTTTCCGGCTTCTCAGAGTCCTGGCGTGTGGCACCTCTCCTTGGAAAGTCAATTTTTCCCATTTGGAGCAGTGGCATTAAAGGAGTATTTCGGCTTGCATTAGCATCAAACCTCAAAATCTTGCCACCTCATCTTCGGCACCCTCATTTTTTTCTCAACTTCTAATCACAGCCACCTTCACACTTCAGATAAGATGCTTCCCTAAAACAAGACCCTGGGGAGGTGACCTCCGCGTGATTCTGAAATGAAATCCTTCATGCTTCCGTGCACATGACAGCTCCAGAGAGTTCCAGCACTGCTCGGTGAACCTGAACAATTCTTTAAAGACCCCAGCACATGAGAGCTGTAAGAGGGAACACATTCCGTTTCTAGAGCCTTTGTTTCATTAGAGCCCTCAAACCCAAACTCTGCATTTCTGTCACATTGTGTATGCCTGGGTGGTGACTGAAGACCCTAGTGAAAAAAAAAAATCAATTTATTTTGTGCTATGCTACATTACATATAAAATACCCTACAGTTGTACTTCTGGTATTATAAAGTGGTATACTTAAAGTCTGCTAAATTGGAACAACTAATTTTGTGCTTAATGCACTTTAATTTTGAGGAAGTACTACTGAGATCCAACTAAAGATAAACTTATATTTGATTTAAGTATATTTGATTTATGCTAAAGTGGAACGATTGTAAGAATACTTCAGGTACACTTTAAATATCTTGCATTTAAAAACTGATATTATACGGAGATCATACACTCCTTATTAATAGTGATGTTAAAACACATTTTAGGTTTAAAATTAAGATATGTGCATTATGCAATAAAGAAATACTCCATATGTGACCCCGTACCACAAAACCAGTTTCATGTAGCTGGGTTATATTTTTAGCAATAGCAAAAAAAAAAAAAAAAAACATTGTATGGGTCAAAATTATCGATTTGTCTTTTATGCCAAAATCATTAGCAAGTAAAGATCATGTTCCATGAAGATATTTTGTACATTTTCTACTGTAAATATATCAAAACATAATTTTTGATTAGTAATATGCATTGCTAAGAATTCATTTGGACAAATTCAAAGGCAATTTTCTCAATATTTAGATTTTTTTGCACCCTCAGATTCCACATTTTCAAATAGTTGTATCTCAGCTAAATATCGTCCAATCCTGATAAACCATACATCAATGGAAAGCTTGTTTATTCAGTTTTCGGATGTTGTATACATGTCAATTTCACAAATAGGGTCACAAATAAAGTTTAATTATAAGTTTATATCATTAAGTCTTAAGTGATATGTCAATAAAGATGTTAATGGATTTGAAGTATATTTAGTATGAAATGAATGCAATTTGCAGGATAGTAAATAAATCTAAAAAAATTATTTACACTAATATACAATAATAATATTTTTTTTTTATCAGTCATACAGAATGGCATTTTTTTTAGCAAGCTTGTTTAATTCCCAAGGAACATATAATTTTAAAATGAACGCTATCAAAAACTTTTTGTCGTGTACGTTCTTCTTGTGGTAACATTAAAATCAAGTGGTTTTATTAAAGTAATTTAACAGAACTGAATCATCCCGACTACATTAGATTACACCAATGCATTACAATTTTCTTTGTTTTCTTGATCAACTGAAAAAAGTTTCTTATGCTCACCAAGGCTGCATGTATGATACACTAAAAAAATACAGTTAAAATATTATGAAAAATTAATTAATAACAATTTTTATTAATTCTTTTTTATTTATTTATCCCTGTGATGGCAGAGCTGAATTTTCAGCAGCCATTACTCTATTATTCAGTGTCACATGATTCTTCGGAAATCATTCTAATATACTGATTTGATGCTCAAGAACATTTCCTATTATCAGTGTTGAAAACATTAACATTAAGTGCTGCTTAATAAATTTTTTTCCCCGGATTCTTTGATGAATATGTTAAGTTCAAAAGAACAACATTTATTTGAAATAGAAATTTGTCACTAAGAAAGTATAAATAAAACAAAAATAAAATAATAAAAAAACTAATCCTAAACCTTTGAACAGTAGTGTATATCAGTTGTTGTGGTGTATTTAATTATGCATTCTCATTTTCATTTTAGATTACCTTTGCCTTAGTGTCATCTATCAGTGGTTTATTAATCTTTAAGAAATTCTAATAATTTAAGTGTAAATAATTTTAAGCAAATCTCAAAATGAATATTCATTTTTTCATAGTGTACATTATGATCTTGTGATGCCTAATTAAGCTTAAGGCATTAACAATGATTGATTTTTGTGTTTTTTCATATTTAATTTTTTTTTTAATCAGCTATAAATGTAATATAAATTACAGAAATGAAATCTTGGTGCAAAGACATTGATTAATGTGAAGTCTGAAATGCTTTGATTTTTTATTAATGCATATGCAACCAAAGCCTAACTTGCATAACATGAATGTATTTTTTTCTTTAGTTTAGTTGTTATTAGCACTGAAAATATATCTGGACTCTGACAGTAATGAAAGTGTTCCTGTATTTTGACTTGACACCAAGGTCATGGGATCATTTCCCAAAGAAAACATCCCTTAATAAAATATACCTTGAATGCAAGTTAGTTTGGCAGACACTTTTCCAGACATAAGTGTGGTATAAACAGCTGTTTAACAGATTTCAAGACATACTTAGAGGGAAAAAAAATGTTCAGATGGGATGTCAAATGTTAAGTATTCTGAATGACATATCTCTAAATCTTGCCAAACAATACGACTGAACTGATGGTCTCCGGAGGCGGCTACTTTGATTATGTGTGAAAAATCAAATTACTGCTAATGACAAAATCAGATTAGTTTAGTTCTGCAGCTGCAGGGTTTTACCTCCCATCTGCAAAATATGAGTTCTCCATGTCTGGTTTTGGAATATTACTTCTGATTGCTTCCTCCCTCTATAGCTCGGCAGTGAGGCTAAATGGGGTCTCAGTGCTCAGAGTTCTCTGCAGACCTCGTCTGCTCACACTTGCCAACCGCCAAGTTTTGTCGAGACATTCACATCTGTCTATTAAAAACTGCTGTGTGGCTGCCCTCTATATTTCTATATTTCCGTTTGGTACTCGTTCACTGGAAAAGGTGACCCATGATTATTACCAGCTCATTTATTAAATCTCCAACCAGAGGACAGTGATATGAGGCATAGCTTCTTTAAGTATTATTTTATTGCTCAGAAACGGAAAGCATAGCTTCTTTACATGAACCAGAGTCCTAATCATTGACCTTTTCAACTTATATGTGTGGCACTTTAATTTGCTTTGAATTTTTTACATCTGCTCATTTCTAGGAGCTTTATTTCTTTCTTTTTTTTCTTTTTTCTACAGATTGCTTTTGGATTAGTGGACGCATCTTTATATAACCAAGTAGATGTGATTATAGTGTGTGTGTGTGTGTGTGCGTGCATTGTGTGGTGACAACTAACTGTTTCCACAAGTGTGTTTGTCCCCCTGGGAAAAATTATATTCTTTTTATAAACAAATCAAAGACATTCTCAGATGCAGACCGTAGACCATAAAACATGAGCTAATGTTTCAACTTATATAAAAACAGTTCTTAAAAAAAAAATTCTCTGCCATCTTCAAATAAAATCAGCCCCTCCGGTGGTTGTATCTTCTCTGTTGTGCTGTTCCAAAGACATGAGAGAAATAAATCATACTTACTGTACCCCTGCTGATCTGGTCATCCTCCGTCACTCTGAACAGTCAACCAGTAACCAGAAAAACTAAGAATATGGGATAGGAAATATGTACAGGGTCACAGATAAAGGCACATTATAAGGTGGTATGCAGAGTATCTATATACACGTACTCTGGGCTATTACTTTTTTTTTCACAAATTCAAATAAGTTTTATTGCAAAAATAAATAAAGTAATAATAAATAAATAAAAGGTATCTGTCTCTATTCAGTTTTTCACCAAATATGTAAATGTTCTCAACATAAGATAATCACATACTTCTTAATTTTTCCTTATGGGGGGGGGGGGGGGGGGGGGGTTAATATAAGAATTAATATATGGTTAATATAATATAAAAATAAGGTTAATATAAGTGTTTTTAAAGTATGTTTATGTAGATGTTAAGATCATTTTTCTTTTTTTTATTATTACAATTTAAGTGAACACCATTTCTATTTCATATTTTTTCAAATGTAATTCCTGTTGTTGCGAAGCTGAATTTTAAGCAGTCATTACTCCAGTCTTCAGTTACATGATTCTTCAGAAATCATTCTAATACACCGATTTGCTGAACAAGAAATATTTTATCTTATTATAAATGTTGAAAATAGATGCTCAATAGTTTATTTCCAAACCATGATACACTTTTTTTGCCCTCAGGATTCTTTGAATAGAAAGTTCAAAAGAAAAGCATTTCTTCAAAATATAAATCTTTTGTAGCATTATAAATGTCATTACTGTTATTTTAATGCATGCTTTTAGGCAAACAAAGGTTTTGCCATAGGGAACAGCTCTATCATTAAAAATGAGAGCCTGGCAAATGCTAAGGAGCACAGACTATGGCTGGCCATCTGTCAGCAATCACTGTGATCTTGCTTTATGCCCGTTTGTTGCACCCTGAACATCTTACTTTACTCTAGACGTGAACCTCTTGTTCAGCAGTTTGTCTTTACTTCCACAGAATGTCAGAGGGCTGCAGATGGGCCAAACTGAGAAATTAGAGTACAAAAGACCCCGTTTAGGTCTGCATATGTCTACTTGAGAACCAGTCACTAATGGAGCCTTGGGTTCGCAAATGTACACACACAAAAGAAAGATTAACAGTCCGCTTTGTAGTTTCACAGTTGGAATGCAGGCAAAATTTGATTGATTGATTGATTGATTAACTGATTCTGCCTTTGTTCAGATGTTTGTCACCACAGCAACAAACAGATTCAGTATTCGGCATATTATTGATCATTCAGCTTGCTCATCTGATGTTAGTGAAACCATTGATTTGTCATTTGTCGATATGTATCCGCTGGGATTTTAATGATTTAATCATTTCAAAGACAGGTGTTTACTCCAATAATAGATTCCCTTTTGTGTATTGTTTTCATAAACCCATAATGTGGCCCTGTCCAGCGAGATAAGTCTGGGTAAAAGCCAGCTTTTATAGTGTAATTTATAACCCTGAGTCAAGTCAGATTAGTCCTGATTGGATCGTCTGTGCCATATGTGACCTACAATCTGTACTCTGCTTGTATTGGCCGGCTGAAGGGGTCAGCAAACTCCCTGGGCAAAGGTTGTCATGGGAACGACCCCTGGATCCTTCAGTCTGCTATTTCGTGCCCCCTGCTCATCTTGAGGCAGAATGATCCACATTCTTGTATGTCACTCTTATATTCTTCTGCTCTATTTCCCAGCTCAGCTTCTCTGCACAAAATAATACACACAGTCGCTTATATATATATATATACACACACAAAACCATATTTGTAAAGTATATGTATATATTCAAGGAAAGCATGACTCTTACAGTTAAGTTCGGTTTGTCTCTGTTTGCCTGACAAACATTTTTAATATTTCAATCTATAAAGGATGCCGAACCAGAAATTGTATTAAAACAAATTTTATTTGAATGTTTTTAATAGTATAAGCAAACAATTGAGTAGGTGTATAATGTTGTGCATAAGTACTTTATTGGCACAATACTGGCAAAGCATCGGTGCAGCAAAGGACAGAAAAAAAAAAAAAGATTACAAGAAAAATAAATAAAAATTTTATGCATTACTAAAAATAAAGTAAAACTGTAGTTTTACAGTTCGAATTTCTATAATACAGAAAATATAAGTATTTTGGGGGAAATGGCGAGTAATTTTTATCAATAAAGTTACTAATTTACACAAATATATTGTGAATTTTAAAAATCATGTGGTGGTAGTATAAGTTAGTAATAAGGAATGGTAATTTAATTTATATTCATATATATGATTGCGTCTATATACAAATGTTTTTTATTCCATTATTATTAAAACACAAAGTTATTCTTCTAGACTCATTTTTCCCAAAAATAGCTGGGAAGGAAGTGTATTAGTGCCTTTGGAAATGTAATAGGTTACAGATTACGAAAACTCTATTTAAAATTTTATTACTATTACTATTTAAATGACTTTATTAATGTAAGTGATTACTTTTTGATTCTTTTTCTCCATTTCTAACGAATGTTTTCATCCATTAATCATTTTCAAAATACTATCGACATTGAAGGTTTTCAATGTTGAACTTGAGGAAGCATCAGTATGCAGCTAAGCCTACAGTTAACTGTAAGCAGTCATTAAATAAATTAGGAAAGGCATTGCCTACTCTCGCCTGCCACACCATTTTGATAGTCGGCAAATATATTTTGCACTGATGTGTTATATTTGCACCTTTTTCTTAAATGATTTTTACATTTCCAGCACTGGAATGCATTTATATCATTCGCCATAGTGGCAACCTAAAACTTTCTGTGACAATGTGCGTTGGCAGACATGTGCTGCTTTAAATAGCAAGAGGCATAATGCACATCAAAAACAGGCAAAGCTAACAATGTATATTATTCAACACATGCTAGCTTTTTTTTTCAGAAAAAAAAACAGATGTGGGCCCCTTTAAGTAACCACAATGGATTACAGTTCCATTTTATTTAATTTTTTTAATTAAATTACATAATACCATATATATAACTATATAAACTACATATAACTAATTACTCCCCAAAACTATATATATATATATATATATATATACACACATACATTCACACATATATAATATTTTTTAAATAAATCATGCTAGAAATTCAGTCGATGGTAATATAAGTTATGAAAATTTCTGTTCATTTAAAATAATTTATTTACCCAAATGTACCACATACGTATTCCATTATTTAAACACTTATTTAAGAGCTTTGAAAAGAAAAATCATAAGATTTTTTTTCTTCTAATTTTAAAAAAGTTTTAATAAATAAATGAGTAACTTCAACAATAAAAAGTTTCATAAATAATTTTGAAGTATGACCATTTGAAGAAAATCAGGACAATAATTCACGTCTAGGCACCACCTAAACACCTTGAAATTATTCAGAAAATGCTGCTGCTGTGGTTTTAAAGGGGCCAGTCTCTGCCTTGGCCATAACACTGTCATCCCCTTCCATTAATAAAACATCCGCAGAGAGCTCCCTAGCACAACGCTGTATTTCTTTATAGTCAATGTGGTACCAGTAAGAAATGGGTGCACCCAGCCGCACTCTGACCATGAAGTAGTCTTTAAAAATGAGTGTTCCACATGCCTGATGGTAAATCAGGAAAGTATCTTCTAGATGTAGTGCAGTAATAATCTCCTGAAGAACAACAACACAAAATGAATAGTTACTGAATTTGCAGAGAGTTAGTATACCGAGAGTTAGGAATCTGTTTGAAAGCTGTGCGCTCTGGTATTAGCAAACAAGGAGATGGCCAGACCGATCAGCTTAAATGTGTGTCTGCTAAATCTAATCGTTAAATATAACACATTTTCATTAAACACTTTCTCTGTGTAGGCAGGTGTTAAGGGTTCCACATCATGGGTCGTTAGTGACAGTTATGGGAAGTTCATGGAAATGTATTGGATATGAATGGTTTGACTGACACATGGAAGGTTTCATCTTTTAGTTCACTGTGCTGCTTCACCATTTGTATATATTTAGCTTGATAATCGACCAGAAATAAAAACATTGCAGTTGCATGACAATTTCTACAGTAAAAGTAATAAAATTCCATCTTTTATTTATTTGATGTTTTGTTATTAAAAAAAAGTTTTGTTCTTCATCTGCATCCAAATTAAATTAGATGTGGCCGCTTTTTCCATAATATCCTGGACAGAGAAACATGCTTGTGTTTTAAACAAGGCCACTTAGACTACAATTTAACATAAGATTTTAAATTCTGCAACCATTTGATGCTTTTAAAGAACAGTATTATAAATGTTCATTGAATCTTTTTGTCAGACCGTGAGTTAGAGAATTAGGGTTAATGGGAATTATCAGTGTAATTTTTCCAATCTTCCAATCAGAGTAATTTGCTTCAAATGAAAATTTAAGGAGCTTGAAGTGTCCTCCACAAAATCAACATATGCTTCGGCTTTTCACTGAAACAAACGCACATGTTTTGTCTAGAGTTACATAAGGCATTTGACATGCGCACACAGGTGCACACGAGAAAATCCCCTTCTTGGGATTATATTTTTTCGCTACAAGAAATCTGACAGGATGCACAGGAGCTTTGCAAGGGAATTCTGGATAATCTGCATTTGGAAAGTGAACAAAGCTGTGGACAGGGAGCTTGTGTTTTGTGTGGCTAATGAAAGCCACTCTTCTTTAGGGCTGTATACAGTACGTCCACCGGCATAGCTGCTAGAGCAATCATTGCTTTATTATGAAGAAAGCTGTATCAATTAGAGTAAGTTCTTTGTGGTGTTCATGTGGCCTAGACGACATGACATATGATTAATGAAAACGTTGAAACGTGCCTTTTGCCTTTCTATGACTTTCATTTGAATAATTTTAGCACAGGCTATGTTTTTCCGTAACAGAGCTGGATACATTTCGGTGATAAAAGCCCTGTCCTGGATTGCAGTGGCTGATTTGTGAGGTGTGGGCCACCGGGACATTTTAACACAGGCATTCCTCCCTCATAAATGGATAAAGATGCAATGCTACACGGTGACTGAGTGCTTCAACAAAGCATTCTTGTGACATAACAACCCAAACGTGAGGTAATGAAAAATGGTTAAAACGTACTTATAGGGATGACTTTGCTCCAATTTAGAGCTCTGATCTCACACAGATAGCTTTACTGCATTTTTTCCTTTGTCTTTTATTGTAACTCTGTTCATATAAGTTCGCATGGTAATAATTCTCCATAAGTTAATTAAAATGGGACAGGACTGTTGGCATTAGGATTAAATCTGCACAGCCTAGGTTAAATTCACATTTTGGCAGCGAGTCACTGAAACGCTAATAGGATAAGCAGTAACTAAATGAATAGGATAAGCAGTAACTAAACCTGACCACATGGGAAGTACAGAGAGCTGGTGTTGTATATCAATGGGTTTGATTATTGCTCTCACTCGAAAGAATATAATTCATTAACATTCAAATTTGCACATTATATTCAACCCCTATCGCCGGAGAGGCTCATTTATCACATTAAAATAGGGGAAAAACAGATGTAACCACAAAAGAAATCCCAGGTGGTATATGCCTCGTGTCAAGCCCAAGTTTAGTTTTAAGTCTTGAATGTGAAGTGGCGGTATGAAAACCTTATCTTTTCTCTCTGACCTGTGAAACAGCGTCCCTCGAGGGTTTATTCACATCTGAAGAGTCTTCTCAGATTATAGAGCAGCCAGGATCTGACACAAAGGTCAGAGATCAAGCACACATACTTTACAGACAGAAAAGCACTTTAAAGCCTACTTTCATTAAGTTCTGCAGACAGCCATGCCAATAACAAAATGCGGATAAGGGTGGCTTGAACGTAATCTAAAAGGTTGTTTAATGGTTTTGTTTTCGATTGGAAGAACAGAAGGAGAACATTGATTCTGAACTTAAAATGTGGGATTTTGCATACAGGTATGTGTGTCATGGCTGAAAATAATTGATTTAAAGTTTATTGTTGAGGCATGATATATGAGTACTTGAGATGATTTAGTTTTTTTTCTCCATTAAGTGTTTTTTTTCTTCTTCTTAAATCCAGCTTGAATAAATAATAACATTATTTACTTTTACCTAAAGTTTAATAAACCTATCTTTTAGACCTAAATAAACCTATCTTTTAGACTACATCTGATAAACTAGAGTCAAGAATGCACTTCTTCTTAAGAGAGAAGTGTAACTCCCCACCCCTAGGTGGCACTGTTGAAGCAATCTTCACCTTTATTTTTTCAGCGGCTTCAAGGTCACACATTAAGTATTTTATCAGATTCCGTTTATTTGAATAATTTGTTAAACTTTTGGGCCCAACGATTGGCTTATCTTTTATTTATTTATTCATTCATTTTCTGATCTGTAATTAGCAAAATATATGCCAAAAAAGTGCAAAACTGAACTTGAATTTGGTTTGAAAACCAAAGCAAATTTTATTAATATATTGTTATTTATATATTATGCTTTTGTATTGATTGTATGTTCTACGGTTTACTTTTTTTTTTTTTTTTTTTGATGAAATGTGTGTGACATACTTGTTAATCAAGTTTCTAATTTTGCAAATAAAAATAAAACTTCAATTTAAATATTATGGTTGTGCTAAAATGTTGATACTAATTTATTTTTATTTATTTGTTATACATGGTTTTGCATTAAAAAAAACACAATGAAGTGCAGAGCCAACACAACACATGTAGCTATAAACATTATGCTAAACATGTTTATGCATGAGACAGTCCAAAAACTTAAAGTTTAAACAATATAAATAAATTAGGCCATTTCGTTTTTAATATAAAACCAATCCTTGATTGGATTTTAATGTTCTTATGCAATTTTAATGTTATAATGTGGGTTTAAAAAATTAGCTGGCTAAATGACTCCTCCAGAGACTGCGTACACACACGGTAGTTTTCCCTTTGATGTACTGTGATATTAGAGAATGCTATCAATTCACAATACACATTATTTTCCATACGGGAAGTGATAAAAATAATTTAAAACATTTCTTGCTTGATATTCCAGCAGACATAAGTCAAAGTATTAAAGTCCAGTCTCCCATGGTTAGTGTACTTTTATATCCTTTGATATTTTTCCTTAGACTGACTGGTATTTTCAAGTAAAATACTACCAGTTATTTATATTACAATAACAGCTTTGTTCCATGAGAGCACAGACTAACATAATGCAGATTTCAAATTCAATAACAGGGAACAGAATAACTTATTCCCGTCATTGCCCGCAAGACTTGGGTTATTTAGACAGACACCTTATAAGTCGATATCTGCATTCTGATATATTGTGATCCTCTAAGTCAGACCATTACTTTGTCAAATTCTGTGACCTCGTAGGGAATGGTTAAAGCAGTGTCAGCTGCCATTAATCTCAAATTTGTTCCCCATGCCCTGCTACTGTCACTTATAACAACACATTTCATTCCATCTGTGTAGAAAATCAGCTTGTGGGCTTCTCTGAAATTTACCTTCTGCCTGTGAGCCAGTTTTTTGTTATTATGCTTAACATTATTTGGATGACACCACCAGCTGCTGAGACAGAAAATCAGTAGTACTGTATATTGCTTTAAGGAATATTTCTAAATTCTGTTTGTGGCTTGGCAAACAATTGCACTTAAATTCAACTATCGACTATTATCGACTATTATCAACTATCGACTATTATCGACTATTACAGTTGACAGGTCAAAAAGCTTATCCATTAACAAAGTGTTTCAGGGATTGTATTCTGCTGCTTTTTTTTTCTTCACATTTTTAAAAACCATACCTGCAACTGTCATTTCTTAATGTACCGATAAAACTGCTCGAATGGGACTTGCTTTAAAGTGAGTGGAGGAAATTAATCAAAGCTTGTTTTCAGGCCACATTCTTACTTTAGAGTAAATCCACTTGGGAAATAGATTTAACAACAAAGCAAAAGTGAGATTTCTGTGCTATTGCTTTTTTGTAAAGATCAATTTACTGAGAGACCAGTGAGTAATAGATTTTACTGTTGTCACAGAGATCTGTTTTTTCAATAATTTATCGGAAAACTAATATTTGTAGGAAATGGAACATAGTTTGAGAAAAAGAAAATATTTGCCTGATGACCATATCAAGTACAGTACTTATTTTTTTTCTCTCAAGAATTTCTTTTTAAACTCATAAAAAAAACACCAGTGCTTGCCAGTTGTAAATTTCACAAGCAGCACTATTCTTATAGTGACCTTTTTAATTAATTTTATTTATTATTATTATAATTATTATTACTATTACTTTATTTAAAAGACTCGACAAACTACTTATTTAAGCCGGGCATTCTGTATAGTGATTTGAAGATGTGTAACAGCACACCGCTATGTGTAGTACAACCAGCTGGGATCAGATAACTCTACCTCCAGATTTTTGAGAGATTTTCAAGAGTCAACTGAGCTGTAGGGAAGAAAAAAAAAGCCTTACATACCAGAGAGCACAGGTCTTTTTCTTCTTTCTTTCTTTCTTTCTTTCTTTCTACACAAAATCTGCTATTGTGTTACAGTATACTATATTATTAAATTGCAAATGAATTTAGTGAAGCGAGTAGAAAAGTATGAACAGATGCCGTGATTGTTTTATTCACATAACAAATATTACCTCCATATCTTGCCAGAACACTGTTTTGTCTGAAATAAGTGATTGCAAAATAACATGATTCTTCCATCACAAGGTTAGTGTTCACTGGAGGAAGATTTAAATTCATGCTAAAAATGTCTTGTTTGAACAAATATGTGCACTACAATGTCTAAAGTCTGTGTTTTTATCCTTTTAAGGGACAAATTAATTTACATTATTATATTTATTATATTATATTGTAGAACTAGTTTACAAACATGTAGGCTAGTATTTTTGGATTTAAAAAATACATTTTTCTTTTCTGCTGTACTTTTATCAGCTTAGTCTGACTGACCTTTTACACTGCACTTTAGTTGTTATAGGCACATACACAAACACACTGGAAATACTGTTGGACACACACATTGTTAAAATTGCAAATGAGGCCTAGTGAGTCTGTCACAGCTGGCAGACACATTGTATCTCATTGTATCTGCTCTCATTGATTTACACATAAAACATCTGTGTCCCTAAAACTAAGGTCCAAATGCCCATCTTGCCAGACAATTATTTTTGTACATTAAAAGTTGTTTCTATATTTAAAAATGTATATATATATATATATATTTTTTTTCCCATACATTTTTTAAGCAATTTAATAAAGTAAATACGCTAGAAACTATTATTCAAAACGCATATAATGACTTTATACGCTTCCTGGCATTTTAATTACTTATCCCCATCGTTTGACAGTAATTTTAAAAGCCATCTTACCTTTCCTTTCTAATGAAGAATGTGGTAAACAGAAAAAAAACGAAGGCGACAGACTATTCCTTTACCATTAAAGCAGTTGCAACAAACATACTTTTCAGTTATTCTTTATAAATCTTTATACATCACATAACAGTCAGTCTAAATTCACACCTACCCTGTATTCCCAATTGTCACAATTTTCTACCGAGCATCCGCTGATAAGGCTGAATAGTTACGCTCTTGCATTGATTGACAGGTGGGACGGAATACATTTGTGCTTTCGGGTTGGTTGGCTTCACGCCTTTATAGTCTGTCCGACGGGAATCGACTCGGGTCAATTCTTATGAATGAAATAATCTTTAAAAGTCTGTTTCTAATTTATAAAGCGACTTTTCTTATACACATTGATTCTCTAGCTGATCTCAAGCGGCGCTCCTAACCACCGTCCCCCCTCGTCTGACTCCTTTGGTCTCGTCCAAACTCGCTTAGGATTTTAGTGTGTTTATGGCATCGTATTCATTCAACGGAAGGCAGAAGTCTGCCAGTCTACGCCAGCGTCTTATATAAATGGCTTTCAGGGCTCATTTTATTTGAATGTCTGGACTTTATATAATTTCATCCCTAAGAAACCAATTATGGATATCCTATGGATTTTATGGACACTACCCTCGGTCCTTGCTATTGAAGGTAAGACGTTTCTCCCCTTGTTTAGCGAGTCCAGCATCTTTGCCGACAAACAGAGAGTTTATGGTCACGGAACGTTAGTTTTGAATGTCATCCAAGAAATAAGATACAAAACCATTTTCCCCGATTAATGAATGCAGAACGATACTCGGAAAAGTGTGACTTTTTTTAACGGTTAATTTACATTATCCCTGACAGGAACGTAGCCTATTCCTTTGATAGGGATTGTTCTGCCAGGCAAACTATATTGTAAAATCTTCACAGGTGGCTTAAAAACGAATTTATTTGGTGATTTATTTGGTGAGCATCTGATTAATTACTTTACAGGTTGGAGAAATAATATATTTATAATCTTTAAGTATACAACAGGAGCATTAAAACGGTTATTTTTATCCCACGCGCTGATATCTGTGCTTGCGCGAGCCATGCATGAGATTCGCGCCCCTTATTTGTACAGTCATTTCAGAGGTGAAATATTACACCGAAACCCCTTCTATAGATATACAAATCTTATTTTCTCTATTAATATTTCGTCTTTAACACATTCACGTGTTGTTTTAAGCTGGTGTGCGGCGGGTATTCAGAGCTAAAATGGTGATGCTGGACTCAGCATGTTGGACAATGAAAGCGGTTTTCAGTGAGCATACAATTACAAAACAACCAAATAGTGTTCTTTATCATCATTCGCTGACTACACTTTCAGACCCCGTTTGAAGTGTCTGTGTCCAGTGAATTATGCTCAATGGATTTTAAGAAGGCATTACTGGTAATTACAGGAACCTCTTGTGGCTTTAGTTCTCAAGTTTAATGATACTTGGGTGTATTGTCATGTAATGGATTAATATAGGGATACACAAACCTGTACATTTGGCCTGGAAATTCTAAAAGCAGGTGATTTTATTTATTTGCGTAGTTTGGATTAAGGTTTTATAGGGTATTTAGTACAAAACACAGTAAGGCAGTTCTAACAGTGCGATGTACTTATAATAATTAAAATGTACAATACAATTTACACATTTTTACTTTGGCAAAACTGTATAAAAAAAAATTATGGAGCAACATAAACCATATTATCAAAACATTTTTATTATTATTATTATTTTTTTTTTTACATTTAAGTTGTACTGACATTTACATTTCAGATAGTTTTTAATATATATATATATATATATATATATATATATATATATATATATTAATTATGTCACTTGAATAAAGGGGCTATTTTTTATTGTATTGTTTTCCACAGACTTGCCTAAAATGTTGAAATATTTACATGCCTAATAATTAATTTACATTTAAATATGGCAGGTTTTTTTAATAATATGTAATATGGACAGTAATTGTAATTCAAATATTAAGCTGGAGCTTTTAATGAAGCAACTAAAGTAATTAAAAATATATACAATCCTTATGATCATGGAAAGCTGTTTGACCTTCTTTTTTTACAATATAAATGTATACATTTGCATTACAATATTTTTGTCTTTTATATATATAGGCTATATATAGGCTATATATATATACACACACACACACACACACACACACACACATATATAATATTTATTGGTATATGTATGTAATATTAGTCGTAATATTAGTTGTAATGCTTTTTTTCCCATTTTCCTTAAGGATCACTTAATCACAAACTCGTTACACATTCTTCCTCTGACTATCACCATAGTTTTTCAGCCAATGGTGTTAAAGCATATCGCGCTGAAAAAAAACAAAAAAAAAAAATTAAGAGAGTTGAAAAAGAGGTCAATGCTTTCTAGACCTTAAAAACAAAGTGATGGCGAGCAGTAGAGGAGATGGGTTGGTGAGATCTGACATAATCTTAAAGCCTTATAATAGAATTTTTATTCTCCTCGCTAAGTGTATAAATTCTCAAGTAATTTTCTAGTTGTTTTATTTCAGTTGTGATATGGTAACTCTTGCTGTTGTACTTGTCTGTGTGAAAAATCATTGGTATAATTAAAATTAGTTGTACGACCATCATAGTGACACTCAAGATATAAGATTCTTTTAAGTCTGAGTCTCCTTTAGTGTAAGAATAAAGTGCATCATGTGCTTTTTTTAAGGACAAGCAGGATTTGCATTTGTGAATTTAGACAGGTTTTCCCACTTGGTGACCACTGAATATGGTTCAGCTCTTCATTGCATTTTTAAATCAAATGATGCTGCCAGTCAAGGGACTTTTCCTTGGTATGTCAGATTTCATTATGCAGTGGTTTGAAATTACAGTGTAATTTTAAAATTAGTTCTTGTGCCTGTGGCTCCTCAGCGATGTTTCACTTCTCTGTTTCAAAGTTGTCTGATTTTCTTTTCCTTTTTTTGTTCTCTTTTAGCTGTTCCACTTTGCATCGGTTGGTTAATCATACAATGTGATGCATAGGATTTTAAACTATTACACTTATATAATTAAATTTTACTATATCTGCTGGATTTGCATTGTGATTTACGAATCACAATTAAATGTTTGATGACCGAGGCCAAAAGGCCATGACCGAGCTGCATTTTATCTATGATGTCACAGTTGGCATCTATTGTAAGTAGGACACCAGTCGTTCAAAAGATTCCTCGCTATTTCAATATTCCCAGCATGCATTCCACTTTGCTGTCATAATGTCATGATACAATGTGACTTTTCTCTCATCTTGAAACGTCCCATATGCAGCTGTGTCTTTTCCCATACTGTATACAAATATCTTAACGCTGATTATATATTGAGTGATGGAAATGTTCAGAAGTTTGTCTTTTGCAGATAATATCTATCCTTGTGTTGTTCAAGGGTAAAAATAGTTTGTACAGTGGTTTAAATAAGAGCTTTGATGATAATCTAGTACCACAATTCTATTTTCACGACTTGTGTGTGTGTGTGTGTATATATATATATATATATATATATATGAATATTTTCTGGGTTTTTTTTCTGCTTTTTTGCATTTTATTTATTAAAAAAAAATTTGGTCATTTTATCACTGTAAAGTTGTTAAAATATTCAATTTGATCATACCAGGACTTGACGCTTACCTTTTTCAACAAGGAGCGCATAAAAAAAAGAAAATTAGGGGGACAATGCAAATTTTTCAAATGATGTGTTTTAGCTTAATAAGAGGATATAAGGAGACAAACACAATTATCTAATTTATCAGAATACAGAAAGTACACAAGGTTTTTAAATAATTTTGAATTGAATAATTAATAAATGAATAATTAAATTTAATGGCTAATTATGTAACTACTTTTGTCCTATTAAATTGTATGTGACAGTATAAAATTTTCACAATAGTCATTGAAGCTTTTATCATGGTACTGTATATGAGTTTATCACAATATATAATTTAGTGAGTAAAAAACAGTGCTGTCCTCATAAAAGTTTAAATAACTTAATTTAAGATATTTTACTAAAATAAAAACTTTAATAAAAGTTAAAATTAATATGAACTAAGATTAATAAATGCATTATTGTTAATTCATGTTAACTCATGTATTTGACTAATGTTAATGGAAGCTGTTAAGTGTTACAAACAATAATACTGATTCAGTCAATATATAAGTAGGCCATGTTTAGGTTTGATTCAAACTAAATAAATAGCTTATTAAGTCTTTAAGTGTTAATTATTGTATTTATTGTGAAGACTAAAGCGCATTAAAATTCAGTAATCATAAGAGGCTGTATCGCTGTTTTTCCATAAATAAATTGAAGAAATTAATAAATTTGTTATAGGCTGCCATGTACGTTAGGATGTTTAATTCACACTCATGCTCTTAAATCAATTTTTCAGTTTGTACACATCTATTTTTAGTCACAAATGCGAGTGAAATGCTTGCACTGTCGAGCAGGCACGTGCACACATAGACATGAAAGGGGGCTTGAGCACCTGCCCTTTTTATTCCTGGAGAGAAAGTGCCCTTTTTTCTGGGATGCTTTTTTTTATTTTTGAAAAATAATATATATTTCTGTTTGCACACAGCTTCCCTGTCAAACAAATATATTTATTGAAATATAGTATCTAAATATCAGGTCAGGAGTTCTGAAGCGCTCCCTCTCCCTCTCCCCCGATTGTTAAACCCGATTGTATTGCTTCCGCTAAAGAAAATAGTCCGCTCCGTCTCTACGGTTAGAATCCTGTGAGTCCATAGCAACGCTCTGTTTTTCATGGCAACGGTCTGTTATACTCCGCACAGCGGTCTGTTGGTTATAACAGGCCGCATTCTACATTGGAATTCAACCAAGCCATGTAATAAAATAAGTTAATAAAATAAGCATATATCACCACCAGGTGATGTGCTTTAGTTATTTTGTTTATCCTATTTACCTGCATTTCCCTGTCAATTAGATGCAAATGTGCGCATTTTAACTAGCTGACGCCTAATTTGTAGACAGAACGTCCCCAGTTATTGACTTACATCAAGAGTCTTTCCCCCTGAAATTTAGAAATCTAAATTGGTGAATTTAGAAGAAATCTACAGATGCAAACAGATGGAGGATACACTCTAAAAAATGTAGTAAATCTGAGTAACTGCATCTGGTACATTAATAAAACTGAGTAGAAATAAGTTAACATTAAGCTTTAAAAATAACATTATTTATAAATTAACTATTTAAGTAATTTAACTTTTTTTATTTCCTCGAAACCTTTATAAAATAGTATTCCAAACCACCACAAATACATACATGCCATTGGCTTTTATTGAATTTTTAATCAATTATTTTGGTAAGTTTAATTTTAAAGTGTTATGTATTCTGATAACACCAAAATAATTAAAACGATGTAGTGCCTTGTGCAAAAATAAACAAATTATTAGTAAAACACGCCCCTCTGTTTGATGCAGTTATTTAGGTTATTCTAAATATGAAGAGTTCAGATGAAAAATCCTCTAAGTGCCATCTGAAATTTCCTTCAATAATGATCATTTTTATCAAGCTTGTATGTTTATGTTCACTTATTTCACATTACTGGCAATGAAAATTACCTATTAATTGTCATTTAAGTTAAATTACTGAACTTAAATACGAGCTTGAAAAAAAAAGCTCATAAGAAAATTTCAGATGGCACTTAGAGGCTTTTGCATCTGAACTCTTCATATATACTTGAAACCAGGGCCGGATTAACCATAAGGGCAACTGGGCAATTGCCCAGGGGCCCAAGACCTCTAAAGGGCCCAGGGAAGCAAGGGCACGAGCAAAATACTGTATCTGGTAATCTCCCGCTTTATATTAAACAAACTGTCAACACGGGCTTTTGCGCTGCACAGAGAGACGCTGCGCTGCCTATGACTTTGAGCGTGAGTTGAGAGCGGTTGAGAGTCAGTCTCATGCGGAATGACCAATGAAGAGAGGGCCTCAAGTTAAGACCCTCTCCTCATTGGTCAGTCCGCATGAGGTGTGTCAAATGTTACGCCGAGCGGGTTACGTCAGGCGTTGCTACAACAGATAAAAATCTGACATGGAGAAGCTAAGTGGGAGCGCGAAGCGGAAATTAAAAAAGGAAAAGGACATCAGAAACGCAGAAAATTTTAAGTATATACCTAAAATAGGTCATTTCTTCACTCCTGTTAATGTTGCCGACAGTTCTGTTAAGTCAACTTCCGTTTAACGACGAGGACAACTCAGCTAGCCAGGACTTTTCTTCAAGATGCCAAATGAAAGCAAACATGCACTTCCTCATTATTTAGGATTAAAATTGTGTGTTTTGCCAGGTTTTGAAGTATTTATTTTTATCTTTCTATTTTAGCTATTGGACATGAACTTGTTAGTGGCCTTGATTTGGAAGATGTTATACACCAGTTTGCACAGTCAAAGTCCAGAAAAAAGCCATTGTAAGATGTGTTTGCCAAATGAAGGCATTTCAAATTCAAACATGCACTTCCTCATTATTTAGGACTAAAATTGTGTGTTTTACCAGATTATGTAGCATTTATTTCTGTCTTGTCTTCTTCAGAGAAATTGACAGATTTCTAAATGTTTATGTAGCACTAAAATGTTTAACTGGTTAATTGTGCCGTGATATGTTGTTGTTCTATTTTAAAACAAGTTAAAATGAGCTTAGGATAAAAATGTTTATGAGCAGATAATAGTGATACTGCATTTTATTTATTTATTTTTTCCTTGAGGTGTCAGCTTTATTAAAATGCTGTATATTGTTGTGGAGGGATAACTGGCAGATTTCAAATTGTTTGTGTTGGACTAATAACTTGATTGCCTTGTTGAATTCTGAGGAGACAGGGTCACCCTGTCAGGGTGATTTCTGCTTAAAATGAGCTGAGGACCAAAATGTTTCTTGATGTGTTGTCTGTGTCTTCTGTTATAGCTCTATCAATTCAATACATTTATATTGGGAATAAATGTTGTTAAATAAACAATGGTTTGAAAGTGGTTGCTTATTTATTCATTTTTGTGAAAATGGAGGATATTTCCCTCCCTCTCAATGTAGTGGGTCAATTTTACCAGATTATACAGATGCTGATGTGTTTTGTTTTCATAGCATTATATGTGAGTGAATGTCTTTGATGGGGGCCATGGTAGTGCATTTGTAGTTCTATGAGCATTTAAATATTTGTAAATCAAAATACACCTGATGACAGTTAGAATTTGAAGTATTGAGTATATTTACTGTGTATTACAGTAATATATTCTGTATATGACCATATTATGGTGATCCCGGGGTCGTGATGATGGGGCCCTTGAATATTGTTGCCCAGGGTACAACAAAGTGTTAATCTGGCCCTGCTTGAAACTAGAAGCATAGAAAATGTTTTCAAAACATGCACATTGTGGAATGGTTTCCTTTGCTGCTCTATAAACCTAGTGAATACTAAGGAAACCATGGTTTCTGTGAACTGATTATTTTGTAGACATCTTTTGAAAATGAAACAATTGCGTGAGTTTGAGGAAGATAAAATTAATTAACTTTGTAAATTATTTTTTTTTAAAAGGAAGTCAGAGTTGCGGTAATAATATATATATACATATATACTTTTTTGTTTAAAAAAAAAAAAAAAACCTAATTATGAGAAGTGCCCTTTATTTCACTTGAGCCCCTGCCCCTCAAAATGTCTGTGCACGTCCCTGCTTTCGAGCCCTGCATACAGAATTTCTGAAGTTACGTGTGTGTCTGAATTTTTCTTTTTTTTGCTCAGCATTTTGTACAAGTGCAAAGTTGGTTTCAGCCAAGCAAATCTATTTCCATAAAAACTCTACAGACAGAGGGATAATTAAAGCTATTGTTTGTTAACATTGCCATTTTAGCCCTCATATCAACACTTCAACTTTGAAATGCCTGCCAAGTTTGTATAATCTGCTTTCAGTTGTAAATGCATCCCATCCGTTTCCTGCTATACACCGAGTGTGGGTCACTAGATTAAGCCGACACATAACATTACAGTTATTCGGATGGGTAACAAAAGGCAGAGCATGGGGTGGAGAGGTGGTGATAGAGGTTCAGAAACAGGATTAGATAAAGGTAAAGTGAGTGGCTGGTCCCAATCCTGTGTTTTCTCAGTTCGCTGAATGAGCAGATGCAGGGAGCTCATCTGCACGCCAGCCTCCACAGTGGCGTTCCCAAAGAATCCGCCTCCATTCAGGGTCTAATCCATGCTGCCCAGGGCCCGGCTATTGTCACTTTGCATGCACAATTTCAATTAGTGCTAGTACCAGTTGTTTCTCTAGTGAGATGGGTGTCACGTTTCAAGGGAATGTACGAGGGCTACCTTGAACAAGCAGAAAGTCTGTAATAGCAGAGAGACAAATGTTTTTTTTTTTTTGTAGAAATCATGCAGCTTTTGACCCAGAATTCTATCTTTGACAGTGTTGGCCCTGGAGGTTTTTGTTTCATGAGTGTGTTAATTCTGCACTTGCTGTGTATTTTTAGCAGATTCTTGTGTTTGGAGAGTGCCTTTGCACTCAGCAATTTAAGAATCCACAATCTGTTGACAGTCACCCTATCAAGGAAGTTCACTTTTGTTTAAGTCAAGTCAGTCTTTTAATAAAACATGCTTGTTAGTGTTAAACTCATCTACACTAGGCTGAAACATAATTACATGTTTTACATGAAAGCTACTGAATAATTGTATTTCTTTCTTTACCTTTTTTTTTTTTAGGTTTCTGGCTAGTGTTTGTTCTTTAACATAACTTCATCTTGGTTCCCATTACTACCCACCATTATTTAGACATGCAGTGTAGAAGTTCAAATTTATTCTTTATTCTGTAACCTTACCAAGTTTTTTTAGACCATATCTAAGTGTCTGTCTTATTACAATGTAAAACATTCCCAAATATAATGACAATCATATATGAGTAGTGAAACCTATGTTTAATGACTAGGTATCAGATATTTTGCATTTAAATTGAAATATATATATTTTGTATTCTTTTACAGAAATTTAGACTGGGTTGTTGATGCAGGGTTTCCCATACATTCCTTAATTTGTGGCGGCCCGCCACAATATCAACGCTGACCGCCACGGATTGATTCAGATTTTTAAACTATTTAATATGGGTACAATTGTATTTTATTGTAGAGCTGCGCGCTGCTTGCTCCCTCCCTCTCACAAACTGACAATGGAGGCACGCATGACTAGTCCCTCCTCTTCGAACAAGATCTGAATCAAAACATGAATCAATCCGGAGTTGAATGGTTAGTAATGAACACTGTTGCTAGGGTGACCACCCGTCCCGCGTAGCATGTGCGCGCACAGCGTTTGAAGCCCAATTCATGCGTCCCACAAATTGAGACTGTGTCACGCATAATGAATGCATGCTCAAAAAAAGTTGGTCGCTCTATATCCTCGAGCCCCAGGCAGCCAAACGAACATTACTTGACAGTTCAGCACGCTACTTTTGCCACACCCACCCCTCAGTTGAACTGCTCACTAGGTTGTTGTCAACTTTTTCGTTGTTGTCATGACAGCGCACGCACGTGCATACCAGATACACTGGGAAGGAACTTTTAGATGCACGCTTTCCAATTCGAAAAATGGAGAAAGTGAGGCACCGCCATCATCAATTAAAAAAGAGAAGGTGTGTCCTGTTTCAAACTGTTTTTTTTCCATGCGCCTGCCTTTACTAACATGCAAGTTCACCATCCTTTCTCCCCATTCTCATTCCGTGAACCTCTGGAGTTGTGAGTTTAGACTTTTTTTTTTAACTGTTCCTGTGGTGTTGAGCAACTACAATTCATCTTAATCATAT
Source organism: Carassius carassius (assembly GCF_963082965.1). NCBI lineage: Eukaryota > Metazoa > Chordata > Actinopteri > Cypriniformes > Cyprinidae > Carassius > Carassius carassius. The sequence goes on from NC_081792.1 coordinate 20,932,993, forward strand.
AATTTTATATTATAATTTATTTAAAGTGAATAAATTGTAATTGTAAAAATAAATAAAATAGCTAAAGTAAATCGTAAGTGGAAGTGCATCTGTCAATTCTGTCATGAGCATACATCAGCAATTACACATGTTTAGGGGAATAGGGCATTATTAATATACCATGTAAGGTGGTATGTGCTAGAAATGGGTAAACCACTATCAGTGAGTCTGCCCATGGGGTGGGGGCACCGCCGCACAAGGCAGTGTCCCACATTGTCCCTCAGAAACATACCCCTTTTCCCCCCTTGGGCTTATTAGCAGGTGGTCACCCTAACTGTTGCTCAACATAACTCTGAGAAGTTAGTCTATGTTAAGCGCTGTCGCGTTTCCATAACAGATTCGCGCAAAACTTTTGTGGTTTTTTTTCTAAATATCGATAAACAACTATTGCGAAATGACGGCGTTTCCATTAATCTATGTTATGCGACTAAAACGTCATTTTTTCCCTCTCGCGATCAGTCATTCCAAAAATCATGGCAAAGGACGTTGGTAGGTTTATATATATCACAGCCACCAGACTAGACATTATATTATTATTATCTCCAGGTTCAGGTTGGTGTGTGTTGGTTTTTGTCCACCTCAATCTCCAGGTTTGTGTGTGTGTGTGTGTCAGAGTCTGTGTGTGTCCACCTCCAGGTCCAGTTTGGTGTCTGTGTGTGTCTGAGTCTGTGTGTGTCTGAGTCTGTGTGTGTGTGAGTCTTTTTGAATCTTTGAGTGTGCGAGCCTGTGTTTGAGTGTGTCAGTAAGTTTGTGAGTTTGAGTGTGTCAGTAAGTTTGTGAGTTTGAGTGTGTCCATCTCCAGGTCCAGGTTTGTGTGTGAGCAAAATTTGCAAAAAGAAGTCTGTGGAGCAGTCACAGCATAGAAAGTGTAGCAATGGCATAGCAATGTAGCAATAGCAATGTCTTTAAAGGGATAGTTCACCCAAAAATGAAAATTCTATCATCGTTTACTCACCCTCAAGTTGTTCCAAACCTGTATGAGTTTCTTTGTTCTGCTGAACACAAAAGGAAGGTATTTGGAAGAATGTTTGTAACCAAACAGATCTCGGCCCCCATTGACTACCATAGTATATATTTTTTCCTACTATGGAAGTCAATGGGGAACGAGATCTGTTTGATTCTGTCATGTCTGTCATCTGTTTGATTAGCTATTTCTGTGCTTATTTACACAGTGTCTCAAAGCTGAAGGGCCATATCCTTTTCTTAAAAATAACATGGCAGTTTGACCATTACCTGAGCATGGCTGTCTCTAGTGATAGTGTAGAGAAAGGATAAATGAGGGTTTGTATGCTACAGAATACTATACTGTTACAGAGGATCGCTTGAGTGTGTGGTTAAAGGTCATGTGGGATTTTTTTAAACAGCTAAATGATAGTTGTGTTTTTCTACCTTGAGGTGATAATTGTTTCAGTCTGCAGTACAAGACGAGGCTCAGGCCGAGGTTCGGACAGAGCTAGTGAGACTTTACATAAAACATATTTAAATCACGGATGGTTAGATCATTTAATCTGTTCATGCATAGATTAATGTACCCTAATCAGTCTATTTAATCACGTCTGAGTGCTTACTGGTGGATCAGAATAGCTATCTCTCATTCCCATTGGCCCAGTTTGTGAGAACATTTATCTTTACTGTAACCAGATGCAGAGAAAACTGTCTCCTGCAATTTACTAAGCATTGTGCAAAACACACTTAAAATGAAATATGCAGGCTGTTCTTTATTCCTTAGAGCTGTGAGCAACGTGATTACTCATGCATATGTGAACTCATGCTTTGTTTGTGTAGCCATAATGATACGCCCAGTTAAAAGGTGGTCTTAGGGGATGAACATCTGTCATACAAGTCACACTGCAATTGACCTCAAACATGTTGTAACACCACCAGGAGTGTGTTGGACGTTACATTTATGATGTTGGAGTATTGATCTTTGATCAGTACATATAGACTCCTGAATGTGATTTTTACTGTACACTAAGCTTGTGGCACTGGGAGCAGTTTAGCTAATTAAGTTTCAGTTGGCTGGTTGTCTTAAGGGGCTAATTAAAGGAGTCTAATTGCATAAACCAGACCTTGTCTTGTGCAGGCAAGGCCACCTTAATCACTTTTCCAGGACCATTGGTATTTACAGGAATCACAAAACTTTTTGACAAATTCAGTATCCACATACAGTTGATACTGTAATATTGGATCAGTGTCACATGCATGCAAGTAGCCAAATTATAAAATTAGGGCGAGAGAACAAACAAACAAACAAATGAATCATCCTGCCTTCACCTGTTATGAAATGCAAATGATACAGTTGAAACCAGATATTTACATACACTTCAGAAAAAAAACACAAAAACTTTTATTTCTTTACTGTCATACATTAAATCAGAGTAAACTTTTTCTGTTTTAGATCAATAAATAATAACATATTTTTTGCATTTGTTAAATTTCAGAATCAAGCGAGGAATAATTTAATGTATTTTTTTTATTCACTTTCATCAAAGTCAGAAGTATACATGCACTTCCTTAGTATTTGGCATAGCTGTCAACCCTCCCGTTTTTTCCGGGTTTCTCACATATTTTAGCTCTTTTCCCACTGTCTTCCCGTTTTAGTATTTTCCCATAAAATATCCCGTATTTTTACACTCTGTGTTAACTCAGAACACGCAACTATCTGTGTCTTTGAAGTGGCTTGCACTTGGGTTGCTAGACCTCCAGTAAAGCAGGTGACAGTATACAGTAGCTTAGGCTACCATCGAAGAAGAAGACAGTTGCAGCGGCGCCAGCGGGCGGGAGGAAGAGGGAAAAAGTAGCGGGAAGTGAACTTCGAGAGTAGAGTAGATGAGTGTGATGTGCGATGATGGATCAGGACGCCGAATTATGCCGATATTTGAGTAAATGGGAGTCCACCTTCCCCTACCTGACAAGAGGCCATGTAGGTCCAAATTATGCCTACTGCAAAATTTGCCGTTGTCAGGAAAAACGACGTTTCGCAGCATGAAATTATTATTAATATTAAATTATTATTAATATTACCTTGTTCATAAATAAATCACTTTTAACATATCAATTGGTCTTTCATTCTTTAATATATATTGTGTAGTTATAAACTCTTTAGACTGTTGATGATTAGTGCTTTTTTTAAGTTTGTGGATAAGAATCGTGTAAAAAAAAAAAATCCCTTATTTTGGGGATGGATTCCGAGAAATCTCCCTTATTCAATGTTGACAGCTATGGTATTTGGTAGTAATTTGCCCCGAAACTGTTTCACTTGGGCCAAACGTTTTGGGTATCCTTCCACAAGCTTTCTACAATAGTTTGCTGAAATTTTGGCCCACTCCTCTTGACAGAACTGGTGTCTCTGGGTCAGGTTTATAGACCTTCTTGCTCATACTAGTCTTTTCAGTGCTGCCCACAAATTTTCTATGGGATTGAGATCAGGGCTTTTTGATGGCGACAACAATACCTTGACTTTGTTGTACTTAAGCCACTTTGTAACTAATTTGGAGGTATGCTTCGGGTCATTGTCCAATTGGAAGACCCATTTGCACCCAAGCTTTAACTTCCTGACTGATGTCTTCAGATGTTGCTTCAATATATCCACATACTTTTCTTTTCTCATGATGCCATCTAGTTTGTGAAGTGCACCAGTCCTTTCTGCAGTAAAGCAGCCCCACAACATTATACTACCACAGTTGGGACGGTGTTCTGAGGCTTCAAAGCTTCGCCCTTTTTCCTCCAAATATACAGTTTATCATTTTGGCCGAACAGTTAAATTTTTTGTTTCATCAGACCACAGGACAAGATTTTTGTCCCCATGGGCAGTTGCAAACTGTAGTCTCGCTTTTTTATGGTGGTTTTGAAGTAATGGCTTTCTCCTCCCAGAGTAACCTTTCAGCTCATGGTGGTACAGGACTCGTTTTACTGTGGATAATGACACTGTCTTACCAGTTTCAGCCAGCATCTTCACAAGGTCTTTTGCTGTTGTCCTGGGGTTGATTCGCACCTTTTGCACCAAAAAACGTTTCTCTCTGCGACTGGGAATCTGTCTCCTTCCTGAGTGGTTTGATGGTTGTACATTCCCATGTTTTTTATACTTTATACACAGTAGTTCTTCTAAATATGGTTTTGAGTTCTGCTTAAGAAAAAGGTTTGGAACGACATGACATTAGAGTGAGTTAATGATGAAAGTTTTCATTGGGTGAACTGTCCCTTTAAGAACAATCTTCTTGAGCTGAAGTTAAAAACAGAGGTCAGACCACACTATTAAACATCTACCTTCCATCAAGGCGTTCGACAAACACAATTCCTCTGAACTGGCACAGCGCTGCTCTGTATCTGCCAGAGTACAGTCTGTCTTCAGAGATAAAGGCAGGTTGATTGCATCCTCATCTGCCATCCCAAAGGGAGGCTGCATTCACCTGAACTGCTGTTACCCTACACACACTTGATGTCTCCTGGTATTTACCCTTTATTTCTGGCTGCAAGGGGCTGACGGCTTGACTTATACTTGCTCCTTGAGGTTGTGACCCCGGGTTCTGTTATAACTCGGCCTGATGTTATTGTTTTCATCCCTGTTGATGGCAAACACAAAAACTGTCTCAGACCACTATGATGCTGACTCTTCCATTGCACAAGGCTGGGTCACGACATGCACTCGCACACAGAAAGCTTCCTCTTTCCAGGAAGGAGTTCAAGGGTCTCTTTTAGCCATATGATGCCTTTTTGTTGTTTCATTGTGTTTAGACTCCCAAATGCTGTGATGGATGCCTTGCAGTCTACAGTATGTCCCTCAGAGTACTGTACTTGAGAAGTGAATTCCCTCTATTTTTGTAATTAAAAAACGGAATTCTCTGCATTCCGGTCAGTCGAACTGTAGGCAGGAGAATAAGCAGCCAAGTTGGGTTAATTTGCTAAGTATAAACATTCATTGATTACTACCACAGTGTTTTTGCTTTGATGCCTTTTCCTTCCACACTAGTGCTGAATTACAGTTCTCACTTGGTTGTTTTCCGCAAGAATCAGACTGGTTCGGCAATGCAATGTGAGCTGGAACAAACACAGTTTTGGGCTATGTATAAGCCTCCTCCATACAGGATTAACAGCCGGACTCCATTCCCAGGCCACCTGTGACTTTTTCATGGCTAATCTATGTTTGCATACTACAGTCCATTTGGTGACAGAATTGTGTTGAAATAATATGTTTGGGGTCCAATTGCCACTTTGCTATGGCAAACTATGATTTGAAATTAAATACAGGTATTTGACTTCCCTCCGCTTGTGTTTAGAAAGTCCAGGCTGTTTTTGACAGGCCGATCTAATCAAAATTACCTGTCGTTGAAAAGCAAAGTGCGCCACAGAGAAAAAGAGTTACCATGGAGCTATATGTTTGCATATTATTGCATTAGCTTGTCACTGAGGTAGTGATTTGGCTCATAGTTGTGACTTGACTGCACTCGGAAAGGGCGGATGAGGTCATACTCTGTTGTATTCCTATTAATTCAGAAGTACTATGAACCCTTCAGAAAGTCTGTGATCTTTTGTTGTTCTGAACTGAAGTTGAGATAACTGCGTCATAATAGATGGCATAATTATATGTTTATGAATTGTTAATTATTTGTGTATAATTGAATGTTTCCTTACAGCAATTACTATAAGCCGCACATCAGCCACTAGAAAGTAGCAGTATATAGTACATTTCAAGCTGGAATTTAAGGTGAGGGGATAAAGAAAGTGTCAGGGGTCACTGCAACAGAAGGGTAGTGTTATGTTGTATTAGGGGTTAAGCAGCTGCAGTCCAATTAGTTGAGACTGACCTATGGTGGACTGTCTCACCCGTTGTCTGAATTATCTCCAAGTGCCGTGGTTGGGTCGAGCTTAGCAAGGGGCAGCAGGTGGGTGTGATGGTCAATACAATTAGTGAGCCTTTTTTTTTTTTTTTTTTTTTAAATATGTCTAGACATTGAAACCCTCTTTTGGTCAACTTCCAAATATTGTCTTATGTGTAGTCATAAGGATGCCTGCAGTCAGGGTTCAAATCTAACATTTGCCAAGCACCAAATACAAAAAAGAAAAAGAAAAAGGGAGTTATTTATTTAATAAATAAAACTTGCAAGTTGGCTATTAACCTTCTTAGAAATGTCATACTTTTTAGAATATTCTATATGAAATAGTATGCCTAATGTTTTCTCTTCCTAAACTGGTGACACGCATGCTGACTATTCCTTGCATTAAACCAAGTGAAAAAAATAAATAAATAGAATCACTTGCCTTCATGTTTTTGTGTGACAGGTGCAGTTTTATGACAGACAGAAAGTGGCTGATCTTTTTTTTTATAATTTTGTAACTGATGTGTTGATCTGTGTTGTAGTGAAATAATGCTATACAGTTTCACGGCATACTTAAAAATATATATGGCAGTGCGTTTTCTCAATTCACCCATTTACTGACTGGGGTGGCTAAAAGTTAATTTTGGATCCTCATCAGCTTTCATTAATTAAGAGACGATAATTTGACGTTTCAAGAATTTAAGGATAAAAGATGTCTTTAGAATGATAAGAAATTCATTATTTGAGCTTCAACCCATCAATTAGTGTGCAGCAGCAATAATCAGTGGGAAATATGGAGCCTCAGTAATGAGAGGTAGTTTTGTTTCTATTGTCAAATGCAGGCACATTTAATAGGAAAGTAGCAACTGGAATCTACTAAAAGAAAAGGACAAACCAAATACATTGGGATTTACATCCCGTGGTAACTAGGATTTACACAAGCTCCAGTCTGGATCCAGAACACCTGAGAAGAGATGATGCTGACCCTCAGAGGACCCCAGATGATGCTAACCTTGAATCAACAAACAGAACTAACAATTATTGCTACATGTGTGACTGCATCCTATAATTACTATTAATTAATAATATTGATAGTTCATCATCTAGCTGACTACGTCTTGTATTATTATTTTTATTTTTCTAAAATCCTGTCAAACGTGCACAAACTACTAGCTACTACTAAATATTGTAGAAACATAATTTTCTGTAAAGTTGCTTTGTAACGATTTGTATTGTAAAAAGCGCTATACAAATAAACTTGAATTGAAACTTGAATTGAATTGAAAATACATTGCCTATTTTATTATTATCATTGTCAATATTTGAAGTGTGTCCATTCAAGAAATATTTTTCTTTTTAGTCAAGTTATTGAGATATGCATCCGCTGGGATTGGTTAAACAATGTGTGGAACCACTGTAGCCATGAAGTAACACTGCTCACTGAAACAGGAGCGCAATATACCAAAGAGTGATGACTATTTTCCATACCTTCCACCAGCTCTACCTTTCAGATAATAATCACCATGGATCATCCAGGCAGGCAGCTGGAAAATCTACACAGCCTCCCGAGGGAATAAATGTGAAGAGGAGGATGTGACTGAGGCAGTTCTATGAAAATGAATAAACCATGTGATGGAGTTAATGTTCAGAATGTTATTTTTCACGTTGCATATGTTGAATGCCGTTTTTATCTGACACTTACACAATATGTCATGTGCATGGGTTAGCTGGACTGTCACCCCAAGTAGGGGATCAGGATTTTTGAGGCCGATCGCCGATCACAGAAAGCAGTATCTGTTGATTCTGATCACTGATAGAGATCTTTTAGAGGTCCCGTTTTTCGCTCTTTTTTGAAGCTTTGATTGTGTTTACAGTGTGCAATATAACATGTGTTCATGGTTCGCGTGTAAAAAAAAACACAGTATTTTTCACACAATTCACCTATCTGTATACCGCTGTTTTCACTGTCATAAAAACGGCTGATGACTTCCTTGTTTTATAAAGTCCCTCCTTCAGAAATACGTAACGAGTTCTGATTGGGCCAGCGGTTCCTGTGTTGTGATTCGACAGCAGCTTAGAGCAGGCTGACCTCCTGGTAACGCGATTGGACTAGTTTTGAGAAGCAAGTGGGCAGGAGCATGTGCTGGAGATGTACAATCACAGGAGCGTTTTTACTGACGAGATGCGCATGAAAATCGCATTCGTTTTTTTGCACAGCCCTAACATCTAGTTTAACAAAGCTAAACAGCGTTGCCCTTTGTGTAATAAGTTACAGAAACTGTTAAACGCACCAGCTTAAATAATAAAATACACTTACCGGTTGTGGTCCATAAACAACGCCTTCTCCAGACAAAGAGGGAACTGCTCCATCTTTCAAGAATAATCTTTTTGCGAATCCGGCATTAAACTGATTGAGATTGAGGAAGTTGTCTTTAGCAAGCTGTCCTCAGCAAAATGTGCTGCATATAGTTTTACATGCGGATTATAATTTTCGGGAACCGAGTTAAACATAGATTGTAATCTCCAAGTACAGCGTCCCTGGGAAGCCCAAACAAAGATGATTGGACTCCGAGATGAAAATAACAGCGTTTCAACGACATGGGAAACACATACGCAGCTCTTCCTTCTTCTCCGTCGGAGCGCAACAAGACCACGCCCCCTTTTTGTTTTTTGTAGGCGAATTCTGTTAAATAAAATATCTAGCTTGGCATTGAACTTTGAGCTTTAGAATTTTACAGATATTATTTATACTCTAACAACAACATTACACACTAACTAAAGTTTAAAACATGGGATCACGAAGAAGGGGACCTTTAAAAGCCTTTTTTATCATTTATAACTATATATAGTGATACTCCAATCAGGATTTTTAGACATTTATTCAGGGCCTGAATTAAATTTTTTCAAACTACTTTTCTTACGTTATCACAAACTTACCATTGACAGAAACAGTCAGCTCTACTGCCTTTTCTTTTTTATTTAAATATCTTACAAGAAATCCTGCCATTCATAAATAGCTTTGTTTTTCTACCTCCATGAGTGCCATCTTATCGCCTTGTTAATCTAAAAGTGCTCTTTCCCTTTAAACCTAGCCAAAAAGCCATATGGGTTGACTGTGAATCACAGTAGACTTTACTAAGATGCATTTATGGTCTAATTATTAAATCTGTGTCAATCCATGTTCATATTAACTGAAAACAATTCGCTGTTACTTTAATTCAGTGCTTGCAGTGCAGCAATAGACTCTGTGCAGAATCACTGCAGATCACTGCAACCACTGCAACCATGTGCTGTCAGCTTGAGATCATTTTTTTTTAGATCTGCCTTTTTTAGAGACCGCCGATCAATCATCCCAATGTGATTATCGGCTGATAGTGATCGGTAGCCGATCAATCGGAGCACCCCTGATTCCAAACATTACCCACAATACATCAGCATCAACCACAGTGGCTGTGTAAAATCATTGGAGGGCAATGATTTTTACGCTTGGGACCAATAGAATAAACTGTAAATTGGATTGATTCAGTGTGGATTTTATGTGTTTTTATTGACATGTTTTCATTTTCATTCATAGACATCTCTGCCACCTGCACTATTCATCACAAGCCAAGTCTGCCTAATCACTCTAGGGAAATAAATAATACCACCCAGCCAATTTCCCTTGTTTATGATTCCACGTCCTCATAGGAGTGGCCCAGCATATCAATTACAGCATTGAGCGACCTGATTTCTCTTTTGTTCGAAACCCGTCAGAGTCATACTTTGGGAAAACACAGCTCTGCTTTTGATGAACGAGACTTTCGCTGGCTCGACTGTCGTATGTTTAGATCTTTTAAGCCTTGGCTCTCATTATTAAGATTATTCTCACCCTTTAAAACTCCTTCCTTTGATTTCTTGCCATGTGCTATTTTACTAGTCCAAGTAAGTCATTTATATGAAACAGAGCTTTTCTTTGTGCTCCCATTTGGCAAAGTAGCTATGCATTATTTCAATCAGTCTGGGGGTATTTTTTATTATTAGCTTAATTAAACAGTAGCCGGTGATTAAGTGAGAACATAATCTGTATTGAATGTTTCTGGTGGGCTTAGAGTGAATTATTAAGAGCTGCCCAAAACTCAACACACTGTGTGGAGCTGGTGACATGAAGGCGTCTTCCCACTGCAGGCCTGCCTCTTGATACATTCGCTCTCTCTGTGGCCTGCGGTGGTATGTAGCAGACGTATTGCATGCATGCGGTAACCATACGAGTCCCTCGAAGGACTCTTTCTCGTCAGAGGGGCCTGCCTCATAGAGTGATTAGAAAAACATGGTTTTGATTACACAGTTTGGCCACAGAACATTTCAGGGTTTTTACCCAAATGTCCCTCTCCTCTACACGGTGCAAGGGTCTTTTGAGTGATGGGGATGGAAGAGCCACTTATTCAAAAAAAAAAAAAACTTGTCGAGGATGAAGAATAGGCCCACGCTTCTTCTGAAACATGCCATGTGAAGCTGTTTATGTGGGGACCATATGGTCAGGCTGTTGCGTGGTGATATATGGCTGTTGGAGCACCTGCAGGATCGGACCGGGAGACCACGTCTCGCCTGAGCGCATGGAAATGAGAGGCCTAAAGTTGGATTAGTTTGTGAGGTGTGAACATCGGGTCAAGGGCATGGCTAGCCTTTGAATTACACAGCAACACCTTGACTGTGTCTAAAATACGGTCAATGAGCCCTTCTCGTTCATATTTTAAAAACAATCATGTGCTTCACTGCACCAGGGTACCCTGTTTGTGTACTCAAGACTGTTTCCAAGATGCAATGCTCTATAAAAAGCATATTTAGAAGGAAAGTAATTTTCAATTTTTATCAACCACTTGTTACATGCCAACAGTAAATTGCATTTAGACAAACGTTTGTTCACAAAATTCTCTGTACAGATCAAAGCGATTGATTCACGTTGTTGACTGGTAAAAAAAAAAAACTTTCGAAACATTTCTATAATTTATTTTTTTTAAGTCTACTAGAAAATGAGCCACACATTCCAGAATGATCTGATCATTACAGACCCAAATTAAGAAAAAAGTAATTTAACACTTGTAGAAGTCTAGTATCTTGAGTCAAAGTATCTTGTGTGAAAGATACACACATATGCTCTTGTTTTATTGATTTATTTAACTAGTCATGATAGTGGTGGACCGATATTTTTTTATTTTTTTATTTTTTTATTTTTGACAGCTGATGCCGATATCATGGAAAGCAGCGGGGTCTATAGCCGATATAAAGTAAATATTTATAATTTTAACTAATTTTTAAGAAATTTTAAATCATTTGACAATGGATTGAAACATAAATGTGTAAAATAAACATACTTATTAAAAGGAAGTAAACACTGTAACCAACAGGGCACTCAGTATTCTGGGAGTTTGTGTGCATTGGGAATCATATTTTTCGAATAAATCCAGGGTAACACTTATTTTCAGGGCTTAAAGTATTCCGGCACCGTGCCGGATCTCCGGCGTGTGGCCGTGAGGAAAAAAAAAAAATATATTTATATTTGAGAGCCTGCGCATGCAGTTTAATATTTTCCAGCCAATTTATTTCTTCTACCAATCATATGAGAGGAACGCAGCTTTAACTAACGTTACAAGCCTATCATAAGCAGAGAAGGGCGTGTCCTTGCAACACTGTTTGATTGACGCCCATACGTCAATGTCACGTTAGCGTTGTCGGAGAAAAAAAATGGAGCGCAGATTTATGAAGCCTGGGGATGATGTCCTAGACATAGATATCTATGGTCCTAGACTCCTAGCAATAGATAAAGGACTCAAAAATAAATGGCGCTTTTTGGCAGTTGGTGCAAGAAACAGACAGCACTGGGCTTGTTTCTGCATGATTTGCTCGAGGAAGCTTCTGTATGCCAGCAGCGGTAAGAAAGTGCTTGCTGGCTATGATTTATGTTGCGTTCCAGGCAACCCGTAACCCTTGTTTTTCCAACCTTAAACCCGTGAAAGTGCACTGGAATAGATCGATGTACTCCGAGTTCTGACGTCACACAGCACGCGAAACAACAGTGACAGCCCCTACGGATAACACTGCCTACGGATGAAGTGTTTATGCACGTGGTACGCGTTAAAAATAGATTTTAGGACAATGTAACTGTAATAAATTAAACGTCCTAATCGTCGGGAAGAAGGAGGCGGGAACCGGCGGACAATCAAAATGAAACTTTAATTACAAAACAAACACAAAACAGCGCACCAGCCCCTCACGGACGACTGGTGCGCACAAATAAAAACCAAAACACAACTAAAAGCCCAGGCCTGGTCCTCTCTCGTCCTTCACTGTCGTCGCTCCAGTTTTATATCCTTCCATCTCCTCCGTGGGCCTCGAGACCGGTGGGTCGAACAGGTGTAGCTCATCTCCAATCACTCCACCGGCCTCGCTCCCATGTCCCTCGGCCCCGCCCACTCGTCACATACCCCCATCGCCCCTCGCAGGCCGGGGGGTACTCCCGAAACTGCGCTCTACTCCCCCCCCCTCCCTCCGGGGGGGACCGCTCACAGGGACCTGCGGGAACCTGGGGGTAGGACCGGCAAGGCGAGAGAAAAGGAGATGGAAGGAGGAGCGACAGAGACGAGAGAGGGGAGAGAGGAGAAAAAAAAAAAAAAAAAATCTGGTTCCCAGACGCACCGCTGCTCGGCCCTCCACCAGCTGGGCGATCTCCTCCGCGGTGCCTGGCGGTGGCACTGGACGGCCCTCGGCGGACGGCATGACACTCCTCCGCCGCCCGGTGGACGGCGACGGCTCCTCCGGTTTTGGGCAGCCGGCAGGAGTCCCCCGTTCCCTGCTCCTCCCCGTTCCGGCGGATGGCAGCAGGCTCCGGCCACCTGGCGAACGGCGCAGACTCCTCCGCTCCCTCACGGACGGCAGCCGCCCCTCCCTATCGTGGGCGGCGGGTAGCGAGCTCGCCCGTCCCCGGCAACTCGCTCCAGCCCACCGCCTCGAGCGTCCATGGCGGCACACTCCTCGCCTGCTCGTTGGCACCGCGGATTCACCACAGCGGCGAGGGATCTTCAGCAGCGCGTCCCTCCTTCTCCCGGGTTTCGGCACCACTGTAATAAATTAAACTTCCTAATCGTCGGGAAGAAGGAGGCGGGAACCGGCGGACAATCAAAATGAAACTTTAAGTACAAAACAAACACAAAACAGCGCACCAGCCCCTCACGGACGACTGGTGCGCACAAATAAAAACCAAAACACAACTAAAAGCCCAGGCCTGGTCCTCTCTCGTCCTTCACTGTCGTCGCTCCAGTTTTATATCCTTCCATCTCCTCCGTGGGCCTCGAGACCGGTGGGTCGAACAGGTGTAGCTCATCTCCAATCACTCCACCGGCCTCGCTCCCATGTCCCTCGGCCCCGCCCCACTCGTCACAGTAACGTTGCAATGAAATTAATAATCTAGCTAAATTTCCTTGCGCTCAGAAAGTTTGGCGTGACTTGCCTGGAACGGTACAAAGTCGTTAGTCGTGGTTTGAAATAGTGACTTACGAGCTCAAAAACCTGCCTGGAATGCAGCACCAGACTCCGGTCATAGAGCCGCTGCCCGTGCACTTAAACTTACCACGACGTTGCCGGGAGGAGAGACCTGCGCGGGAGGGATTTTTCAGTCCCGCTCCCGCAAAAAATTTGTTATTTTCTCCCGCTCCCGCCCGAAAAATCCCGCGGGTAAACGTATAGCAGTTTTCTTTTTTTATACATTGCACTTTTTTTTTTTCACTTTTATATTCTGCCTGCTACTCTTTTATTTTTTTCACTTGCTCCCCTGTTGAATATAAATGTAAAAAAGAAACGGAAAATAAACAAATGTTTCGTTTTATTTGCATTTAATTAAAAGTATGAACATGAACAAGGAACTTAGAACATAGAAATACAGTAAAAAAGAAATGTAAATAGAAAATATATACCTAATAAATTATATAATAATAATAAACCTGGATTTATTTCATGTTCAAAGGAAAAGTAGTGTATGGGGCCTGCGCAATTCCTTCAAACATTTAACAAAAAATATCCTTATTCCTCAATAACAAAATAGACCAATTTTAAATATTTAGCTAAATAAAAAAAAAAAACTGAATTTACAAAAAAAAACAAAAAAAAAACTGTACGACTACTTGTGCCCATGCAGGAATATCATGTCGTTCACTGTTGAGAGCTTCAGTTTAATCCTTTTCTGCTCCAGTATGCGACCGCAAATACTGAAAGCCCTGCGCTAGCTGGAATGCAAAATACATGGCGACGGCGTGTTTGCTTAATCTCGAAAATTTGTCTTTTCCACCACTGGAGGACATCATCCGGTCTACGTGCTTCTAATCCAGCCAATTTGACCCTTAAATATCTCGCTATTTCGGTATCGAATTACACGTCGCTGTCTATGGTATCATATTATAAATAAAGGTCTATTTGTTTCTAGTTATTTTATTTTGTTAGATATTTCCACTTTGCGGGAGTCCCGCAAATAATTTTATTTTCCCGCAACCCGCACACAATAATATCTAGCCGCCCGCGTCCGCATTCACCCATCAAATATTGTCCCGCGCTGCATTCGGTGGCGCTGGGTCCCACGGTACTCCCGGGGGAGAGCAGGTCTCTAGCCGGGAGCAACTATTAGCTGACACACCGTTGTCTATGACTGACCATGTCTGCGATTTAAAAAATACGTTTGTGCACATTTATACCAGAACATGATTTGCCATTCAGAATTTCGCAGCCACTGGTCACCCTGTGTAGAAAACTGGCAGAAGACAAAAAAAGCGTTAACTAGCCTGTTGGTTTCAAATGAACATGCGAGTTACATCCCAGAAAAAATGTGATAATAGCCTTGATTTTACTTCTAATCTTCAGTTTAGCAGTTCAGTTCTTTAAGCACGTTGAGCACTTAATTATTTAAGCACTTTAAGCACTTGTTATTGTTTAGAAGAAAACACTTTATTTGACATAGTACTTTTAAATAAATGGTGCCAAACATAATCATTGAAGAGATTCATGTCTATCTCATTCTTTTTTTTAATTTTTTTTAAGCACTTAAGCTCTTGTTATTATCGTCAATATTTGAATTAAGTCTGTCTGTGGAGATTCTCTCCAAACACCCCCCCCCCCCCCAAAAAGTTCAGGCTCACGAATTTTTTCCACTTTAACCCCTGTATTTTACATAAAGCACATAGAGAAAATTACATTATTATGACAGTGAATAAATGCATAAAGTGCAGCATAATTTAAAATCACAAGTTTAAAGTTGAAAGCATTCAATCCACACGGATCGACCATCACACAGAGAACACGCGATCATGATGGATAAAAATGCACACTTCATAAGATTTCACAGTTGGATTTGACTAAGTTTGCAAGGTTTGTGAAATTAAATGTTCATTATCCATTCAGAGATTTGTTTAAATGATGTAAATGCGTATTTGCTTAATGCTGATGGCAAACGAGAAAATATTATAATGTTTGGCTTTTTATTACTAATAATATAAAAGCAATTGGTATAATACTTTTTGTTTACATTAATTCCTTTGTTTAACAGTTCTGATTATTAGGCAGACTTCTATCCAAATTAGACAGAACTGTTAATGAAGACTAATGTGAGCACTGTGTGCTCAGGTTCTGCCTTTCTCAGAGCCGTCAAAATAAAAGTCCTGTCTCAAACACATCAGCCAAGCAGAAAAACTTATCGGGTGATGCCGATATCTGAAAAATGCCGAATATCAGCCGATATATCGGTTGCTCAATAATCTTGTTTACAATAGAGTAACCCTAGACTTAAAAACAATTTGCCATTTTAATAAGTAAATAAAAATGTTATTTAGCCTCTTTATAAATTCTCTTTATAGCCTCTTTTTTAAGGACATTAGATGACATTAGTTTGTTTTTACCAATACAGCTTCTTGGACCATTTCTTCCTAAAGCACAGCTAGGTCAGAGACTCGTGCATGTACATGCATACACAAAATACAGATTGTTTTTCTTTAAACTTGTGCAGCATCATGTGATTTAGATCACCCTCTGGTTGTTACAGAACTTGATGATAAGCACATGTGGTTGGCATAGATCTGCTGCATGTCATAAATAATGTTTGCATTGAGAAGGCTATGTTTTATGAATAATGATGGAGACCTTGGTTGGCAGCACCCCTGCTTCTCCCAATAGATCCACGTTTAACCTTTTTATCCTTTGGCAAGTTCAAAACACTTTAACATAACATTCCGATGGGAAGCTGGCAGCCTAGGGAAACTAGCATAAGGTTGGTGTTTTCTAAATTCAAGGAGCGAACTATTGTTTAATGGTCTAGTTTACACACCACTCGAGAGGTGAAAACTGCTTCAGGTGTGAAAACAAAGAGTCTACTTATAAGATTTTTTATGGACTATTTTGGTTTGCTGCTGGCACCCTCTAGATGGCATCTTCTAATCCTTGAAACCAAGAGAAGAGAAGTGTCTTAAGCTGCCTCACTTGAGCTGTGTAGCTGGAGGGCAATGCTCAGTGACCTCTTAGACAACACAATCCACTACACTCCAAGATGGGCACTCAGCTGCCACCTCAATCTCCATTGTTTGGTCTCTAACCACTCTCTGTTCTTTGGAAATCGAGCTCTCTTCTGCCCTCTCTTTCTGTTTCTTTCACATACAATCTTCTAGGGAGGAGAAAGAGGAGACAGATCTAAGTGAAACTGCTTCATTGCTACTGTTTCTTTTTTTCTTTTTTTTCTGTTAATGTAAAGAATAAAATATTAACAGTATTAGGGCGATGTGGCTGGATTAATGTAGAGGAAGCATAACTTGTCAATCTGCTTTGTATTAAGACCTCATCAATGGCAAAAGATTTAAGAGCTTTAGCTCAAGACATCGGTAAAACACAATTTTGCTCAGGGCTATGGAGGAACATGTGTTCTCTTTGAGGACCGGGGCCAGATGTGGGAGCCTTAGTGCTTCAGGTTTCCTCTCACCTTCTATGTGTCAAAGCTGCCAGACAGGTCAATGAACTAGTAAGCCAATTGCACAAAACAAAGGAAAGAGAGTGAGAAGTAGAAAAGAGGAAGAGACCAAAAGAAAGAAAGAAAGGGAAAAAGGCAGGCCCTGTCCGTCCTATGGGGCGGTTGTGGCTGTAGAGAATTGTGTTTGTGCATGCGTCAGGAAGGATTACAGGTGGAGAATGACAATCATCCAGGCTCAGCAGCAAACCTGTCTGCTCTCCTGGTGTGTGTGTGTGTGTGTGTGTGTGTATCAGGAAAAACAGTGGAGGGCCTCCCTGCCGAGAAAGGTTAAGACACAGGGTTGAAATCCTCCTCAAGGGAAGGGTGGTAAGAACATGCACTGTTTGATCAAAGCACCCTGTGAATTAATTAACTCGCCATGCATTATTCAACACGTTTTTCAACTGCTATACTCATAATAGTGTTTGTCCATTCCTCTGGGGAACAAAAGAACCCACATTATGTCAGATAATGCAGAGGCATCCGTGATCTCCAGAGGAAACTGCCCAAAGGATTTTTCCGCCTGTGTAGTGTAGTCCTCCTGTTTATGATTTGTTGGAGGGCTCTAGCACTTTATCACCGAATTACATATTTTCATTTTCATTTTTTTCAGATGTTTTTGTTGTGTTCAATGGAAAAAAATGAGAATTCACAGTTAGTCTGGGCAGACAGGGCTATTTGTCTTTTTGTGTTTTATATTCAGTCTTCTATCAGAAGTAAATCACTACAGCATTATTTTAAGTAATTTATACAAACAGTTATTGCATCATTTGTTAATATGTGGTTGTTCAGGGTGGTTACTAGGTTGCTGCTTAGTAGCCCAAATCCAAAGAATAAAGTCAAAGAATATTTCTTCTAACATTTTACACACACACACACACACACACACACACACACACACACACACACACATATATATATATATATTAAACATATTCTACATTTTTAGACCAACACGATCTAAAAAAATCTAGAAAAACTATCATTGACCTATCTCAGAAGAATTGTATGCATAAAATATGTTTACTTTTCTCAGCCATGGTGATTTTGTGCAGTATATGCACAGAAAGCAGTCTAATTTTTGTCAGTCTGTGATGGGCAAACATATAGCGTCTGGTTTCTGTTTAAGGCTCACTGCCTTTGACACGAAGGAGGAAAAGAACATAAAACAGAATCAACAGGTTCCTCTCTCACCCTCGACTCCCTTTTGCCCTTCTGTCCGTTGAAAATGAGACACAGACATTACCCTGTCCATGTCCAGATAGCAATAGATTTATCAGCCAAGGAAATCTTTTGTAGAGGATATGAATACTGCATGAGAGCCCCTGACTCATTCATACAACTCAGCACAGAAAGGAGATTGTCATCTCGATTCATTTCTTAGAACACAATGCTCACAGCTTTTTGGTTCTTGTCCAGAATAAAACACCTCCCATTGTAAAGAGTAATTGAGAGCCTTCTCCATGTGTGGCTGTGGTTTTCATTTGTTAGATCTTTGCTAAAAGCTTTTCGTTATTTTTCAGTGAGAGGATAAGCATTTTAAAACTTACAACTAATGCGTTTTGGCAAAAGAATAAAGTTAGCCCATTTGTTTCACCTTTTTGAGAGGTTAACATTTGTCCATGTCACTCATTGTCTAATTCATAAAAAAAATAAAATAAAAAAAAGCCTTTGAAATCATTTGCTAACAAATTCCTCTCGTGTTTAATGTAAGACCTTGATGACAGCATTTTGTTAACATGACACATTTTAGTTTGCTGTTATTTTGTGCATGTTGCAAAGAAAATTGCTTTTGCTCAGGCAGCTCGAGTTATTGTTCAGGTGTTTGTGCTAACATGATGTGGTATGTTCTCATATTTCACATTATTGAAGGACAAAACTATGTGTTTTGCACTCTCTTCTTTGCATTGCAGAATTTTAACACTTGTACAAAAAGAACCCTAATGGCACATGTGGCAGAAGGGTTACAACCAGTAGATTATCAGTCAGCAGGTTATATCCATCCTCAGCTGTTTTTATCTGCAGCTGTGGGTGCTTTTGCAATGTACAGTGAGTACAAGCCAAAATGGATGTTTTAATTTTTATCAATTTTTCTTTCAGCAAATCCTCATGCATATTATTTAGTAATGCACCAAAATTAAAAATCTTGGCAGCTAAATTTTGCAACAACCGAGCCAAAGGACAAAACAAATTTTTTTACATTAGCCTTTCTTCAGAATAATAAATTATATTAATACTATAATATATTTAATTGATTACACTAATCTCCTTCAATTGCTATAACATGTAGGCTCCAGATATTTTGCACATTTTAAATAAAATAAATAGAGCAAAGAAGTTATTTATGTATCAATGTTGATGCATTAATTATTTACTTTAAACAAACAGAAATTTTTATGCTGTGCAGAAAGACAGAATACTTATAAATGTTTTAATGTAATGTATTTATGAGAGACATTTCAGGCGGTCAATCTCCCAGTCCGTGACGATTTCATGTCGACCCCTGCCTTTCTCATTTTGTGGGTTCGGAGGCAGCTGTTCGAATCGAGATAGATTGTATATGCAGTGCTCAGGTCTGGGAGGCTGGTGGGACTCTCTGCAAACAATAATCAAATATTTTTGTTGGAAAGCAACAAGTTTACACAAGCACACAGAACTGCTTTCTCTGTCAGCAGTGCATTTAATATGCTCATTACTCAGGTCTGTCTTGGCATATCGGAGCAGGGCAATACATTACACTGATCGAAAGAGTTCAGAGCATTAGCTGTGTGCAGAAAAATCATTTCTAGTTTTCTAATTAAGACTGGAGTTGGAATGCATCTGATACTCTTTGAACCTTTCCCCACGGTGCCTGATGACGGATGACAGAAGCAGTGATGGACTGTTGTGATAGCCAACCTTTTTTTTCCTTCGCATTAGGTAAGCCAAGAGAACTGATACCAGATGTGTTGTTTTTTTTAATTCATAAAGGACCATCCTATTTTTATGAATTAACAACTTCTCACTCATGGTGGAAGGGCGCTTGTGCACACTTTCCAATCACACACCTTCACCTGTTCCTATCACTGTTGAGCTTTAATCTTTCAAGCTGGTTTGAAGGAATATGATGCCCATTGTTCTGGTGTTTTGCGATTTTTAGAACTTTGGCAACTTACTTTAGTTGGCACTCAACACCTAAGCTGGCACAAAAAGTACTATAGAGAAAAAGTGGAATGGAGACCATGAAGTGAGTTCAGTCAGGACAGAGAGTTATATACTTACTTGACTCTTCGCCTAAGGCGCTGGTAATGTTTCTACTGGATCAAATCCAGCACCAGTGCTCTATGGCATACTAGCCTACAAAGATATATGTGTCAGCCTTGTTGTTGCAATGAACTGTTTCCCCATTGATTGTGAGGAGAGAGCGAGAGCTTAGGGTGCTATTCATAGTGTTTAGTAGTGTTAGTCATAGTGCAGAAATAGATGTAAAAACCAAGCCAGGGATTCTTCTTTTGTCTGTCCTGAAAGATTATTTACTTAGAGTGTTTTGCTTAAAATCATGATTAAGGTGAACGATGGCCTCATTTTTCGAGAATGGTGAGGCTCACGTCAGCATTCTAAACTGATCGGCCGTGGAGTTGCTGGATCATTTTAGCCCCATTTTGTGTACAAACATGAATTAAGGCAGTAAGACACACTCTGGAAAGAAAATTTGATTTTTAATCTGCTCTTTTCAAGTCATTATACCCGTTTTGGACACTGATGGCTCCAATGGCTAAATGGATTGGATGTTGTTATGCAGTTTAAGTCAGGCTACAGCTGGATCTTTGCCTGCTCAGTAGATTGGACTTTCTGCTTGACTAGCTCCCTCTCTGATGTCTTGCCGTGACTCATCTGCACCCTGACAGTGTGGTCCATCTGCCCTGGACTAGCCTCAAGGCTGTCAGTTCTGTCAAACTGCTAGAAGCTGTAGATGGTTGTCTGGAAGATGTAGCTCTCTCTTGCCATTCCCAGATTGTCCTTAGTATGGTGTATTATGCACAGCAGTGATTGATGAAGACGGAACATCACATCTTGGCCTTGGCTGAGCGGGTAACACACATGCTCCAGACATGTTGGAGAGCTCAGTTGAGTGAGAGAGGTTCAAATTTGTCCTGTCCAAAGTTAATATAGAAATAGAAATAATTATAGAAATAACATTATATATATATTTGTCCATTTTAGTCTGGATTTCTAACAAAATTCCTGGTAGGGTCTGTAGCATACTAGATGACTGTTTCATAGTTTTTAAATCATATCTCCAAATATATATTTTTTTCTTTTAGATGTCAGGTTGGCTCTTGCTATTTCCTTGGAAGCTGTGAGTCGCAGACAAGCCCAAAGCCACTTTTAAATTCAGCACACTTCAAATAATACCAGCCTTGATTAACCCTGTCCCCATACTTCACTCCCAGTGATTGTACCATCATCTGCAAAATCACACTAGGATGGGCCTGTGTTTTCACATAAATCTAGTCCTTGAATTTTGTCAAGGACTCACTGTCTTAAGTGAAACCTTATGTTCACACATCAAACAAACGCCTAATCATCAGTGATTTAGAGACAGATACATAATACTCACACTCAGTCAAACCCAATTTCATATTCTGTCCCAACAGAATTACATTCAAAGCTGTGACATAAACACCGGCCGATGAGGAATGGGTGGGGAAGTGACACTTGGCCTCACTTTAGCACTGATTGGCACAGCTCGCCTGAGGAATGCCTCCTGCTCTTAGTTTTGATAGAAAAAGCAAAGAGTTTCCAGTGTAGCTGGAAAGAGTTCAGACTTTGCTGCATTTTTTTCCTCATTAAGACAAAGTATGGTCTTGCTTCATGCTGATTTCGAACATAACTTGTATCAGATCTTGGGAAAGTTGTGAAAATTAAATAATAAAGAGTGGGTGTGATGGTCAGAAATGAATTGACAGAATTCATGTTGTTTGTGACTTTTTTTTACTGTTTGTAAAGTAGTGTTAATTTCGTCACCTATTTTTAATTTAGTCTTAGTCTTGTGCCAAATGTCCTTGTTAGTTTTAGTCATATTTGGTCATTACATATCTTTTTTCGTTAGTCAAGTTTTAGTCGACTAAAAGTCTCGTCATTTTAGTCTAGTTTTAGTCAAAACAATTTAGTCTTTTTTTTTTTAAATAACATATTATTACTGAGATTATTACTGATAAACATTTCAGTAAAAAAAGTGTTTCACATATCTCAACATTGGTTAAATGTCATTACCTGACAAAATACACTTGTTGAATGATTTTTGTTGTTGAATGCAAATGTTAAATGTGTCTGGTTTTCAATTTCTGATTTATGAGACACATTCACAAATGATTAACCTGATCACATTTTTTTTTTACTTTATTGATACTGCTTTTAATCGTAATGCAAAGACAGGTCTTCGGGACATAAGCTGTCATGTACAATAAAAGAGCCTGTGCAGCGACAGGAAATATAATTTAACACAAAAAGCCTGCCTAGACTGCCAATAATGCATGTTAATTTAGTCTTAGTCAGCGTTTTTGGACAGTGGTGCAGTCTTGTCATCTCGTCAGTGGTGCAGTCTTGTCAGTGGTCTCGTCTTAGTCATGAAAAAAAAGGTCGATGACGAACATATTTCATCTCTTCTCGTCTGATGAAATGAACACTATTGTAAGGGTCTTTTGGGATGGAGATTGGAGGAGTTTTTTTTTTTTTTTTTATCCGTTGTGCTATTGGATCACCCTTTGGGGAGTAGCTTACTCAAAGTACTGATGCTATTTTGCAGAGTGACATAAGCTCTTTAAAAAAATGCTACATTGCTAATCTTATTGTATTCTGCATTTATCACTGCAGAATTAACTAATCATCAGATATGTTTTGAAAAAAAGTCATATCTGTTAAATAACCCATTCAAACATACAGATTCTTTTCAACAAACCGATTCATCTTAGTGAACCATTTAACTTTAGTGAATCAGTTTGTTCAGATGGTAAAACAGTATTCTTACTTGTAGTAATCTAATGCTGTCACCCTTATATAAATATATATATATATATACATATATATATATATATATATATATATAATTACAAAACAACAATTTACAATACAATACAATTCTATTTAATTTACTGAACATTTTTTTTTTACATTCTAGCAGACATTATACCAAACTTGAAATGAATAATAAGTTAGTAGAATAATATTTTTTGCCCATTTTTGAGACTTGAATCAGGCATGTATTTTTTTTATGTAAATAAAGACAGTCTTGCTGAGCAGAAAATACTTATTTTAAAACATTAGAATAGACTTCCTCACCACGAGGAAGTTGTGGCCTAATGGTTAGATCGTTGGACTCATTATCCAAAGGTTGTGAGTTTGAGTCTTGGGCTTGCAGAAAAGCTGTTGTAGGGTAATTATTATTATAATTTTTATTGTCTTTTTTATTTTATTTAACAGAACGACAAAATGCAGAAACCCACAGGAAGATTTCAGTGCTTCTTTTTGTTGACAACAGTGAAGATTTGTGAAGATGTTTGTTGCAAGTATCACATTGTCGCATGCCTTTAAACAATTCACAAAAACGTTACTAAGCAACTGATGGGTAATAAGTTCAGCACATTTTTTTCTCATACTTTGGACTTTGAACCGTACTTTGTACTTTTGAGTTTTTGTTTTTCATCCAATGAACATAAGGATACTTACTGATAAATGCAGGGCACAAGACTCTGGCTTTCTCTGTCTTCTTTGCAGCTCCAATAAAATAACAAGAGCGAAAATACTGTCAAGTTCAACAGTATGTTGAATTAATATAAATGGTTAAACTTTACAATAAGATATAATTTGTTAACATTGATGTATTAACTAACGTGAACAAACAATGAACAATACATTTATTACACAATTTATTAATCTTTGTTAATGTTAATAAAAATAGAGTCATTCATTGTTCATGTTATTTCACAGGGCATTAATGTTTACAAACACAACTTGTGATTTTAATAATGCATAAGTAAATGCTGAAATTAACATGAACTAAGATTAATAAATTCTGTAGAAATATTGTTCATTATAATTTATGTTATTAAGTTAACTAATGTAACTAACTAATGTTAACTAATGAACCTTACTGAAGAATGACCACAGATGAGGCATTAAATCCATGGCACCGCGACCAACTTAACATTTTTACAGAATTTAATGTAGCAATGTGGTCTCTCAGTTTTTCAAGATTAGTTTTAATCGTGTAACTGTTAATAGATTTGAACAAAGAAATAAAGTGTTACTATCCACAAGCGGTATTGATTGCAAATACAAAAACAAGATGAGTAAAGAAAGCGCGGTACTTATGAAAATAATCACTCTTTACTTCAATATATGAAAACAGAAAATCACTGTTAACAGGTTAATATAACGTTTCCTATTCTATGACTAGTAAAATAATGGAAACTTACTCTGATGAACACGGCTCTTCTCGGAGTACTGCCACTGCACAATACTGACACCTCAGAACTTAACCAGGAACTGCCGCTGGAGTATTTACATGTGGTGTTATCATAAGAGAACTGTTCATTTGAAATATTGTGCTTATCGCTAATACTGGTATATCGTCACAAACTAAATTAACATGATATCGATAATTGTTTCTTTGAATATCATGGTTATCTCCAATACCAGTATATCGCGACCCCCCTAATATTATTCAGCCTTTTTTTCTTATTCGGCCATACACAGAAATATTTTTTTTGCTATTTTGCTATAATTTATAAAGTTTATCTAATAAACACTCTTCTCATTATTATTATTATTATTATTATTATTCATTATTTCATCATTAGTGTTTGGAAATATCACCCAAACAACTCCAGGGTGTAGTTAGCTACTGTTAGTGTTTTTTTTAATTCTGCTGATGTCTCTCACTGTAAGTCATGCAGACTATTGGACAAATGCTGTCCAATAGCCAAATAGCTATTCAGATATTTTTTAAATAAAATCAAATACAATTTTAAATTCATAAGCCATATTGTGCTGTATAACAAACACTTTTCATGATCCAGTTAATTCTTGATGAATAAAATTTAAGTCTACATTTTTTACACTGAATGTCCAGTTTCCCCAATAAATATATCAAATTATGGAAGTATAATGGGTTGCAAACGGTCATTCACAAAATGCTTTTTATAGCTTTAGCAGGACAGAATTGCATTTTATGACTCAAAACCCATTCTGGTCACAATGGAACATAATCTATATGGGACTCGCTCAAATGAAAAGTGAACAGCAGCTGCAGGAGGATTACTCTGTAAATTGTAAGATTATTGACATGGCAGTGGGCTGCATTCTAAAGCGAGGCAAGCCAACACTCATTGATTTTGGGTCAGTGCCGATGTTAAATGTGTTATCTAAGAGAAGTGACCTACAGTAATTTGAGTGCCACAGAAAGACACAGCTGGACTTATTGAGTGACTCTATTCAGTCAGAAAATTTCCCCCAAACCTCATTGCTTCTTTCTGATCTTAACACCTCTCAAAGTGATCTGAGAAGGCTGTGATCTACTCTTCAAAGGTATCAAATAGAGTTTGCATTGTCATCCTTGAGCTTGTTTCCTTTTTCTTTTTTTCCTTTTTTTTGCTTTACCATACTTGTTTACAGCAAAGTTTGAAGTGGAAGTGGACAGGTTGTTGAGAAAACAGATTTTTTACATTGCCTAAAAAGAAAATATGATGTTTGGATCTTGTGGGTTCCTGCTATGTTAAGGTTGGTCTGAGTTGTTTTAACACTAAGTGTGGTTGCAAGTGTGTTCTAAATTGTTGCTAGGTAGGTTTTATTAAGTTAAAAGAGACCATCCCCAAGTCTTTGATATCTTGAACCCTACATATGGCTAACCGTGCGTTCACACTGTCGCCGTCGAGAGCGTCAAAGTGTCCTGAAGTCATTCATTTTCAATGTGAGCCGGCGTCGAGCAGCGTTGAGGCGTCAATCAGGTCAGCTTTATGCTAATGAGCTATGACACGGTCCGCAGGCAACCAGCCAGAACGTAGAAGTCCACTGCTTGAGAGGATTCCAGAGGATGCAGTCCTGTAAACTTTGGTTCCGAACACATTAGTTCCCAAGCAAAATGGAGGAGGGGTTGATTATTGCTGTGGCGGGATTCCCAAAAACGAATAATATAATAATAGTATAATAGTCCCAGTTCACTTTTAAACCTTTAAATCAAATTTCCTGATTGTAGTTGCATTAAGTAATGTTTATACCTGATTATCCGTACTTAAGTTTTCATTTTTAATGCAGGACTTTTACTTATATCCGAGTATTTTTACAGTGTGGTATTAGTACTTTATACATTATTAGTTAAAGGATCTCAATACTTCGTCCACAACATTATTTAATGAGTTAACTTTTAACGTTACCCTCCTTCTGGTAAGTCTGCACAAGATCAACAAGCTTGTTTGCTTTTTGGCCCCTTTAAATAAAAGATAAGCATTCAATCTACATCAGAGCATCCAAAAATATTTCTACAGCGTTGTTGCCAGGGTGGGCACAGCGATTTTTGATGTTCTCGCCGGCGACAGTGTGAATCCACAGTAATAAGTCTATGGAAACATTTTTTTATTGTATTATTCACCAGGTGAAAATCATGTTTTAAATGGCTTAAAAAAGTGGAAGCACACTTCTCTTGAACAAGCCACATGATTTATCATTCATGATGAGTTAAATGCTGAAAATTAATATTTAAGGTTGGGGTGTGCTCAAATCCCTGACTTTATGAATGTGCTATAACATAGTGATGCTTGCCTTAAAAAACAGTGCTAATTAAATGCAAATGTCAGAATAATTTCTTTGGCTGTAATTGTACTGTGTGAGGGATTCACCAGGTAAAGTCCTATGTTGGCTCTAAAGCCATCTTTCACACGGCTAGAGATGTGGCAGGGCTGCTATACAATAACAATACCGGTAGTCTAAAAATAGGCATGATGGTCAAAGCAAGAGAGGTGTGTGTGCTAAGTGCCAATGGAAGCACAGCAGGATTGCAATGTGCTCTTCTTTTTAATTGCTTTTGCAGAAAAACTACTACTAAGGCAACACTAGTAATATAATGAAACATTTACTATTAAAACCCAACATCTACCTCAAGGAATGTGCTGTATTATGTCTAGTGGCTGTAGCTCCAATTGCAATTTGCTAGACACATTCACATCAAATGTCAATTCATTTGTAGAGTTAAACAAGACACTGCACTTATTTACAATCACAAAAGTACAATATTTGCGTGTGCTTTAAGGTCTTGCCGGTAAAACGTTTTATTCGCTCATGTTCTAACATGTGCTTTCAGAGTCCGTCCACCCAAAATATAATCCATACACTAAAATGCTGGTCAAACAGCACCTGATTACTAAGTTATATTAGTTATCCTCTGATTGTGCTAATACGGTCAAAAACACACAAGGTTTAGATATAAACACAGTTTATTATGTCTAAAGTGAAAGTAAGAGAGAAATGGGTGCTAAAGCCCGGTCTTTTTTTCTGGGCAATGTGAAATATAGTGGCCCTCAATGATGTCCATGAACCTGAGCGATGACTAAGCAGTGTGCTATAGTTTTTTCCCACTCCATGGCATGCCACCTAGGCTTGATACATCACCCCTGAGGAAATTACGTACTCGACAAAATACTGATGCAGTCTACTATATCCCCTTTTTGTTGCCAGTTCACAGCATAATGTGCCACATCCACAACCGTGCACACAAAATAGAAGAGTGTCTTCGCTCTCTGTCTCCCAGTTTTATATGAGTGGTGTGTTGATGCCATTCCAGCCTGGATTCAGGCAAAAATGGTGTTCAGCTGAGTGTGATAAATAGGGTTCACCCTTTTAGCTACACTGTTTCATCTCACACTGCCTTTCTCATCCTCCCTTCCTTATGGCGCTGATCACTATTCACCTGTACGAGCATGCTTTTCAGTCCAACATAATGTAATCTGACATGCGGTCTGCCTCAAAAATGCATCTATCACCTTAGTGGGGAACATATCACCACACTCTCTCATCTCTTATTCACATCTCTCTCTCTCCTGCTCTTTTCCTCTCTCCTTCCCTCTTAATGCACATCCTTCATGCTAAAGAGCAGTAATGCCTCTCAACCATCAGGTCCGGCATTTGTGGAAGTTTGCTGAGAGCTTTCAACTGATTAATCCTCGTAAAACTGAACACTGAAGAGGAGGACGTTTCATCATGCTTTGCCTATTGTCACCTTCTCAATGGCTGTTCTTGCATTTAAAGAGGATACCAGACTGTAGAGAGTATCAGAGAACAGGGTGAGATTTGTGTTGTTTACACCAAAGATGGCAGCTTGTGTCTGAGAGGCACTCAAGATACTTGACATTTTACTCTGGGTAAAATATAATGTATGTGAAATCCAGAATTATCTTACTATATTCAAGCCATAGACGCCACTACTGTGGACTGTAGAGTATTATTGCAAAATTTAATTTTTGATTATTCATCTCTAGATAATAAGTGTCTCTGAAGACAAGGACTTCATAGTGTGCAAATCATATGGGCCAATCTTATGATACTTTTATTGTGCTTTGGCAGCTGGTTACTGCTTTTATTCTAGGGAAAATAGTCAAAACATCTTCGTTTGTGTTCAGCAGAAGAAAGTCATTCATACAAGTTTAAAAACACATGATCATATATAATGACAGGATTTTTTTCAGTGAAGTATGACTTTTAATTTTATTTTCTGTTATATAATCAGTGATCCCTGCCACACACTGAGGGCAAGTGACATTTTCTGTGAGCCCACTATCCCATCAGCAGATTGTGTTCATTACAGTGAAAGGCTCCAGTTCTTCTGTCCTTGCATGTCAGGATTTTCCTGCGTGCCTTCTGTGCTGCATTCATCCATACTGCCCACTGCAACTCTGATCGCAGCCTGAGGCACCATGACACAGACATGCACTCACACCGCTGCTTACTGACCTACAACCTTGTCAGTTGAGAACCAATCTGGAAATAAGAAACAGAGAGAGATAAAGGGAGAGAGTGGAAAAAAGAGATGCCTTATAGCTGAACAGGGTTGGAAGAGGTGCTTTAAAAAAAAAAATGTAATCTTGTGAATCAAAGCATATCTCTGAGTGTTTTCTCGTGATAACACTTTTGACATAACAAGTCATTTTTTATATAAAAATTCTACAAATCAAAATATATTGGGTATAGAAAAAAAAAAATAAATAAATAAAAAGAATCATGTTAGCTGATTTCATTTTCACATTTTAATTATTCCCTTTACAAGCTTTTTTTACTTCACTCTTCGTTTTATTGCTCTGTGGTATTTCTTCTTGAATTTAATTGTGCATTAAAGCTGCTCCATTGCAGCAGCTCAGTACTGCAATCACAAGACGTTTTCCTGTAATAATCCAGGGAACCACTAGTTATACATAAATCTTGTAATGGCAATGAACATATTTTCTGAAATGTAATTTTTTAAGTAATTGGATAATTAACCAGTATCCATATTAGTGCATCCCTAAAAATATAAGTACCAGTGTTGGGTGATATGGCCATTTTTCAAATCGTCATATCGTCAGTCCATGAGATCGACGATACACAATATTATCATGCATGGGATCTTGTCATAGCAGGCGGCCCGCCACAATATCAACGCTGACCGCCACGGATTGATTCAGATTTTTAAAATATTTAATATGGGTACAATTGTATTTTATTGTAGAGCTGCGCGCTGCTTGCACCCTCCCGCTCACAAACTGACAACGGAGGCATGCACGACTAGCCCCTCGCGCCCCGGACCGAAAAGGGGAGCGCGTGCGGCCACCGGACTCCGCCCCTTACCTGGACCCTTCCTCCATGAACACTGCCCGACCCACACGAACCCCGCAGCACGACGAGGACACCAGATTCCCTGTTTATTTTGGACACTCTTCCCCTTTGGCCACCTTTATCACCTGTTTTATTTGATTTTCTGTTAATAAAAGCCTCTCCGAGGCCTGACGCCACGCCCACTGTGTCTGTCTTGTGCTCCTCCCATCACAATATATATATATATAATTTAACTTAATCCCCCCCACTCCCTTCCCCGGTCCCCAAACACCACAACACCGCAAATAGAAGAGAGCCTATGGAATCACCAATAATCTAAAAAATATACTTTCAGACATACTAATAAACTAAGGTTAAATATAAGAATACTATATTTAAAACAGCTAGTTCAGACTAGTCAGATAACTGTCATATCGCGCGTTCTGTGACAAATTTGCCACATCTGCGCACGGAAGTTATAAGTCTAAATGTTCAGCAAAATCAGTCAACGGTGAAAATCAATAGTAGATTTAATTTAAAGTCCAACAGTTTAACACTAATATTGGACATAAACGAACACGTTAAATATAAAGTACTCAAAACAAGTAAGTTCATATATTTGGAGTTCAATTGAACTGATGCATTAAGCCTGTGTTATATTTTCCGCCTGAGCTATCTGGACTTGCACACGGACGCGTACTTCTTCCATTAATACTTCCTTATGCTGGCTGTTTTTATATTCTTTTTTGACGGATTGCACAGGTTCGAATAGCAATGGGCTTCTTCACACTGCCTGCACATGTGCAGTTGCGCTTTTGAAGCCTACTGACTGCGCGGTCATTAAAAAATGGAAGGCACGCGGTCGTCCGCTCAGAGCCTCCGTGCACACTCTCCGATGATGATTTTTACGTCACGCCTACCTAGCGGTCCATAGCGGACTCGCAGACGCGGAAAGTATAAGCAGAGGCTTTAGTCATACAGTGCTCCGGACCATGCGTCCCATGACGAGCCGACGCACCACCACAGAAACATGAATGAGATGCATTCTAACATAACTGTGGCATTAAACTCAGTTAGTGAGGGCTCGTTTAAAATATTGCACACATATAGACCGTTCAGATTACTTGTTAAATTGCAATGAAATACCTTATATCTTCAGACAATGTATGTCTGTTTGTGGATGGAGACTTCTTCACCAGCTACAGGATCTTATCCTCATTTACGCGCGTGTGTGTGTGTGTGTGTGTGTAAAATGCAGTGTTGAAGTGAAATAGCTGGGCAGTTTGATAGCTGAATTATAATAGGCCGCCTAATAAAAATTAAAATAATAATAGTTATTATTATTAAAATTTAATACCGTATTTTTCGGACTATAAGTCGCATCAGTCCAAAAATACGTCATGATGAGAAAAAAACATATATAAGTCGCACCAGACTATAAGTCGCATTTATTTAGAACCAAGAACCAAGAGAAAACATTACCGTCTACAGCCGCGAGAGGGCGCTCTATGCTGCTTAGTGTAGACTACAGGCAGCACATTAATAGGAGAATGAGCCTAATATCATCTTGACTATCGACAGAGACATCTGCTATCGTCGATATCTCTGACTATGGTCGATACATGATACTATCATCTATCGTCACAACCCTAGTAAGTACTGTAGGGCAAATGCCTGAAGTCTCAGAAACAGACCCCTGTGAAATCAACATTAGAGTTTGCTTATAGGCTTTTAGTCTTTGTGTATAAGCTTTTAGGTGATCTATATGCTAATATACTCTGAAATGTTTTCACTCTGAAATATTCACAGGGGTGATATTCTTATTTAAATGTCTTCTTAAAAAAAGACAAAAAATATTGATGGCTCATCCTGGAGTCATCCTGGCAATATGGAAATATGTCACACTGGAAAGAAAGGAGCACTCATCCAGTGATTTCATAGGGGGTTTTAGGTGCAAAAATAAAAATAAAGGATTCTCAGAATTTTTGTGTGATTAAGAGTGTGCTCTGGAGTTTTAAGTTGTTTTCATTATTCATCACTGCTGCCACAGTCACCATTTTCGTAAGATTTAACGGTTTCTGTGTCAGGCTGAAAGAAGAACCTTGCATTTGTGACTCAGCTGGACAAACAGGAGAGTAGTTATTATTCAGTCCTTCCCATTTTTTTTTGTTTAGACTTTTTGAAAAGAGTTAGCAATTTGAGTCTATAGAGTGTGTTGAGCAGCTCATTTGCCTAATCTTGGGAACTAGAGTGGAAGCAGGCAGTATAATGAGGAGCATGGCTTGTCTAGGGGTGGGAGGCTGGAGCTCAGGTTAAAGTGGGCAAAGGGGGAAGGGAGACACTCTGAAAGACATGAAGGTATTAATCAGACAAAAGGGGCAAGTCTGAACAGAAGAAGAACGCTAGTGGAATGGTCAAGCATTTTGCATTTTCATAGCTTTTGTCCAGATGGATAGAGAGGGAGTTTGATGGAAAGAGCGAGCGAGTGAGAGATTGAGGTGCTGAAGAAAGAGGTGTCATTCCCTACAGGCTTAGTGGCTCGTCACACAGCAAACATTTGTCCACTTTTTGGAGTCGACAGGGCTGGAACGCATGCCATGTGCCGCATTTCATCGGGAGCATTAAAGGGCAAACAATTGAACCCTAATAATGGAACACCAACCCAGGGTTTTAGTTGCTCTAAAATGCATCAGGGACCCTGCACTCCACAGAAAAAAATTAACTACTGCTTTTGTGTGCACAAACTGCAAGGTAACCCACTCACAGGTAGTTTAGTGCTTTTGAAACCAAATAGGCTTTTTGGCCAGCCATGAATAAGTGGACTGCATCAGGGCAAATGAGACAGGAAAACAGGCTGAAGTGTTTCTGCCTTTTGATGGCACATGCCAGGCTATGGATTAAGGAGCTGTTATCGTATTTGATTGGATTTTCCATTTTGTTCCATTTTACAGTAGACCACCTGCCCATGTATTTACATCTAATTGTTTAATTAACCCACATTTCCCCTTCACTCACAGTCCCTAGGGTCAAAACAAGCCATTCATATTCATGCACACATACACAGCTCCACACCTCCAAACCAAAAACAAGAACACATTAAACTCCAAAGTATCTGTAATTCAAATCTCTAATGGCAGTAATGTCATAATGACATGGGCATTATCTGGCGTAATCTAGCAGTAAATTCATCATAATTAATTAGGAACAACAATTCTCCTTCCTTTTCCCTCAAGAGCTGAACACAGTGCAGTTGGCTGCATACTCTAGTCTACAGCACTGAGCCCAGAGCTTTGGCAGGACTGCAGAAGTAGATACCCTCCCTTCCATTCATTCAGCATGTAAATGAGTTTGCTAAAAATGTCATTGTTTTTTTTTCCCCACAATCTTTAGTGATACATTAGAAGTGCTTGCCCATGCAAAAGTCATCAACACTATGTTAGGGTCATTGCCATTGTGTTTCTGTGCAGTTGCTAAGAAGTTCTGAATAATTTGTGAGGTTTTCTGAGTTCTTGCGTGTTGCTAGTAGCAGGGGAAAGTAGTTTTAATGCATTTTATGTGGTTTTGGTTTGCTCTAGATATTTACCCCAGGGCGTGGTTCAGGTGTTCTGTGTAGTTACCAGGGCATTACTATGTGGTTGCTTGAACTCAATAGATTTAGTGCATTCTATGTGGTTTCTGTGGTGTATTTGTTTATTTGGCTTGTTCTCATCACTGAACCTCTTGGAATGTGTTAGGTTGCCTTAGAAAGCACTAGTAAATATCTCATAATATGAATTCTTATTTGACTATGAGAAGGTCTCTGCCAGCTGTAAGCAAAATATTTCAATGTTTCAACCTGTAGAAAGCTCAGGTGAACAAAGTCTTCGTCAGAACAAAGTCAGATTTCACTGTATGTTTTGTCACAACATTTGATTAGAGTAAACTTTTCAGTCACACTTGTCACAAGTGAATAATTAATTTGAAATTGAGGACATGCAACTATAGCCTTGTTAAACAAACCCGCTCCACTCTGAATAGCTAATCTGGTTAACAGGTGTTAATGATAAATGCCGTCTGAAGCGCTCACATCAAGTTACAAAGATTTAAAGTTAATCTAGTGTGAGAACGAGCCACTCATGTTACTCACTTTTTTTCAACAGAAGAGAAACTTTTGCATGTCTGGCTAGAAATTCAGTTTCTATCTTTGGCTAGTCTGTTCCCTCGTCCGTAGCCTCTTAGATTGTCCAAATGAGAGAAACGAGGTCAGCGTCACAATGAGGGAAATCTGAGCAGATTCCTGTTTGTTTTGTCTGGTTTCCATTTCTCTAGGAAAGAAATCCTGCATTTAACACTGCCAAGATCTTCTTCCTGTACCAAAGAAGAAGAAAAAAATGGAGGAACCAGTTGTACTTTAATATAAAAGTATGCCAATTAATGAATAAAAAAATTAAATAATGAGGTTGGGAGTGAACACACACAGATTTGGACACAACAAGGTTATAATGTGCATGCTGGCAAATGCGCAAATCTTATGCAGGCAATCCCAACGATAAGCCCAGTGAAATTATTGACAAATAAATACAGCCGTCCATATAATAAAAGAATACATACACAGGCAAGCTGGTCGCAGGACAGATTTTTTTCCATTTTGTCACCTTGACTTTTAAATTAAAGTCAGCTGCAGAACGCATTACTTATTCAGCCATGAGACACATTTATCATTTCTCTCTTTATGTATTTATCAGGGAAAGATAATGATAGGAGTGTATGGGTTTGGAAGTCACAGAATTGAATTTGAACTGGTATTTTAGCTTTGAAAACTTAAACAGGTGCCTTTGAAAAAACAAAGAAAAAGGTATTTTATTTCCACAGTATTTCCCTGTCTAGTATTCATTATGTTACTTCTGACAAGGTGCAGAAGCTGCTAAGAGAAATGTTGACAAGACGCAGACAGGAGAAGACATGAAACATGAAACATTCTCTCTGGAAATCGCATTGTTGGGCAGGAAGGCCTATTTGATGAGACTTCTATGATCTGTGTGCCTTTGGAGATTTTCATTGAAGTAAAGTTTGAGCTGCCAGAGAAAGTTCTAGTTGAAAGTTTCATGCGCTGCTGTCTTAGTCGGGTTATGGTAAGGTTGCTGCCGCCCCTCCAGCATTACCTCTTAAACCTCCTACATATTTTTGTCTCATGTTATTTGCATTTAGCTTCACAGATCTGAGAAATATTTTCAGGCTCCAGCTTCTTCCTGCTTCCATCTCAAAAATTGTACCTGAAGTCTTAACTAATAATGCCATTCTCAATTACCTCTTTTAAGACTTGCTTGTTTTACTGTAGCTGTGGTTGGCACATCATGTGAAGCATGCACATACAAAATGCAGCTAGTACAGGTGTGTGATTAAAATTACAGTAATAAAACAGAACAGAAGTCAGCATCCGACGATGCTTTAATTAGCAAAATGTTTTCACTCTCTCTCACTAATAATAAGCAGAAAAATCCATGCAAAGCCATTTTTATTCCAACTGCAACTTGAATCTAATAGAATAAACTACTATAATTGTGCACTTTAATTTCCAATTGCATAGCGTAAGCTCCAATGAGAAGTGACAAACTCAGAAGTGCAGAGGAGAGAGCAAAACGAAACACCAGTCAAGAATTAGAAGTGAAAAAAAGAGTCTTCTCACTGGAGTTTATTGGAATTTTATTGGACTATTGAATATCACCCATTCAAAGCTTGGAAGAGCCAGTACATGTTTTAATATAACTTTTTTTTTGTATTCATTCGAAAGAAGAAAGCCATATACACTTAGGATGGCTTAAGTGTGAGTAAATCATGGGGTAGTTTTCATTTTTGGGTGAACTATCCCTAACTACTGTGAAGTAACTAAAGTACATGTAGAAATGCATGTCTGTCTTTCCTCAGCAACCCACTTCTCAGGAGATACTCTGGCTGTAGCTTGTTTATATCTAAGTAATATGTGATGCATTATTGCATTATTTGTGTGACAGTAGATCTTCAAGTAATTTTTGGGTGTATAGTACAAGCTCTCCAGAAACATCTATATGTTCATATTTTTGAAAAGCTTGTACAATGCTCTTCATAATTATTTAATATGTATTTATGCATTTCAGCTTGCCTCAATACATCACATGTGGAACAGTAACACCATTGAAGTGTCTCTTTTTAAATTATATAAAATAATATGTTTTGGTGAATCCATACAGTATTTGCAGCCCCTTTGCAGAACTGTAGTTAATTACTGTGCTTTGTTCGATTTGTAAAAATGAGTCTGACAGTAACCTTGCTTCATTAATCACAGTAAATTACACAGAGGAAAGCACAGCACAGAGACTCAATTAACCTCCCAGCCTTCATCTCAATCCTGGCCTTGTCAGTGGTTATTCAGTACTGACACCTTCTTTGGTCACCAGGGAGAAGGGCACAGCACATGGTGTGATGACAAATGTTACATAAAACCAAACCAACCGTCTCCCTCTCATGCTCTGGACCTAACTAACCACATGCTGATTTTCTGGTTCACTGGGCTTTTATGATGGGGTGTTACTTGATTGTCAAGGACCCAAAATGATGTAGTCAAGTTAATTTTTGAAGGAGGAAGACGTGCAAGAATGCAGATTTTCTGGTTGTTTGTGTGTCGGTTTGAAATACTGGGGACTCAAGACTGATTATTCAGATGTTCTTTGCATGCATGAGGGTCAAAATTTACACTAGAGTTTGTTCCACTGTATCATCTAACAAAAATGCAGACAGTGAAAATAAACAAGACAGCATTTTTTTCCAACTGAATGGTGACAGTGTCTAGACACATATGTCATACAGGAGCTGTGGCTTGTTTCATCATATCCTTAAATTGTTTATTTGTTTTCATATGCAGACATGCACAAACATACACAATATTAATCAACCAAGCAATAAAAACAGGCCCAAGCCCTGTTTGGACTGAACTAATTTCCCTCCAGAGGAGGTCTGTATTATATATTCATATTTATATTAGATTTATTTATATGCATACGTAAAGTTGACTTATGCTGATTCTCAGGGCCGCATTAAGAGCTCACTGGGCCCCGGGGCTATGAGTTACTGCAGCCCCCACCCCCCCCCCCCCCCCCCAACTACTTTAGGTCACCAACTATAGAGAGAGAGAAAAAAAACAGAATTTTTCTAAAACACTGCTGAAGTTGTTTTACATAAATATAATCTAGAATCATTCAGAATAACAGTTGCCAATTCCTTTACAATATACAATTAAGAAAATAGCTTACCTTTAAAGTCAAGTTATATTACTTTTAATAAGATTTTTATCATATCAAAATTTAATGGCACTAAAATTTCATAATTCTTGTTAACAATTTCAATATCACAAAAATAATAGTAGCTTAAGAAAAAAATCTCAAGCTTACTGATGACAAGAGTCACAAATAACAATAGAAAAAAGGCACATAAGAAATCGGCCTACTTGAAAAACTTAAAGCACTGAATAATATTATATTCTATAAAGTAATCAAATATACAATACATAGTTTTCACTATAAATTCAACATTCATTCTTATTTATTTTACAAAAGTGATTCAGTCAAGGGCAGTAAATTACTTTCTTTCTGATGTTTGATTAACATTATTGACACAAATGGCGACAGCAGCTTTATTAGCAGCTTCTGTCACTTTAAGACCTCAGGGTCTGAACTCAAGTCAAGTGCCCTGTGGAAAACCGTCTCAAGTTCTCCATGGTCTCAAAACGAGCATTTACAAAATGAATTCTCTCCCACTGCTTACTGTGACTGAGCAGTTTTAAATCATTTGTATCTAAACCACGAATGCTTAAAAATGCGTTTAAATTCATCATGATGGCGCAGCACAATTGACATATTTCTACCGGATATATTATCGCCAGCCAACACAATAAGCAATATCATACATCCATCAAGTTAATAATCAAACTTACCGAAAATTTGTGGGGTCGATGATGACACTGTGTCTTTATCTGCTCCAACATGTGCCCGACCCACTTGCTGTTCTACAACTTCTCTGTGATCATCAGCTTTAGTAAAATAACCCGATAGCTTGGGGATTTCACTGTGCAGCATGTTTCCTCTGCTGTTTAGCTTTTTATAAATTCCTTTTTTGAGCCCCACTCGCACATGTTTTTTTTTAAAGATGACATTTTTAGTTATGCTATCGAAGACAAAGATAATGCATGACAATTTTAAGAATAGTCTAGAATTAAGTGAAGATTGGAGTCGATTGATGCGTATATTCTAATAACGTGCAGGCAGCCATCCTCTGATAGGCCTACGTGCAGCAGCAGGTCAGTCGTGCACAAGTTAAATATAGAATAAATGCTTTTGATTGGTATATCAAATTAAAACGTGACATTCAATTCACCATGCCCTGCTTGCCCACGGGGGTTTGATTGACAGGCGACCTGACCAATCACGCTGATTCCGCAATTTTGTCCGACAACAAAGCAGTCAGTAGATTAACGTCGGTGGACTTGAACTTAAAAAACGGTATTGTTTAAATTACTTAAATGACAATATTTGAAAGTTGAGACTTTGTTTCATATCAGCAGTAAGCTGCTCTGAGCTCTCTCTTGTATGTTGGTGTGTAATCACTCAGTGTAACATTAGTCTTTGCCCCGTGATGTATTTTTCACTGCGTGAGTGAGAACATAATGTGCGTGACTTTGTGAACGGTCACTATAATATAAATGAAAATGATTCCATGACAATGCATGGAATATACGGCAAAGTGGCACTAAATAACAGGGCTAATTTGTGGGGGGCGTGGTAAGTCTTTGGCAATCAGAAGGCTAGTAGTAGTCAATCCGCTCCACAGCCAATCACAGTCCCCCTCCTTGCTCGGGCCCCGGGGCTTTAGCCCCACCTAGCCCTATTGTTAATGCAACCGTGCTGATTCTTTGTAATACTAGGATTATACTGAAGTTGTTTATTATAATAACTTTTATAAATATAGTTTGTCTTGTATTGTTGTGCTTAAGTTTGTAAGGTATCCTTGAGTGTTTTGAAAGTTGCCTATTAAAAATAACTTATTTTCTTCATAGCGCTTCTATTTATTTACAATAATTGGACATAACAGCCAAGTATGGTGACCCATACTCCGAATTCATCCAAGTACAAACACACAGCAGTGAACACACACCCAGAGCAGTGGGCAGCCATTTATGCTGCAGCGCCCGGGGAGCAGTTGGGGGTTCAGTGCCTTGCTCAAGGGCAATTCAGTCGTGGTATTGCCAGCACGAGACTCTAACCCACAACCCTAGGGTTAGGAGTCATACTCTCTAACCACTAGGCCACGACTTTGTGACCATCATAGTGGTCAGGACATGCATATGTGGTGATGATAATGCCAATATATCCCTCTAAAACTTATTTGGTTGTTTTGGATTCTGCAGTTTCCTACTTTTTTCAATAGTTACTTATTGATTCAGGCAGTCAATCATTAGTAACATTCAGCTGAGGCTGGAATGCTCTTCCCTGTCAGTTTCCTTATGTTTCAGGTTCTCAACTTGTTATCCTGTCTCTTTAAGTATCTTGTCCTGAAATTGGCACCAAAATCCTCATCTTGTATTCCAGCCGTGTGCACACTGTCACGAAAGGAATGTGAGGGACTGGGCGACAGACCAAGGATGCTTGTTATAGGGGATATCAAATTAGTGTGTCTAAGTCTGGCAGTCCCATTTCAAGTTTTATGTTGCAGTTTTGTATTGTTATTTTGGATTTACAGCATACTTTATGGACTGTGGTCTAGTTAGCAGCACAGTAGAGACTGTAAATTGTCAAGCATTTGATTGTAAACCCAGTAAAACAACACGGAATACCTTGATGGAGATATTCTAAAATTGAATAAACATTTTCCCTTTTCATTGTGCCTTTATTGTGGACGTAAACCTCAGATGGCCACATTTCCTCCTTGGCTGCACAAGGATGTTGCATAGTGCTTTATTATAGTAATTCACTCACTTTTTCAAATAGTAAATAGCAGTGCTGTAAAAGACCCATGTGCTGTTTCCGGTGTGTTAGCGTTCATCCCAAAGATGGTCGGTCACACTTTCATCTTTGAGAAACACATCACATGACCAGCTATATCACAGCTTTCTTTCAGTCTGTTAAACTGAAGAATAAAAACAAACCTGTAAATTAGCAAAAATTCTGCAAGGATGCATTAAATTGATAAAGTGACAGTAAAAACATTTATAATGTTACAAAAGATTTCTATTTCAAATAAGTGCTGTTTTTTTTTTTCATTATTAAGTAACATTTTATTCCAATATTAAGCAACACAAATGTTTTCAGCATTGATAATAATGAGAAATGTTACTTGAACCTCAAATCAGCATATTTAAATGATTTCTGAAGGATCATGTGACACTGAAGACTAACTGTTGAATGGTAGGAAACGCAGTTGCATATGAATATTTACATGCACTCAAATCGGATGCATTCAAACTTTAAACTTCCTGTGGGCAAGCCGTATCCCCCTTCTGGCCAGGAACATTGCAGTTGCCCCCGCCCCACCAGTCCCAGCACACATAGGCATTCCTCTCGGATCACTGCTTTTGCCCTCTTTATTCCCATTCTGTAGCTGCTCCAGCACCTGTTCTGCCACAATCTCCCAGCTCCTCATTAACAGTGTGTGATATTAATGGGAGGTGAACGCTGGTTCTCCTAAAAGTCCCACTCAGCTCCGTGCGTCCACATGCAGACCTGATTTGCATGCCAATCCACCCCTCCCCCACCCATAGCTTTTCCCAGCCCACTGCTTAGCCAAGCCAGTGAATTAAACGCTCTGTCCCTATCTCTCCCTTCTTTCTTTCTTTTTCTCTCTCTCTCTCTCCCTGTCTGTCCAGCTGACCATGTGCACCTGGGCGTGATATGTTTCTGCTCTGTGCTTGTTTTCTTATTTTTCTACTTTTTTTTTTCCTTTGAGCTTCATTATGATCACTGGAGGATCATAAATCACTCATCAGCTTTGTTTAGAGTCGTAGATGGAGCTGGTGCTCTGGTATTTTCTTAGCATGCATGCACACGTGTAGGCAAATAAAAATGGCATCATCTCTGTTTTTTTAAGGCACCTGTTGATTGTCATATTATTTAGAGATGGCCAGAAACTAAAGGAAAACATGGAAGCAGATTGCACATTTTAAATAAGAGTGATCTTTACACTCCACTGTTCACACACACAAACACACACAAATTGAATTCCTTTTTTTTTTTGCTTGCTTCCTGTCTCTGTCTCTTTCAATGAAAGTTGGCATTGAAGACTTTCTTAAAGAATGTCTATGTCTTTTAAAGACTGCAGAGCCATAACCCTGTGTCCTTTAGAATCTTAGAGAATGCTCCTCCACTTGTGTGGTATTGTCTGGTGCTCTATGGATATAGGAATGTGCCACAATGTAGAACAATAGTCTTTTCTACTAGATTTGCCTCTCAGGTGGAGCTTGACACGTATTGAAAAGACAAGTATTGAGAAGTCAGAGGAAAAATTGCTCCCTTTTCCAGGTGCCTAGCATGTACTTAAGTTAGTATTTTAGTTTAGTTTCGTTTAGTTTAATATGAATACACATACACATATTTTTTATTTAATTTGAATTAAATTGAAATGCTCAGTACCCTATTCACATGTTGGCAGAAATATCCAATTGTCATAAACATTAACTGTAAATTTGTTTTGGCAGTAGAGTGGTTACCTATAAATTTACTATACGATCACCTTGGTTTTAAAGCCGCACTTTATTCAGTATAATCCATCTGCAGCACATTTGATTGTGACTGTGATAAACACTCCTTTATTTCAAACAGTACAATAAAATTCTAGGTTGGAGGAGGAAAGCATAAAGATAAATTATATATCACAATTGTGGATAGGCTGTCATGGTTAGTTTTGTTTTGAATGTACAAAACTTTTTTATTTTGTTTTTCTCTTAATCTCTTAATGGCTGTATTGTTTGTGGAATTTAGTTAAGTCTAGGGGGTTTTGGGGTCCTGAAGAAGTTTTGACATGCCCTGACTTTTGTGCTTTTTTCAGTTGCTTATAAACATATACATGGCTAACAGTCTGAAAACACTGTATTCAGTACAAACTGGGCTACAATAATATGTAAATAGCATTAATGTACATGATTGTGTTTATGAGAAAACAACGTTTATGCGTGGTTAGTGAAAAACAAAAATTTTGAAGTCACTGAAATAAGGTCATAAAACACATACACAACATTTGTTCACAAGACTGTCAAACCTGGAGCTTGTAGACTAAATGTTTTTGCTTCAAAATGATGTGAAAATCATCTTTTTTACTCACAGAAAAAAATAGATTGATTTAAATTTTCTAAGAAACTTATTGTTTCGAAAGGGCATATGCGAGTAGGTGTGATTGACCATGAATATTAGTGTGATTTACATCTGAGAAGACAAAGGCCTGCATTAGGGCTGTGACGTTGGTGGATTTTTGACCCCACGGTAGTCATGGACCAGCAACCTTCTGTCACTTTTTCTCATGACAAGAAGTGAATTTATTCAGTCGCAGAATGACTGAACAGGAGACGTTTCAGACACGTGCTCCACTTCACTCTATTATCAGGTGCGAGTTAAGCGAGCGCGGAAACGGTCCTGTGCTCAAAGGCACCGGTGCGCGCTTCCTTTGTGCGTATCCTTTCATATCAAACTGCGAAATAAACTATGTGCAAGCAGTGTTGTGGTCAGTTAATTCATGGAATTACTAAAAAAGGTGATTAAAGCTGACTTAAACTGTGCATGCATGTAATACATTTTATATATATTATATACAGGATATATTTATATATATGCACGTCTATGAAATCAGACCAGCACTGTCTCATTCTCATTCTCACTCATCTTACACATCCTATTTAACTCGTCAGTTCGTGTTTATTTGAGCACTTCTGTCAGTGAACGCCACCTGCAAAACACTAAAATAAATATCAAAGAAACAATACAGTTAAACAAGAAAGTAGCCTAAATAAGCACTCTAACGGACGCGAGCGACGCAGAGTGACAAAATACTCATTACAATCAGTGATGCTACACTGGATGCTGCATGACAAGACATGATAAATCCCATCCGGTCTGTGAGATACTGACACAGAGTTCAAACGTCCTGTATAGACACAGACTAAACCTGTCGCAAAGCGGTTGTGTTGCGTCCGGTTTACTTTTCCGCCACCAAGCGAGCTCATTAACTCCTCATCTGCATGTGCTCTCTTTGAAATAGGAATCGTTGCCATATTTATTTTTACCATCTTTTATTTATCCCTGTCTCGTTTGTATTTGGCCAGTTTGGAGAAAGCCTCAACAAACCTGAGCCAAGCCAGTGTTTGCGAACACGAGAACTTGTGCAAACGCTGATGGGTGACATGAATGCAGATGACTCCAGATCGGCGATGTGGTAATTGGTGGTAATATCACACCACTATTACAGTTATTACACTTATACAAAACTTTGTATTATGCTTGCTATAGAGTTTGTGACGTCATGTGCACTACCGCCGGTGGCAGTAGACAACCACGATAGCAACCGACCACCGCGGTGACGCGGTTGTCACGGCAACCGCCACAGCCCTAGCCTACATAATGAGCTGCATAATCAGACTTTCAGTCAGGTGTGTGATATTGTATTTATGTGCATATGCACGTTGATCGACTGATGACAGATTTTAAAATGGTATCTCTTTCTTCAACTT
This sequence comes from Carassius carassius, assembly GCF_963082965.1. Taxonomy (NCBI): domain Eukaryota; kingdom Metazoa; phylum Chordata; class Actinopteri; order Cypriniformes; family Cyprinidae; genus Carassius; species Carassius carassius. Next base: position 20,976,398 of record NC_081792.1, read on the forward strand.
GGCAATTGTAGCAGACTGTGTACCCAGAAAGACTGTGCTTTGTCTATGATAAAGCACCTTATTTGATGGTGCTACTTTGCTTTGCCAAAACAATGCTGAATGACTCTACTAACCATTTTTTATTAGCAGACTTTACTGACACTTTTATTATAGTCCATCTTTCATTAGCAGAAGAGGGTGTAAAAAGAAATACACTGCTCAATAAATATGCAAAATGTTCTATTGCTTAATCAATGTTTTTTGGCAAGTTTTTATAATTTCCATGATAGTCTTTAAAGTTATAGCAAGATTTAATAGTTAGACATTAGGTTACTTGTTTTGTCTTTACAGTGCTTAAGCGCTTAAAGCATTAATGTTAACCGTTAAAATGATGCACCTTAAGGTCTATTTACTGTTCAAAACACCGATCTTTTAATGTTTTTTTGCTAGATAAGCAAACCAAACCTCTAAATCACCTTAAGTGACTGTAATTGACCGACAGCAAAGATTGAGGAATGTGAACGAGGGGCCATTTGACATGCAAGAACATAGACTCCAGACTTTAAACAAGCAATCTGTCTGCACATTACACAGGTCTTAAGCAAATGTGTTTAAAGTTGAATACTAAATCTGTTCTTTGCTAACTCTTTTATTGGATAATTTAAGGTGACTTGTCAGACAGACTTGTGCCTGTTTCTGCTCAGGGGTAACTTCTTACCCTTGCCCTTCCTGGCGATCAATTTCCCAAGTATTTTGAGCCCCTGTTTTGTTTGCAGGCTTGCAATATTATACCACTATCAAGGTTGCTTAGTCTCACATCTGTCGTCTGAATGAGCTGCTGAGCTGTGCTCCTCCAGGAGTAGAGGGAGTGAGCTCCGTTCTGAAAGCCTCCATCAACTCAACCGCTTAGAAGCACCAAAAGTTCACTTGACTGACCCTTTCATCACAGGAGCTCCAGCCCACAAAGTCGTCCAGCAAGGATCCTGAATTATGGAGGTGTCTCTGTGCAAGATCTGTTTGAGGGCTTAACTCTTGATTCATACCATTAGATAAGAAATGAGGCCCATCAGTTGTATGACTGATTAGATTCACTGATGTCTTTTAACTGTCTGGGATTTGAAGATCAAGCGGCATTATCTTCATCTAGAATATTTTTTTCTTTGTTCCCAATTCATTATGTCCCAAGACCAAAGTAATTAAAGAAATACAAGCATGGTTTGTGTTGGATGGTGCTTCTGTGATATTGAAACAGTTCAAATTTCACATGGGTGTTGTGCACCTCAGCTGTTAGTAATTCCGTCTAAGTGAGTTTACAGACTAAAACTCATCAGTTATAAGGGCTTTCAAGGAAAGTGTCTGATAAATTTGCTGCCCTATATATTATGCTTCCCTCTCCGCAGCTGCACTGAGATCCATCCCAGAAATCCTGCACAATCATGGGCCTCTTTCTTCACCTCTGTTCCACAAGCATTGAATTAGTGCTAGACATATAAAAACCCTCAACAGTTTTCAACTCTGTAATTTGGCTCAAGTATCTATGTAAATCTAAAGCTAGTTTCTATCCAGAGTGGCATAACAGGTCAATCTAATGACCTGAAGCACTTTTTGTCTGTCATTTTCTAGAACTTTGTTTAGGTTTGGCTTGTGAAGTTTGGGTGGTGCAGCAGGCTAGCAGACGCATAATGGTCCAGTGCATGTGGCCTGCAGTGGAGGCCGCCCCAGAGGCTCTTGTTTATAGGTCCCAGAGGACCACAGGGAGCCATAATTCATCTCGGGATGATGAGCAAACTCATGGGCCTGGAATCTGCAGCAAGTCTGCACTTTTTCTTTCCATTCATTCCCGGTTTTCCCTTTAACATGCAACCTCTTGGTGGGAGGGTCATGGGTCTGAAGAGTAACGCTTCTTTTCTCCCCAGGTCAGGAAACATGATAGAGCACCAACTGATATGTTCCACCCATAAAAAGTCCCGAAGAGATAAAAACATCAGTCTGTGGTCTGGATAACAGTTTAAGGCACTGCTTCTGTCAGCCCTCAAGAATAATTGTTCCATGCTATCATTCTTATCTGTAACACTGTTTCTATACACATATAGCCCCACCACCATTTATTTTGCCACCTCGTCACAGTAATAATGCAATTTTTTTCTCTATTAATGTTGATTTATGGTTTAATAGAGACTACTACGGATGGAAAGGAGATGCTTTGCATTGATTATACATTGAAACCCTGGCCTAACCCTGCTGACAAATATCAATGAAGTGTGTTTTTGGCAGACAGCACTCCATCGACTGGCAGGAGATCGTCTCGTCATGTCAGACCCCTTAAAACTCTCTTTTAATGCCATTGTGTGTGTCCCTCCTCAATGTATCGACAAGAAAATCTACCCTGGTGTCTTTCATGGGTCTCACTCTCGGTCGAAAGAAACCATTACCTATTATCAAACCTGAGAATCGACAGTAACAAGGAAAAGTTCATAACTGCAGCTGCAGGTAATAAAGATAGCCTTTTGTAATGAAGCCATGGCATTATGAACATATTGAGTATCAGCAGTACACTCCGTACTGTAGCAGATGGAATAATTTACACTTGGTAGATGGTTATGAATTACTCAGGGGGGAAATTTTAAGGTGTGATCCAGCCCAGCAGGTCAGTACTTTTAATTTTTCTTTATCGGGTGTAAAAGCTGTTGCTGTAAATGGCTTCTCATCATGCCTTTGCTGATTCGCAGTGGTGATTAGCATGCAGCAATTATGCTAGGTGTTAATGTTAACTGTGATGTCTCTGTAAACTGAACATATGCTAGCAGGATGTTTTTCCTGATTCCTATTTTAAGACTCAAGCCTTATTGTTTGTTTGATGCTTGGCTTTGGTTCTTTTTACTCCAAAGTTAGTGGTGATGACCCTTTTTATATGAAAACAGATGCCACTGACTCCATCCAAGCACACACTGGATGTTCAAAATAATCAGTGTGTGACTTCTTAATCATCTCTACTTTGTGGTATGTTGTGCTAATTTTGTTTTTATGTTTTTTTTTTTTTTTTTGCATTCAACAACAGAATGTCATTGGACTAAACTCAATTCATATTTAAGGTTGCTTTGTAGATTCTGTTCGATAGCTGAGTCTAGTTTGTGCCCCTGAAAATTTTGGTAGTATTTTGCATCCTAATAATTAACAGTTAGAATTTTAGATTGTTTAAAAGGATTTTTTCAGTCAACCATCAGTGATTTTCTGTGTTTAATGCAAAACATAAGTGTATTCCATGAGTAATGGAAAATAAAATCTGACTCACATTAGTTCCATTTTGTGTGTTCTTTTGAAACTATTATATTGCAAAACTCTTTGGAGCATCATGCATTCATGTTGTGTTCAAGTCACTGGTTTTAATGTGAACAAGAGAGAAAGGTAATGAGTTGTGTCCAATGATGGGTAAGTTTATTTCAAAAAGTAATTAATTACTATTACTAATTACATCATCAATATTGTATTTAAATTAATTTACTAATTACTCTGTCTGAAAAGTAACTTCTATTAACTTAACTATTTGAATAATTAATTAATTTATTGAGTAACTAATAAATAAATAAATTATTCAAATAGTTAAGTTAATTAGGTACAACTTAAAATCCCTGTAAACCTTAATATAAATTAAACTCTTTATTCTTTCAATTTGGGTCAAACATAGAATAATTGAGCCTTTTAGCTTTAAAACAACTGTAATACTTAAACATTTTTATAAAAATGTAGCTTTCTTTGGTTAACAAATAGAAATACTCTGAATAACAACATATCTGAACAACAAAAAATCTTAAGAAAAGTTAAACATTTCAGTTTAGCAAGAAAAGCCCAACTAGTGAAATCCATACAGGTTTATGTAAAAAATAACACTTTAACTAAAGTAGGTAAGAATAAATTACATAAATGGCCATTGCATTCATAAGCTCAACAGATTCATGTGTGATTTGTGATTCTTTCTCTGTCTCAGTGCCAGCCAAAGCGTGAACGTAGATTTAAATTTAGCAGCTGATGCTGTGCTGCACTGAATGATCTAATCACACTGGTGTGATTGTATCAAATATAAAAAAAATATTATTCGGCTATTTTTGTATTTTGGAAGATGCATTAATTAAAAATCCAAGGTCAGAAATCTGATGGGGCACATCTCCCCTCAATTTGAATGAACATGATGACTCTGAAGTTAGTGATAATATCAGTTCATTTCTATATAACGATAGACATAATTTATTCGCTGTTTGACTAACCATGGAAAGGAAACGTTATTGAGCCCAATTATAATAATGTTATTTAAATATTTTATACAAATTCAGTCCCATTAAACATATTTTTATTAGACTACATGACACCCATGTCTGGCCGTTGCCTAAAGAAATGTTTTTATGATGTTTAATACATTTGGCTGCTGTTAGAGTTACCCTGGAGTTGGTACACACTCTGCCTATGACCTTGCTTTAGTTTCATTTGGATTACATAATCAGATAATATTCTTTTTCGATTTGAATTTGTTCATTTAAAATTAGACACTTAAAGCTCAGATATGGGAAAGATTGTACCTCGCTTTAGTTTCATACGGATTACATAATCAGAGAATATTTGTTTTTGATTTGAATTCATTAAAAAGTAGACACAGGCTTTCTATAGACGTATTTCTCATGTCTTTGTGTCAAATAGTTACTTAGTAACGCATTACACACAACACTGGTTATGTCCCCTCCACAAACATTATTTCTTATGAACTTGGTTGCTAAAAAGAAAGCCTGCAAGATATTGACTTATCTCAGAAATCGTTTCATATTAAATCAATTAACGCAGTAGAGAGTGGTCAAGCATGCTCAGTGTCCAGCCAGTTTCATAATGTGAATTTCACTGAAGGCACTCAGATATGTGAGACTACTGCATATGAAGAAATTAGTTATTTAGTTGGCATTCATGAAACATTTAAAACTTCATATTTGTCGCCCCATCAGCACAGAGCCGAGATCATGTTCTTACTGTGAGCACTAATTGCCCTAAAATTTAAATCCTGTTCCAAATGTCAATCTGTTGAGGATTTGGGATGGATTTTGAATCAGAGTATTAAATATTCGCATCACATATTTATTCATAAAGAGATTGAATGTCATTGAATTTCATAAAAATAAAAATAAAATTATTTTGATATTTAATTCCCCTTTTTTGTTTACTGTTCATTTTCTAATGTGAAAGGTCAATTGTATAGGGTAAACGTACCTATTAAGCTCACCAAAATCTACACTGAGACATTTTTAGTGCACAAGATATTGGTTTCAGTACAAAAAGTTATATTAAAATAAAATATTAATCTCTCACACAAAAATATTTCATTTTATTTTAAATGACAAAAACATTTAAATTAAGATATACATTATGATATACATCATTAAATGAAAAAAGTCTGGCTGTGATTAAAGGGTACATGTTTTTACCCTTTAAGCACACCCTTGTTTCCATTAAGCTCACATCATGTTTTATAAAAAAATAAAAAAAATAAAAGAAAGAAAAAAAATCTTGTTTATTTTAAGATAATTTTTTAAAGAATAATTGTAAAAATATATATTTATGAAGGTACAAAGTCAATCATAAAAAAAATCAGAACATTAAAATCAAGCAACAAGGCATTCAAGTCAACTCAGTGTATCTCAGTGTGGTATGGGAACAGCTCCAGTCAAGACTGCAAAGCCCTGCAGAGAGTTGTGCGCTTAGCTGAGCGCATCTCTGGGTCTGCTTTCCCCTCTCTGCAGGACATCTACCTCAAACGCTGCAAAAGCAGAGCTGTTAAAATCATCAAGGACTCTATCCACCCCAGTAACCATCTTTTCACATTGCTGCCATCTGGTAAGCACTTCCGTAGCCTGATGGCAAAAAAAGACTCAGGAGGAGTTTCTTTCCCCAGGCCATCAGGCTCCTAAACTCAAAACCAGCCTCTTAACATCTTCATGTCTCCACTTAATGTTCACTTTATCAGTAAGATATTCTTTATTCACTACCTCACATTGACACACTGACAGTGTCAACCTGTTTGCACATTTTCCTCTTGTACATTCCTGTGTCTTAATCTTAATATTTAAGACTACAGTATAATGCACATATGCACATTGTACATCCCTGTGTATCTTAATATTTAAGACTACAGTTTACTTTCATGCACATTATTTTGCGTTCTATATTTAATTCTACAATATACATACTATATACTATATAATTACTATATATACTATAATAATTACTAATTCTTTCATAGCTATATTTATGTATATTTTCATCTGTGTTGTATCCTCCAGGTTTGAATGGTGCTGTTTTCCCTTTCTGTCGGAGTGGAGTGTCTTCTGGGGTGTTAGATGGCCAGAGGCCCTATTCTGCATGACATGAAGTGTTCACTCTCATTAGTGTTTAACGACACCGCTAAAATGCAGTGTAGGCAAGAGAAGCATCAATATTTGACCTCTATCCTCTTTATATTAATACAAGCCTGCTTCTGTCCGCTTTTTTGTTATTATAGATCCCAGTCTACTCATTTTAGATTTTTATAGTATATAGTTTATTATGCTATTGAAGTAATTGAAAATTGTTATATAGCAATAATTTAACATGATCCCAAATGCGTTGACATTTATGAGTTCTTTGCAGCCTCAGTAATTGTTCAACTGGTAGAGCATGGCGCTAGCAACACCTAGGTCAGGGGTTCAGATCCCTGGTTAAATGTATTGAATGCACTGAGAGTCACTTTGTATAAAAGCATCTGCCAAATGCATTAATGTAAATGCGTAACAGTGTAACTCTTGTCCAAAGCTAGCAGAAGGAGATCAAACCTGTTTGAGGTTAACTCCACGAGTCTAGGAAAGTCTAGGGTCCCTTATGGCCAGATTTAAATATTCAGAAGGATATCAGAGAGAGGAAACCTTTAGCCACACGTCTCCTTATGAATATTTATCCGTCTGCAGTTGGTTCTGGAATATAACAGGGTGTTGCAGAGCAGTGTTTGTTTCTGACAGTTCGCGAGCAACCCATATGTGCCTTCCTCCTCCAAGAAAGCTTTTTTGGCTTGCATGGAGGACTCATAAAGGTTCCTGGGAATCCCATCTCAGTGAGAAGATCCCGGCACAGAATTACGCTGACTGTTAGCAAATTTTACTGATTGTTTTAAAGGGTCTTTTAGCTCATAAAATGGGTAATAAACAGATGTTTTGGCAGGTTGAGGACCAAGCGGAATTGACTGGTTAATGTATGTGCAAAGAGAGAGTTTATTTGGTGATGGTCATTTGGACAACAATCATTGTGGTCATGTTTGGTTTTCATTGCAGAACACTGAAGAAAAAAGCTATTGGATGCATTATATTTATGTGCTTCCTGTTGAGGTTATTCAAAGTGCATGCAACTCGTAACACAAGATACATTAGAATACATAACATTGCTCAGAGGTCAACCTGAAAAAAGGTCCCCATGTGTAACTCTTTGAATCAGTAGTACAGTATATCTATTCTGCTGTCTCAATGTAGATTAAGTCAGAAAACTATGCATCTCTGGTCACTAGTCACTGAGTCTAGAGCATATATCCCTTGTTCAGAGTGCCCACGCTGTATAAGCAGCTCAGGAGAGGCATATCCCTACCACGCTCAGCCAGAAGAAAGGCATCAGCATGTATTGCAGACTTCCAAACCACACAACCGTGACAAATTGGCTTCCTCTGCGTTCATGCTTGCACAATGTACACATTTTTAATAGTCATTGCTTCTATGGCCTGTGGGCAAGGAGTAGGATGTGTGCAATTGTCATTTTCATCAATTGGAAGTGTGATGATGTTTCTGAACCTGTCAGCTTGATGCAGAGATGTTTCATGCTTGTTTCCCTTACAGGTATTTTTGTTGTGATGCAAGACAGTTAGTAGGAGTTGATCTTGCAAATGAGGATGCTGTCTATTCCTGGAAATTTCAGCTTTCTGTTAAAAGTAGGGCTGCCAGTTTTGGAACAAAAATCATTTTACAAATAGTGTGATTATGATTTGAACTGTGATAAGACAAACATGTAACATCTCGTATTGCTGCTTATTAGATATCAAGGCAAAAAGACATACATCTGTTCTACAAGTGGCATGATGTTGGTTTTGGTGGGAATTTCTGTCTAGCTGGGAAAAAAGTTTTAATACACGTTAATACATTTTTAATATGTAGTCACAAAAGTGATACAAATTATGCATCTGTGAAAATAAAGTAGACCTGGCACATTCAATATTTTTTCACTCTTAAAAAAAATTGCAGCCTTTTGCGGTTTAATAATCATAATTTCAATTTTATTTAAATTCCTAGTGCAGTCCTTTTTAATCTAAATCTTCCTGCTCACATTAGTATATTTATGTAACTAAACTGTAGAATGATTCATCTATGACACTTGATTTAAATTGGAGCAGCTGTAATGGTTTTTATATATGGTGATCTTTGAAAACCAAACCACATTAGCCCTCAGCATCACACAAGTTGACGGCACACCATCTAGCTTCCTTAACGGCAAAAAACATATTTCGATAAATGCAAAGACCACAGCACTTAAATGATTGTCAGGAAGAATAGGATTTTGTAATCCAGCATGATGTAATGTCCAGCATTTGTTCTGTGATCTGCTTTGAAATAGCGATCGTTTGGAAAGGCAGTTTGTCTGTCAGCTTTCTCCGTCATGTTGTCAGACACAGCCAATCAACTGAAGCCAGATCCTAACCCAGACGAAAAAGTGCTTAAAGAAGAAAAAAAGCGAGTGTGAGCGCAGCTTCGGGGTCTGCTTCTGAGGCACATTCAAAGTAAATAATTAAGCATTTCACAGAAGAAGCATCAACCCATTTAAACAAGCTGCTAAAGAGGCGCTGGGATGCCAAGGACATCTTACTTGTTTAGAGAATGTGTGTCTGGGGCCGTCTGTTAATGTGTGTGAAGTGGGAGATAAAAAATGTGCAGTGTTTTTCTGACTTTCTATATTGCTATAACTCTTTTTCATCCCTTAGCGTCTTGAATGATGTACTAGTCGGCTATGTAAGGATGGAGAATTACTGTAGCTCGTCCCATGTTGAACCCTGGGAATTTAGAGCTACATAATTGTGTCAAGCAGTCAGGAACGCTCCATCGACTGTGCGGTAACATATTTCACAAGGAACCGCGTGCTGCCAAAATCAACCACCAGCTTCCTCTGAAACACACTGATACTCTGTGTTGGCTGAGTCCACTTTTATTTCTGCCTGCCCTGACACATCATTCCACACTTCCCTGCATCATCTTCATTATCATCATCTGACCTCTAAATTCAGCATTTAGTAGCCCAACAGTAATCCCAGAGCATCTATAAATCTCAGAGAGCTGTATAAAGTGCAGGAGATTCTGTTTTGGTTTTCTCAAGCCCCTGAAGCAGAGTCCTGCACGGGTCCATTTTTGGAGACCCGTGCCCGCCCGTACCTGCAAAGTTCAGCAACAGATCCGAACCATCATCCGTGATAATATAAAAATTTAATCCGCACCCACCCAGACCCGTTAATATTTGGCCCGTTACCCGATCCGTGCCCGCGATAATTCACACACGCTAAAATAATTCCAATTGAAGTGCTTTATTTTTTATCTCGCACTTCCCTCAACATCAAGTCATTAATGTGCTAATGAAACGAAAGTGCGCTTTGTTTTGCGCCAATCAAGTAGCCTACCATCGGCACCTAAATAGGCTATGGAACCTGATAACTATACGCAAATAGACCTATTAATGAAAAAAAAAGAACAAGAAAAAATACAACCTGAGCCTGTCGCTCACAAACTATGCATTTACTTTCCCTTAAGGTTACGGTGCAGGAAAAGGATATCGTCCACAGTCCCAGGTTTAAGTTGCGTTCTCCATTCTTGAATTACAAATCCAGCTGTGGAAAAGTCTCTCTCTCAGCACTGTTGCACTGTCGCAGTGGTGGTGACGTGATGGGTCAAATGTCATATCGTTGTTGCATATGTGTAATGGTAATTTAGACATACAAATATTGCACATATTTTTCATCCGCGCTACTATCCGCCCGCATCCCCGCCCGTGAATTTTAGGAATGTCAAAATCCACCCGTTTCAGCCACTTTTATGTGGGTATCCGACCCGTTGCACGATTCTACCCTGTAGTAATGCTGGTGGGGTGTGGGTATCTGCCACCTTCTTGGATTCAAGCCTCACTCTAATGTACGTTCTAGGTGCTATATGCTCTGGCATACAGACTCAATTACCTATACAAAGCCATTCTGTAATGCGGTGGTTATGTGCGCTCCACCTAATTGACCTTTGTTGTGCTGAAAGATTTCTGGAAGGCTAGGGGCACGTCAGAGCTGCGGAGCGAAGATCACTCATCATTCCAAATGTGCGGGCCTCTGCCCTTCAACGTGACGTATAAAAGTCATTATCACATACACATGCCACTCGGTTAAATTGGTTTCTCCGGACCCTTCACTAAATTGCAGCCGGATCCCGGTGTTACATCGATCCTGCTTTAATTACCCATTGTGTGGTTTCTTGGCGTATATGTAAATAATAAATAAGTGCTTTGAGAGGACAGAAAAGTGCTATATAAATGTAAGTAATTATTATTATTAATTATTATATGTAAAAATACTTGCTTGTGCTGAATAGCAGCAACAGAAATGTGGTTATCGGTCACATGCCCTAAATACTGTACCCAACTAGCTTTAATTTTTCAGGTGTGTCTCAGAGAGAACAGCGTGAGGGTTACATGCCCATGAGGAACAAATGACTGTGTGTAGTAGAGATGACTTCTCTAATCTGGGCTGGAGCATGTGCCTGGGGTTACAGGCACAAACATTTAGCTATCAAAGGATTTACACATCTTGCTTTTCATTCTTTTTTATATATATATTTTAATGCATTTATTCCTGAGATGGCCAAGTTGAAATTTCAGCATCATTTCTCCGGTCTTCCTTGTCACATGATCGTTCAGAAATCATTCTGGTATGCTGATTTGCAGCTCAAGAAACATTTTTTTTAATTATCAATGTTGAAAACAGTTGTGCTGCATAATATTTCTCATGGAAAATGAGACATTTTTTTTCTAGGATTCTTTGCGAGTTCAAAAGTACAGCATTTTTATTTCAAATAGAATTGTCTTTACTGCTGCTTTTGATCAATTTAATGCGTCCTTGCCGAATAAAAGTATTAATTTAAAAACAAGAACAGTGGTTTATATAAATTAACATTAACCAAGATTGAAAAAAACCCTGCAAAAACATTTTATTTTATTTATTTGTTTATTAGTTCTACCAGTGCTTCTAAGTGCTTATGCGAATTTTGGCCTAATTTGGAAGCCATTGCTTGTTTGAAGCACTGCCATGCACTATCCAAGGGCGAGGGATGGTTTTTTAGGCATTTGCTGCCAAAACATTTCAGTCAGTTTCTCCATATCCACCTCTGCAAGTTTAATAATAATGATACCTTAGTCTTCTGTCATAACTAGCCCACCCACCACCCACATAATTGAGTTAGAGTCAGCCCAGCTGGTTTCTCCGGAAGCATCCTCTGGAGATTATATAAAATCAGCCGCAGACATACACAGGTATTAGAGATATCAGGGATTTAGGAAACAGAATTATCATCCAAAGTCTTGCTATTTATCATTCCAAGTCAACATCTCTTGATGCAGATTTGGAAACAGGCCCAGATTCAAGGTCACTGAATGTATATCTATGACTATGTGAAGTGGGTACACAGAGTCCAGTGCCTGTGCAACAAGAGTGTGTGTGTGTGGCATTCTGCGGTCTACAGCTCAAACGCTAATCACCTCCCTAAATAAACAGACCCTCCTGTTAATAATCCATGTAGCCACTTTACATGGCAGTGGCCTCCAAATAACTTTCTGTGGCCTTTTAAAAGTAGCAATTTTAACAGGTGCCACTTTTTCTGGCTCTGGAGCATAGCTGCTGACCAATCAATTTCCCCGATGGTAATCCCTCGTCTGAAAGGATCCTGTTTCCTATCAATTAACGTGGACTGGTGTTCAGAGGCTGCTTTTGTTTACAGCCTTGTGGTGAACAACTGGCCTATCTAACCTTCAGATAAAATGCTATGGTGCCCTTAAACCATTATACTTAAAGCCTGATTCACAAACAAATAATAATTTTAATTATGGAAAGATTATACTAGTTGTGCTGTATGTGTTTAGCTGTATGTCTTTTTCATAAGAGTTATTAGTTTTTCAAATCTTTTATGGTACACAGCATTTTTTTTAAATACTTTAAATTTGGACCACAAACTCAGGTAAAAAATGACTAATATGAGCTAAAAGTATGAGCAAAAGGTCTTGAACTCCATCATTCAACGCAACAATCTCTCACTAAGATGCCAGAAAGCTCCTTCTGCCATTACATAGTTTTACGTTGGGGAAATACACAGCTTAAAAAAAATCAATCCTGTTGAAAAGCTTAAACGTATGTGTCCTCCTGGGTCTTACAATGGCTGAGATATGACTGTACTGTGACTCATGCTTATTGGCTTGAATGTTTTGTCACCTCCAAACATGTTGTGAGTGTAAACACATTCAATTGCCACATGCCACATCCACCACTCTCTTCAAAAAGTCCACAAGAGAATCCCGTTGAGCCGACAGAGCCCTCTGGTTTACCTCGTCACAGAAGATGAAGAGCTGGAAGTAAGATGTAGTGGTGAAGTACGGCCGTAACTGCAGGGAGTCATAAATCTCGATCTTGGCTCTGTGTAAGCAGAGGCCTCTGGTTGGGAGGGTTATCCATTGCACGGTAGAGGACAGTCAGTGCAGCACTCTTCCAAAATGTAAAAGGCAGGAGCTTATGAAAGTGAAAGAATGTTTACCAGTGGTGTACGGCGCACACAAATCTTAAAAGTAAAAGTAAAAATTTATTTGATTTTTAATGTATGTACATAAATATGAAAAGTTAAAAGTACTGATCAATTAATGCTTATTTGGTAATTTAATTTAACACTTTGATATTTAATAATTTTATATTATATATTTTATTAAATTCTACTGCTCAAGATTCCTGGGAGAGGGGGACTTGTTGTACATAGTCAAAAAATTAAATATATTAATATATAAATTAAGGTTACTGATACTTCATGCATGCAAACAAGTAAAAAAGAATACATAAAAAGATGACAAACAATATACTGTAAAAGCAGATGTAAAGTATGAAAATTTTTAACAATGCTATGCAAAAATACTGGTTTGAAACTCAATTGAAACTGCTTAAGTAGGAAAGATACATGGGCAGTATTTGCAGAGAGAGTTTGACTCCTAACCCTAGGGTTGTGGGTTTGAATCTCGGGCTGGCAATACCATGACTTAGGTGCCCCCTGGGTGCTGCAGCATAAATGGCTGCCCACTGCTCCAGGTGTGTGTTCACAGTGTGTGTGCTCACAGTTTGCATGTGTACACTTTGGATGGGTTAAATGCAGAGCATGAATTCTGAGTATGGGTCACCATACTTGGCTAAATGTCATGTCACTCACTTTGAAGTCAGCTTATTCACAAATCGCACACAACATTATTGCATCTCAGACTGGGTGATGATTTCTCCTATTCAAAATAATGAAGAACACCGATAATGAATGTAGTGGCGTAAAAGGTACAAAATGTTTTGGAATGTAGTGAAGTAAAAATTAAAGTTGCTCAATATAAAACTACTCCGATAAAGTACAGACACTTGAAAAATTTACTTAAGTAAAACACTTTGTCACTGTCCACCTCTGATGCTTTATGAAGGACCAGAAAATTCACTTTGCCACTTTGACACTTTTCCATTTCCGTTGTTTAAGTGCATTTTGATTTTACCTCTGTGTACCAACTGAAAACTGATTATAATTTTTGGTTATGAATTTACATAGAGTCTGAGTTTCATGTGTCCGTGTGTAAATTTTAGTCTTAGTGATAGTCAGATGTAATTTATCTTAGATTTGTGTGCCTTAGAGATGTAGTATATCCTTGTAAAATAAACTTGGACACACATGTAGTTTGTTCATTGAATGCTTTGGTTTTTCCTGGAATAAAATTCAGAGGGAATCTGAGGTATAGAGACATGCCCAAAAATCTGCATTCCTCCACACAGCCCCAAACAGTACGCTTACTGTTTTCCTTCAAAATCACTGTCGTTTTTCAAGGCCCCTTTTTAATTGCAACCAGCATTCAAAAGCACATTTAAAATGATCAAATAGCCTAATGCAAGATTAATGAAATTCTGTAAATGAATAAGTGTTTCCAATAGTTAATACTAGTAATTATGTTGGCCTCAAGCTGAGCCTCTGAAAGATGTTTTGTACTGTGATGCTTGTAAAAGAAAGTCAGAACAGCTGCATCAGACTGTGATAAAACCCAAACTTCCTCTGTTTCTACCAAGCTCCTTTATCCAATTACTTCCAAAGTTCAACAACTTAGACTTATTCTAATTACTAGAGGAAATTAATTAAGTCATCAATGTGATAACATGAATTATTCACATGGGATGACTTACGGCCAATATGAACTGAGAACTATCATCCCCGTGCCTCTGAGGACCCCAGACGGCAAAAAGTGTTTGACCCCAATTTGATGTTCTTTAACACCAACTAATCAGCAGAAGTAGAGTAACTGGCCTCCAGTAACTATATTATTTTCCCAACCTAGCAGTCTTAGTTCAGAAATAGTTGGTAAAAGGCTGGCTAATCTTGTTACTTGAAGGTCTGGCCTGATGTTGAGCAGCTGTAATAAGTAATTGACGTAATCATTGTCGGACTAATTTCTGCTGAACCAAATGGTCATCTTTCATCTGATTGCAATCCTTCCATTTGCTGTGCCACTTAAATCTGTCGATTTTTTACAATTCGGATAGACATGCATAAAATGCACGCCCCTATATTTTAATATTTCTGAACTGTTTTATCTAGGTGAGAAGAGTGTAACAAATGTTTGATGTACACAGAGGGCGATTTATGGAGCTCTGATTTAAAAACTATTTTATTCATGCAGAACATTGATAAGAGGCAGCACTGCCATTTTGGTGATTTCTCTTTTTTTTTTTT
Organism: Carassius carassius; assembly: GCF_963082965.1. Classification (NCBI taxonomy): domain Eukaryota; kingdom Metazoa; phylum Chordata; class Actinopteri; order Cypriniformes; family Cyprinidae; genus Carassius; species Carassius carassius. The sequence continues at coordinate 20,991,451 of NC_081792.1, forward strand.
TACATTATTAGATTTTTGTTTAAAATGTGTGGGTCTAGCATCAGTGACAAGCATACTTCCCACATATTTCCCACAAATATTATGGGAGGCAGCAGAATTATATTTTAGTCACAATAATTGAAGAATCAACTAGAATATGTTTTAAATTAGCTTTCGAATTAGCACACAGTATTAGCAAACCAATTTAAAATTCACTTGCCTTGTTCGGCATGAAAATAAAGGCTTTCAAAGTGATTTCACATCATATACGCCCATAACTGGTGACCCAAACTGTGTACTGTGATAGGTGAAGTCAGCCTGAACACAAATTTAGTTTTTCTCATGAGTAGATATGGCTAGAAAGATGCAAGATGCATATTTGTAGATCTCCATGCACATTCGCCTGCAGTGGCATATGAAAGTCTGTGAAAGATTAGCTTTTCCTAGTATCAGTATGGTGCCATATCATTATTGAAAGTGTCTCTAGTTGTTATCTCAGCCTTGTCCAACTGCAAGGAGTTGGAGTTCAAAACATCCTGTATCCTCGTGTAACCTCTGCAGTGGTGAAGCGAGATAGTGGGCTGTTGTCTCTAAAATATCTTGGCTGAATCACACAGCAGGGAAGCAGAACCCACTATTTCCTGCTCTCTTCTTGATTTGACAGCATTTTTCATCTTTACTACTGGAGACGGCTGTAAAATCAAAACAGATTTAAGGCTGATTCGTGTCAAATGTGTTGATGGTATTTCATGGAGCAGTTGGTTAAGTGGTAACACAAGACTCTGTAAATGTCTGAAAAAAGAATGATGTTAATGCATGAGAATGTATGAAATATTCATAGCTTATTATACTCCCCCAGCATTTCTTTAGGCAAAGACCTAAAATGCATTTAAGCTCTGTATTTGTTTTAGTCTGTTTTTATGTTGAAGTTTATTTGTCATTTAGGAGCCTCTCTGAAATGCTGGAAACAACAGTAGCAAGTTCCCTCACATAGATTTGGCTGATATCTGTGCATGAACTTAAAGACTTTGAACATAGTACAAAGCATGACCTGGACATATCCTGTTTAACCTTTTTATGTTTCCTCCTCCTTCCAGAAATGTTGATGGACTCCACCACAGCGACTGCAGAGCTCGGTTGGACAGTATATCCAGTGTCGGCAACAGGTGACAGCAGTATAAGTGTAAGTTCTCTTTACATGGACAGATGTCTGAGTTTGCATGAAATTATCGAATAATGCTACTTGTCTGATGATTGTGACAGAAATTGGATGTGAATCCTTATTATATAATGCTGAAAAGACTAGGCTTCATTTATCTAGGCTCACGCCTGCTCAGCACCCACTGGTCAGAGAGTAATTAATCACCTCCTCTTCCACACCAGGATCTATGTTCTTCCAAACGGATCTGGGGAAGAAAAATATATTCCTGTAAATTAGGGCACTATGAAATTCATTTTATTTTTTTCCAAATTCCATTTTCTCCATTTTAATTTTTCTGGAATACTCTTTTGTTGTTGTTGTTGTTGGGTGACCTTTTTAATGGTTCAATTAAATTTTATTAATCATATGTCTAGTTGATTAAAATTGTGAACATATAATTTAACATCAATTTAATTTTTTTTAACAAACATTACATTATTAGGGCCCTATGAGTGTATCTGTGAAATCTCTGTGTTTAAGCATGTCAAATTATTTGAATGCACAAAAACAACTTAATGTATTAACATTTATTTTTACAATAACCTTATGAAATGAAATGTTTAGTTTCTGTGTGCATGTAATATGATGAAAGTTTTTGTCAAATGAAATGGTGAAATGCTAATGCTCTCAGAGCAGTTCTGGGGATGTTGTTTATGTTTTTATGCAACCATGTCCTCATTTAGTGAGACGGCGGATGCTGAAATTACCGTGAGCGTCAAACACGCATATTGTAAACGAAACCATGCTTCTGTGCCATTCATTCACACAGAGACATGCAGAACATGCAGCATTCTTTTTGCGGCTCAATATTTATAGAACTCTAACTCTATCTAACTCAATAGATACTAGTCCATGTTGTAATTTGATTTAAGTGAAATGACCCACTTTTGTTCAATTCACCCAGACTTTGACAAATTCCTTGACATTCTGCGTAATACAGTAAATTCCATTTTTTATGATTCCATGTTTCTGTCTACATTTTCCACAACGCAGAAATTATAAGGCCCTAGTAATTTGCTGGTGTATTTCTGAAAAACCACTCCCTTTTTTATATAATTATTTATGCTTCTGTATCAGCTTTGGGGATGGTTTAAATTATACCATTCCATGCGTCTGGAAGCAGTAAAATAAAAATGGAAGACTGTGAGAGAGAGAGAGAGAGAGAGAATAAAAAAGTGGTGCAAGAAAAGAGGACAGAAGGCTGACATTGTGGTTAAACAACTTCAAAGTTCTTCAGATATAGTTTTGCTCACCATCTTCTTTTCAAACCTTGGGGCATGCAGCTTTTTTCTCTTGTACTGATTGGAGCAATCAATATAAAAGAACAAAGAGGTCCGGTGTCTCCGGATCTGAGGCTCTGGTTTCTATCTGCACTGAATAAGATTCACCTCTCCTTTTCCTTTCTAACAAAAGAAATGGAATTACACATGGTTTGCATCACCATATCTTTTCCATCTAAACTCTAAAGGTTTAACAAAACAACTGCAAACATCAAATTATTCCAGTACCACAGCTAATAGCTAGAAAGAATGGCTTAATATAAAGTGACTTTCACATGGTTCAGATGCAAATGTATTCTCTGTTTTGACACGTTCAGAAACAAAGATTTCTAAAATGGCCTCAACATCTCATTCGTTCATGGATTCTTCAGTGAGGAATGCTGGTGATCAGTCCAACTTTCCCTTGGCTTTGTTTTCAGTTGTTCTGCTGACACTATATACATTATTTTCAAAGGGCATATCAAATTTCTTAAAGTAAATGAAATATGGAGAATAGTCATAGGAAGACATAGCATGTGTTAGCTTCAGTAAGGGGAAGGGTGGTCCCCCACAGCAGCACTAAACAGGTGGGATTCCGTAAACCTTATAGAGAGAAAGGCCTTAGGTTATTGTTTTACACCCTTGCAGAGCCTTATGGGTTTAACTAAAGTATCAGTGTCAGTCAAAATATAGAGAACCCCATCAACAGTTGGCTTTCATGCCACCGAATATGAATATGCCCCGAGACTCACCCGGGGCTTATGTCTCTACTGTGGGAGGGCCGGACACTTCGTCGGGAAATGCCCGCTAAAAGCCAGGGCCCATCAGTAACCAGGGGGATCCTGGTGGGCACATCTCCTCTTAATTTCCCCCACTCTTCCCGCACACTACTTCCCGTGGGTGTCCAGTTCGGAGGTTCTACTCACTCCTGTTCGGCCCTGGTGGATTCTGGGGCTGGTGGCAGTTTCATGGACACGGCACTGGCCAAGCAGTGGGGAATTCCTGCCATTCCCCTCTCTACTCCTATCTCTGTTCGGTCTCTTGATGATTCCCCTATCACCACCATCACTCACCTCACCCCTCCTGTAAGTCTTATCGTTTCTGGCAATCACCATGAGATAACCGAGCTGTACCTTCTTGACTCCCCGAGTGCTCCCGTGGTTCTGGGACACCCGTGGTTGGTGCAGCATGGCCCTCATGTGGATTGGGCCAGAAACTCAGTTTTGTCTTGGAAGCAGTCTTGTCTTGAGTCTTGTTTGGGTTCTGCCTCTTTTCCTGGTGCTGTGTTTCCTGTTGTGCAGGTGGATGATGCTGATCTGTCCGGGGTGCCGGAGGAGTACTGCGATCTGCAGCAGGTCTTCAGCAAGTCCCGGGCTGTGTCCCTGCCTCCTCACCGGCCTTATGATTGTGCCATCAACCTCCTCCCAGGCACTTCTCCGCCCAGGGGTCGATTATATTCCCTGTCTGGTCCAGAAAGAGAGGCTATGGACAAATATATTCGTGAGTCCCTTGATGCCGGTCTCATCCGTCCCTCCTCGTCTCCTGCTGGCGCAGGATTTTTCTTTGTTAAAAAGAAGGATGGCTTGCGCCCTTGTATTGATTACAGAGGTTTGAATGACATTACCATTAAGAATAGGTACCCCCTGCCCTTAATGTCGTCTGCCTTTGAACTCTTGCAGGGAGCCAAGGTCTTCAGTAAGTTGGACCTCCGTAATGCTTATCACCTGGTTCGGATTCGAGAGGGGGATGAGTGGAAGACAGCATTCAACACTCCTTCGGGACATTATGAGTACCGGGTGCTACCCTTTGGCCTGACAAATGCCCCAGCTGTCTTCCAGGCCCTGGTTAATGACGTGTTGCGAGACATGGTTAACAAGTTTGTCTTTGTGTACCTTGATGACATTCTCATTTTTTCTCCTTCACTTCAGGTACACACCCAACACGTGCGCCAGGTGCTACAACGGCTGCTGGAGAACCAGCTATATGTTAAAGCGGAGAAGTGCATTTTCCACTCCAAGTCAGTTCCCTTCCTGGGCTATATCATTTCGGCGGAGGGAATCAAAGCGGATCCCGCTAAGGTAAGGGCCGTAGCCGAGTGGCCACCTCCAGACTCCCGCAAGGCACTGCAGCGGTTTCTGGGATTTGCCAACTTCTACAGGCGCTTCATCAGAAACTTTAGTCAGGTTGCTGCACCCTTGACAGCTCTTACCTTTGAAGGAATTTGAAGGCTCAGGAGGCCTTTAATGACCTGAAGTCCCGATTCATTTCTGCTCCTGTTCTTTCGTTTCCAGACCCTGAACGTCTGTTTATTGTGGAGGTGGATGCTTCTGAGATTGGAGTAGGTGCGGTCCTTTCTCAGAGATCCCCCAGAGATGGGAAGGTACATCCCTGTGCCTACTACTCTCACCGCCTGAGCCCAGCAGAACGGAATTATGACGTAGGGAACCGGGAGCTGTTGGCGGTCAGACTGGCCTTGGGTGAGTGGCGTCACTGGTTGGAGGGGTCAGCGCAGCCCTTCTTGGTTTGGACGGACCATAAGAATTTGGAATACATCCGTTCGGCCAAGAGGGTGAGTTCACGCCAGGCTCGATGGGCACTCTTCTTTGGTCGGTTCAACTTCTCTCTCTCGTATCGCCCAGGCTCCAAGAATGTAAAACCTGATGCCCTCTCCTGTCTTTACAGTGATATTAAGAGAACCGGTTCATCAACTGAAACCATTGTCCCTAAAGAAATTGTGATGGGGCCCCTCTCCTGGGACGTGGAGAGGAGAGTGCTGGAAGCCATACGAGAGAGAGAGGTACCAAGGGGGTGCCCGGAGGGTAGGCTCTTCGTGCCAGCTGTGCTACGCCCTGAAGTCCTCCGGTGGGGGCATTCATCCAAGTTAGTCTGTCATCCTGGGGTTCGGAGATCTCTGGCTGCTATCCGCCAGTGATTTTGGTGGCCATCCATGGCCCAGGACGTCAGGCAGTTTGTGTTTGCCTGCCCAATTTGCGCCCAGAACAAGAGTTCGAATCAGCCTCCTGTTGGTCTGCTACACCCATTACCCATCCCCTCCCGCCCCTGGTCACACATAGCCCTTGACTTTGTCACTGGTCTTCCACCATCGAGGGGTAACACCGTAGTATTGATGGTGGTTGATCGCTTTTCTAAAGCAGCCCATTTCATCCCCCTTCCCAAACTGCCTTCAGCTAAGGAGACAGCTCAAGTGGTGGTTGACCACATCTTCCGGATTCATGGCCTTCCGGTAGACGTGGTTTCTGATAGGGGGCCACAGTTTGTCTCCCGGTTCTGGAAGGAGTTCTGTCGACAGATCGGGGCCTCTACGAGTCTGTCGTCAGGTTTTCACCCTCAGACCAATGGGCAGTCCGAGCGGGCAAACCAGGTTCTGGAACAAGCTCTCCGCTGCCTGACGTCCCATAATCCGAGTTCCTGGAGCCAACAGTTATCCTGGATTGAATATGCCCATAACTCCTTGCCAGCGGCGGCCACAGGTATGTCTCCATTTCAGTGCTCCATTGGTTTTTCAACCTCCTATGTTCCCCTCACAGGAGCCCGATGCTGCTGTTCCGTCTGCCTTAGCCTTCGTCCGCAGGTGTCGCCGCACCTGGAGGAGGGCTGAGGAAACCTTGGCTCGGGTTTCCAGACGAACCAAAGCAGCGGCTGACCGTCACCGTACTCCTGCTCCCCGTTACGTATGTGGTCAGAGAGTATGGCTGTCAACCAAGGACCTTCCTCTCCGGGTGGTTTCTCGCAAGTTAGCCCCCAGGTTCATGGGGCCATATCAGATCACCAAGGTATTGAGTCCGGTGGCGGTAAAGCTCAAGTTACCTCCCATACTTGGTCGGGTACACCCAGTCTTTCATGTTTCTCGGGTCAAGCCTGTGTTTCATTCTCGCCTTAACCCATCTGCTACTAACCCCACCCCCCCTCCCCGTCTAGTGGATGGTTCCCCAGCCTTCACTGTCAGGAGGTTGCTGGATGTCAGACGTCGAGGTCGGGGATTTCAGTATCTGGTGGACTGGGAGGGATATGGTCCGGATGAGAGGAGTTGGGTCCCGGCTCGGGATATTCTGGATCGGTCGCTGATCGAGGACTTCAACCGGCAGCGTGGTGGTTCCTTCCCTGGAGCGCCAGGGGGCGCTCCTGGGGAGGGGGGTAATGTCACGTCCCCGGGCTGATCTGTCTGTTTTTCAATAGTGTGTGGGGTTGTTTACACTTACCATGTTCTTCTGTGTCACCGTGGTGCCCGTCTCCGCCCTCTTGTTTCATTATTATCTTGTTATTGGTCACCATTACCTGCTCTGCATCATGATAATCACTCCTTCTCTATTTAGTCTCCTCATGTGTGCTGTCTGTTGTCGGATCGTCGTGTTCTCGTCCATGTCTCAGTTTTGTCCACATCTCCGGTTTAGCCTGCACAGAGATCGTGCCCGTTTTGTTTTCATTCTCTAGTTTGTTTTTTTTTTCCCTCTTCCCCCTGCTTTCAGGCAGCGCTACTCTCCAGCCTTCCGTGCTAGAGATCACCGATCGCCGTCACTCTTCTTCTTCGCCGCGCCGCAGCGCGCCACCAGTTCCCCGCCTCAACAGCGCCCCCCGCCTCCCTGTCAGCTTATCCGGGCATTGCATCAGTGGAATTCCAAGTGGAATTCGTCCAGGAGGCTCCTTGGATCTGCTCCAGACTGCCCTGTTCCTGGATAGTTTTTTGTTAACTTTTTTATTTTTAATTTTTTGTCCTTTGAAATTTAAAACCAATCTAATAAACTGACCCTTTTGAGCACCTGCAACTGAGTCCCAGTCTCGCCGTGACAGAATATCTTTGCAAAACAAACCCCTGTTGCCGAACTGTCAAGGAGAAAAAATCCAGATGTGGTTCACTCATTCATTCTTTCATTTGTTCACATTTGTGTGCTGAATTTATTCGAAACACTTTGATGTTTCATGCAGGTGAAACATACTGTATAGAACGGTGTAATTATGGAAGTTAACACCTACATTAAAGAAATATTTATGGCAACCTATTATCACAGCCAGGTGTGAGGAGCACATACTTCATGTGATTTCTGCTCTTATTATGTTTGACTGTACCTATTACTCCACATGACTGCATAGAGACTTGTTTGGACCTGCATTGCAGCTTTTCAAACGCATGTCATTTCAGATATTGTTTAATAAGTTTTTAATTTGGTCTTAGATTTTCGGCATGTACAGGGCATCCAGTAATTGATTTGAGCAGCTACATAGAATCAGACACATTCTTCATTTTTACTTAAAAAACATAAAAAAGTAAGTAGTAGAGAAAATGTTAAGTTGGAGATCACTCCAATAAACAGCGTTACGTGAACCTATTGTATATATAAATACAATTTCACTTGAGCATTTTATGTAAAGACCGATAGGATGTATACATTTTATTTAAAATGACTGCTTTTTAATTTATAACTGCTATTTGCAGTGGACATCCTCATAATGCTGCAGATTAAATCATTACCCGCTTAGTTAGAGAACAGTGTTGCAGGGGACATTACAAATGTGTGTAAATTTTCAAACTCAGTGTTGGTCATGCATCTAGACTTGTTGCTTACTGATGCAGAACATGAAAATATGCCAGGACATTTGTCTAACGAATCGGTGTGATAATGGGGCTCTCACTAGACTGCCTCGAGGTCCAGATCAAAGCTCTGTCATTAGTCATCTGTGACTCTATTTGCATGCTTATAAACAGCTACTGTCAGTTTTGGAAGTAATGAACAATGAAATGAAATGTGATACTGTTAAGGGAAGTATGCTGACAAATGTCCTCTGTTAAAGGGATAGTTCACCCAAAAATGGAAATGAAAATTTTTTTCTAAACCTCACAACAGTTCAATCTGATTATGATTTTGTTTTCTGTGGAAAATGTTGAAGAATGCCTCTTTTTCCCCCCTCCATTCAATGGAAGCCAGTGAGGTCCAAAACAACACAGAGACATTTTTCAGAATATCTCATATCATGTTCCAAAGAAAACAGCCATACATGTTTGGAATGACATCAGGGTGGGTAAACTATCCCTTTAACTTACCATAACATTTTGTGTTCTTAATTAAAGTAAGGTAGTTTCAGTGTTTCTGATCGGCATTGCACAAGATGTTTCAACTGACACAAACCACAAATCAGAACCGCCTTAGAAAATCATTTGGTTGGGATGTTTTGATTTCAAGGTTTGTCTGGAAGACCTAGGGTAAAGTTTAAAACATTGCAGTTGACAAAAGAAAAGGGAGGGAGAGCTCTACTATGTCTTCATGGTTATTATTATGCTGCACAATTGAAACCCTTGGTATGCTGGTGTATACCAAGCTATGAATCAAGGTGGAAAACCCTAGAAGTTTCACAGATATACCTATAGAGTCAATACTAGGAAATAAAAATCTAGCTGAGAGGAGCTATAACAGATTGAATACTTGGACTGTATTTGCATCGAGGGTATGGTTTAGGTTATTGAAGAAGTCACAATTAGTGAAACAAGCTGGAGTAATAAGTTTGCTAGCATTTGACCCAGGTTTTGAGCCGGCTAGGATGGAGGACAGATTTAAGCAATGGGTTTGAAGAGGTATCCAATCTTATGGTTCAGTCATCTCTAATGGAAAATTACAGAGTTATCAGTTCATTCCAAATACGTTTGGATTAGAAAAGCAGGACTTTTATAGATATCTGCAAGTTAGAGATTATTTAAAAAGAAAAGTTAAAAGTATATTGACGGATATTGAAATTGAATTACAATATTTTCAAATCCATTAGAAAAAAAAAAGCTGGTTTCAAGATTATATGAATGTATACAAGCATCTAGAAACCATTCGTCAATATACCAAACAAATATGGGAGAAAGTAACAGATGAACACTGGTGAGATTTATATGTAATACAGACAAATACTACAAACTCAAGGTCCTGGAGGGAATTTGTATTTGAATTTGGACGTTTTTTTTATAACTCCCAAATTAACAGCGTTATATGCAGGAACACAGAATTTTTTTGGCAATAAGTATCAGTTGAATTTGAAAAGATAATAAGAGTAAAGTTCAGCTATTTGTTTATTACATTATATCTAGGGAAAATACCGGTAACTTTTTTAGACAAGGATAAATACTTGGAATACTAGGAAAGTCATAACTCGTAAATGGTTGAAGGTTGACCCCCCCAACAAGGGATCAATGGTTAGGGATTGTAAATGAAATATACTGTATGGAGAGACTTACATTTATATTAAGGCTCAAATTGGAAAAATGTAACAAGCTTTGGGAAAAATGGATTATGTACATAGATCATTTATGAACGTGTAATATTGTACAGTATATCAGGATGTTGGAAATATTCTTTGATTTGACATTATAACACCCATGATGACTATTTGTTCTGTTTTCAATAATAAAAAAGTATAAAAAAAAAAAACCATTTGGTTCAAAAATTGTCCTGAAATAAGTTCCACTGAGGATTGATATATGAAACAATATTTTACCATTGTTTGGGCTCCCCTCAACGGGGAATCAAATCTTTGTGTGGTCACTTGTCAAATTGAAACAAGAAGTCCTTTGGCAGCATGGCACTTTTGTCAAGATTTATATCAGATATGCAAACATGATATAGATAGACACAAGGGTTAAGGGAGCAATAAGGAGCTTGTTTGTCTGTCTTCACATGTTGTGCATTACCAGTGGATAGAGGTAATTGAAGCTGAGTGCCAAAGACAGCTCAGTTTCTCTGGTCACCCCTTATTTTTTTGTCTCTCTCAATCACTTTCTCTCCCTCTGTCAATCTTTCTAATGGTGGGGAGCTCAGTATCTCGCTTAGGGTTGTAATCCCACTGCACTTTAGCTGAAATATCTGGATGTCATTTGTCCCACACGTCCCCTTAGGACAAATGTCTCTATGCAACTCTATCTGTCAGATTTCCCACAACTGCAAATTGGGAAACTTTCCCAAAGGAGCTGTCGTACATGCTCCCTTTCACCCCTCTGTGTGAATTATGTATTTATGCAGATTTACTATGTATATCTTTGAGTCCACTGACTTCTTTGCTGTGAGATGTGGAATCAGCATATTTCACTGAAGGACTCATCAGCACCGCTCAACTAGTTAACAAGCATTGTCAACAAATGCTTGAATACAAATGACAGCCCTGGGAGAGCTTTAATTGCTGGCTTTGTGTAAACTTCATAAGGTTTTGACAGTTTATTTGTAAAAGATGCTGAAGTCCAAATGAAAGTTCGGAGTCATGTCATAGCGGCACAATTAATATAACACAAAACCTTGATCGCTGCCAATTTCTGCTTCCACTCAAGCAAGACTTTTTCATAATTCAGCACAAACTCACGCCTCTTCTCTAGCCGGGAGAGCCTCTGTCCGGGAGACTTATAGATCACAGCTCGGTTGTGAACTTTCTTTCGTCTTGGGTGGCAGGGGAGTTAACATTTCTAAACTTCTGTCCACAAGAACATTGTGTCATGTCTCCTTTTCACAATGCAAATTACAAGTTTAATTTAGTTCAGTTGTGACTGTTTCTTTTTTTTTTTTTTTTTTTTGGAGGGGGTGGATTTATTGAGATTAGTAAATTTGCTGTGCCAAAGACACTGTTTACATTAAATTAGTGATATCTGAAACATGCTGTTTGCCAAAGTGTTATCAACATTATTAAGGGTGCCTTTAGGGATGTGTCGTGGAGGACACATTTTTGCATTTTAAAAAATCAAGACGGAGGGGCAAAAGGCAAGTGTCTCCAAAACTTGAACAGTTTTTAACTTGATAAATACCTATGTTGTAGGTTTTTAGGATGATGTTTTTAGCACAAATGGCATGGGATGATTTATATGCCTCAATTTAAAGGGGTCATGAACTGCTTTTTTTATAATGTTCTCTGAGGTTCACTCAACAAAATCTTAGTGTGATTTTACATAAAAAAACATCACAATTTAGAAGTAATGGGCTATTTTCTCTGCAGAACAGTCTGTTTTTATAGACGAGTTGCATTCAAGACTCACAAGTAAACACCCACTGCTATGATTGGCTAAAGTTTTTTTGCTTATTAAAATAAGAGGTGGATGCTGCTGTGACGGACTCTGAAAACAACATGAGTCATTTGGGTTAAAAACATATGCATGCTCAGTATATACGTATCAAACAATCTGGAACAGACAATTCAATAGTGTTAAAAGCACGTTTACTCACACAATGTGTTGGATCCACTCTAGTCAGACTCAGCTTTACATCATCGTTTACTTTCAGTCTCTCTGAAAAGCCAGCATCATACTGTCTTTTAAAAAAATTAATCCTTAGCAAAGTAAAGCAAACAAACAAACAGTGTTTCACGGATGCGATCTGCTCTTTGCTAATTTTACCCCGTGTTTACACGTATCAGTGGGCGGGGCTAAAGAGGCAGAGATGCAGAAGCAGGCATTGATCTTCTCCTGCGGAAGTGATGCTTAGTCACACTATTACGTCCTGAAGTGGCACATTCAAAAAGGATTCGTTTTCGTTAAACTAACAAGAAAGTTTTAAGTTTTGAAACTTGTTGTGTAATATGTCAAAAGATCAAGGGAAATTTGATTTATCATTTCATGACCCCTTTAATAATTTGCAGAGTTGTGCACTATTTAAAATTAAGAATGCATTTTTTCATTCAGATTTAATTCATGAATTTGAATCGAAGTAGAATAAGAAAAAATATTTGAATTCAAATGTCAACATATTGAAGTGGCATTAAAATCAGTGCAATTCACAGAAAAATTTGTGTAACAGTTATTAGCTAGAAAGTTTATAAATACTGAATTTTAAGGTTGAATGATATACCTCTTTGAGCTATGGATTGTTCAGACTTTATATGAAATGTAATAATAGTGATGCTTGGCTTAATTTAACACGCCAAATATTAGGGATGGGCATTTTGGGAAATTTCTCATTTCGATCATCGATAGGTTTCAAAAACGATGAATCGATTAATCGGGGGTGGGGCTTATGCCGGGGGGCGGGGCATGGCCATAATGTATATAATGAAAAAAAATCTGAAGATTGTTAAGAAAATGAAAAAAATAAATAAATAAATCTGACATGTAAATCTGTCTATGAAAACATGAACACATGATTAGGACAGGTTAGATTATGATTATGGTTAAGCAATGTTATTAATAAAGGAGCAAGAAATATCTGCCTGAGGTGAAGAGTATACCAATAAACGGAAGCTAATTCTATGACACATCCTATGATATGATGTGAACTTGACCGAAAGTGTAACTCGGATTGCGCTTTACAAACGCGAAAGTACAATAAATTCACATTAGTGTCACTATCGTTATTTTTTTATGTATTCTAATATTTAATTAATATTTTGTATTCAATTTGCACTTTCTGATCAATCAAAATATTATTTAACAGCATGGAAATCACTGATTATTGCTAAATAATTGAATAAGATTTAAATATATATTTAAGATAAAAACTATGACAAACAAATAATTTTGTTCTCTACAAATATGTTTAATGTAATTAGGCTACAAATATATCCAGTGCATTTTTATCTTATAAAGACCATTTCATTTTTTGTCTGTGATTTAAAAATTAACACACAAAGATACTTTTTCTTTTTTTGCTACTTTATTCAACTGCATTTTTTTAAACAAAACATTGTCTTCCAGTATAACTTTAGCAGCTGATTCAGGGGTGAAACGTAGTTTTTAAAAGATAAAGAAAAAAGTTCACCAAGTTTAACCAAACTAAGGTATAAAACAGAGACCAAATAGCCTAGATATTTTAACTATGGCTAAAACTCAAAACTAAAATAATAATAATTTTAAAAAAATGGATATTATATTTACCACGACCGGTGAAAAATTCAAATGTCTATTCAAAAAGATAAGGCGGTCTACGTGCTCAGATGAGAGCCGAGTGCGCAGCCTGTTCACATTTAGTGGAATAAATTCGCTCCGCTGGAACAGATGTTGCAGGAACAGCCAGGTACCACTGGACAAGTAAACATTCTCTGTCCCTGAAACTAATGGGCAGCAAATCTTTCACCAAAATTTCAGCGAATAGCTTTGTCGTCTTCTCGGTTCTGCCTGCGTTGCATTTAGGTCTTACGGCAAGTGATTCAATGCTCGTCTGAGTTGCCGCTCTGTTATCGCCAGATATTTTATGTACACATTTTAGATGATAGCGCATTGTATTTGTTGTAGATTTGTGTGACAGCTTGGCGCTACACAGCTTACCCTGAACTGTATTTTCATCGTTCTTCTCAAAGGGAAGCCAGCCATCACTACGTGACTTTGAGGCCATGATTATCTGTCTTCTTATGTCTTTTAAGGCATCAAGTGGGAAGCTAACCAATCAGAGCTCAGGGCGCCGCCCAACGTGCTGCCATAACCAATCAAAAAAATAATAATAATAATAATTTCGATCATCGTTTACGTGATCGATCATCGCTGTCGCGGTCGAGTACTCGAGTACTCGATCACTGTTGCACATCCCTACCAAATATCTTGTTGAACTATCACAGGAAAGTTGTAGAATAAGAGAGGAACACTGACTCAATTTAGTCTGTCTTGTCATGATTAAAAGACTGCAGATCAGGACCATGTGGACCCTATAAGTCCCAGGTTGTGTTCTCATCCAGTGGACTGAAACCTTGGGTACTGCACTAGCAGTTCTCCTTATTTGCTTGTGACCCTAAAAGCATTGGAATCCTTTTTTATATCTTAAAACACATGGTCACCCTTTAGCCACACTCCCACTGAAAGTCCAGGAGAAAACCTATGGTAATGAAGATGTTTCTTTTAATTTCACACTCAGCGCTTGATTGCTTGGCTCTTATTATGTCTCATTTGGGTCTCCTCTTTGCCTCTGATGAAAGACTTTTTGATGGCACAAAGGGAGGCCTTCCGTTTAAAGTCTGTTTGTTTGGAGCATCTTTAACCCACTCCTCTTCTCGCCTCCTCTCATTGTGCAGTATTCTCACTTATTCAGTCTCTCATTAGCAACGTTGTTTTTTTTTTAATTAAATCTTTCTAATTTGATTAGTCAGAGTGACAGACTACAAACAAGAAGATGCTACACCCTGCCTTCTCTTGTTTAACTGCCCTTTATTCTCACCCCATTTTGATTCATGGAAGAATGTGTCATCCTTAAGAAAGGTGGCAAGCCAGTGATCCGAGACACATGAAAAGACTGAACTAAAGTGATGTGAGGAAAGCTCTTTTTACACACACACACACACACACACACACACACACACACACACACACACACACACACACACACACACACACACACACACACACAACCACACACACACACACACAAACATGTTTGTTTTTGTGAAAAGTGGGGACATCCCATAGACGTAATGGTTTTTATAGTGTACAAACTGTATATTCTATGGCCCTACACCAACCCTACACCTAACCGTAACCCTCACAGGAAACTTTGTGCATTTTTACTTTCTCAAAAAACAACTCATTCTGTATGGTTTATAAGTGTTTTACAGTTTTTTCTGATTGCTTAAGCACATTTTTTTGTAACTATTGGCTATTTTTGCAAAACTCTACACACAAATAAGAAAACCTTTCACCCAATTATCAAAACATTGTAGTTCTCTTGCAAAAGCGAACACAGCTAGATTAACTCTTCACACCTTCGTAAAAATGGTGTTTTCGTATCAAACAGTAAACACAAGCCATCATCTACTAAGCACACAATGTGCCAACTACACACTGATGGTATGAATACAAAACACATCTGGCTTTTGGTTTCTCTGTGTACAGATGTCAATTTGAGGTCATACTTTTGTCATAGTGTCATGTAAACATACAAGGATCCAAACTTCAAGTATTGGTGTTTATTCACACTCATCAAAACCAAGACAAAGTCAGAACACAAAATAGTAATTTCACAAAAAAAAGAAAAAAAAAGACAATCAGCCTACATCATGTCTTCTTTCTGTGTCCGGCCACAAAATTTCGTCAACATCGCATGCGATATCCTCCAGTCCAAGGCACCGGGGAAAATATCTCCTTGAATTCCGTATCCAGGCCTGACATGGTCAATATCTCCACATGCCTCCTCCATTGCCTGTAAAAGGGCTAACTGTTGATAAGGATGACGGTAGTACACTTTCCAGCGCCAGGCAGAGAAGAACTCCTCGATGGGATTTAAGAATGGAGAGTATGGAGGGAGGTTGAGTGCCATGAAGGATGGGTGGTCTGTAAACCAGTTGCGGACCAAAGCAGCTCTATGGAAACTAACATTGTCCCATATGATGACATATCGGGTATGCTCTGGTCTCTGAACAGTGAGCATGTCATGTAAGGTGTCCAGGAATGCAATAATGTGTGCAGTGTTGTATGGGCCTATGGTTGCATGATGGTGAACAACACCATTTTGGCTTATAGCAGCACACATGGTTATGTTACCACCACGTTGTCCTGGGACATTGATGATGGCACGGTGTCCAGTAATGTTCCTGCCACGTCTCCTGGTTTTACTGAGGTTAAAACCGGCCTCATCTACAAAAAGTAGCTCATGTCCCATGGCATCTGCTTCTAGTTCCATCACTCTCTGGACAGGACAAAACAAATGCAACACATCAGGCCCATGCACAGCACTACAGTATGCACTTCCAAATTCAGAACCAATGACAATAGCTTACCTGCACATAGTCATATCGCAGTTGCTTTACACGTTCTGTGTTTCTCTCGAAAGGAACTCTGTAAATTGGCTTCATTCTTATTCTGTGGCGCGCTAGTACACGACTTAGTGCAGAAATGCTTACACTGTGTATATTTTGAAAGATGGTGTCATTATCAATTATGCGCTGCTGTATTTCGTGCAGTCTTATTGCATTATTGGCAATCACCATGTTCACTATATGGGTCTCTTGCTCTGGAGTGAACATTCTTCCTCTGCCCCCAACACCTGGACGTCTAGCAATTCTGTAAAGTAACAATTTCAGTATTTTTGCATGTATGGTACTGTTGTGTTTCTCATTAGAGTATGGCAGTGCTACAAAGTACTTACCGATTCTCATTTCGAAATGTCCTAATGATGCTTGCCACAGTGTAGCGGCTCAAATTAGGCTGAACCCGTTGGCCAGCTTCCCTCAGGGTCATCCCATGGTTGATGACATGGTCCACTATTGTAGCTCTGATGTCATCAGTTATTCTATTTCTTACTCTTCTTACCCTTCCTCTTTCCCCTCCTCATCCTCTTCTTGCTCCTCCTTGTCCTCTTCCTCTAACTTCCTCTAACCCTCTCGCTTCCTCACCTCCACGTCCTCTCCCTCGGCCTCCTCTGATTCTCACTCTTCTCACTCTTACTGCTCTTTCCATTGTACTCCACACAGACAGCTTACCTGTGGCTTATTTATAGTGCTTAGGCTGATTGCAAAGTGAACTAATTATCTAAAACAGTTTTCACATGTGAAAGTGTGCCAGACAGTTGGCAAAATAGTGTTAATGATAGCCATACATGTGTATAATTTTGCTAGGAGTGTGTTGGAAATTTGGTAATTGAGTGTAAGCAGTGAGTTGTGTTTAAAGTTCTGCAAAAAGAGTGTTGTGCAGTGAATTGTGCCTACAGTTTTGCGAAGTGTGTGTTACAAAATTGCAAACTGAGTGCAAAGCAGTGTTTGTGCTTTTAGTTTTGCAAACTCAGTGAGTGGTTTTGCTATACGTATTAATAGTTTTAGAAATTGTGCTACAAGAATCACGATTAGCGCTTAAGCATTCAGAAAAAACTGTAAAAAAAGGGGACATGGGTTATGTCCTCATAAGTCACCCTCTCCTTGTAATACCTGTGTCATACCCATGTCATTATACAGAGTTGTGTCCTGATATGTCACAAAAACATGCCCACACACACACACAAAACACAGTGCAAGTGTTAATGACCACAATCCTATCCAGAATCATTTCAGTTCATCTCGGCTGAATAACAGCGACTTGGGAATATAGAACAAAAGCTGTGAGGAAAGAAAGCTGTTTTAATTAGTGCAAGATGGTTTGATAGAATGGAGGTCTTGTGCAGGCATGACTTTCTCCCCCAGCCTGTCAAAACTCTGTCAAAATCCTTGTTAAGCAGCCACTAATTTGGAAAATTTTTGTCAGCTGTTAAGTGAAGAGTAAGACACTTTAAGGGTGGGTGATTTGGGGAGGGATCATATGCTTGTTGGGCTTTGAGGCTGTGGTGCAAAAATGTTTCAAAGTGAAGAAAAGGGCTTTCCCTGTTGGACGAGGTCAGGACTTCTGTGACTGGTATTTGAGTTGTTTAGTGCTGAAAGCCTGTGGCTTTATCGCAGGCAAGTTGGCTGAAAACCGCAATGGAGTCATCTGGAGTCACTTTAGGCTGAGCAATGAAGTCCCTGGTGCATATAGCCTTGTACCCTTCATGCTTTAGTGTGCACAATATATACTTGTAAATTTTACAAGTCTTTTTCACTCTATCAATTGGCTTTCTGTACACTCTGAAAAACATTGTGTTATTTACTGTACCCAATATCTGGATTAAACATATCGGGCCACTTTGTTGGGTTATTTATACATTTATTGTGTTATTTCTATAACAGCGCAACCAGTTGGGTTAAAATGTAAAATTTTAAAGGTGGATCATCACAACTTGACAGAAGATATAGGGGTAAATTAATATGTGTGTGTAATGTTGTTTTTGTTACAAAGTGTCTTAAGCTCTGACACAGTAATATTGGTATTTTCCCTGTGAACATGTTTACATCTTCCCTGTCAACTGAAATTGTAATCTGTTTTAGCTGCACTCTTGACTAACGACATGAGCACTTTGTAGCTGATCAATTTCAATTGTATATACAGGGGAAGCTGTGGCCTAATGGTTAGAGAGTTAGACTTGTAACCCGACGGTCGTAGGTTTTAGTCTCGGTGCTGGCAGGAGTTGTAGGTGGGGGGGAGTGAACGAACAGCGCTCTCTTCCACAATCAATACCTATGGCTGAAGTGCCCTTGAGCAAGGTACTGAACCCCCCAGTTGCTCCCTGGGCACTGGATATATAGCTGCCCACAATTAATTCAACTCAAATTGTGAAACAGACTGAAGTAGTTTAGAAGCCACAAACATTCATTGCCAAAGAAGCTGGGTCTTCACAGAGTGCTGTATCCAAGCATGTTAAAGGAGCATTTCACCCGTGGGGACATTGATCTTCATTGAAAGTGGGTCATATATGTAGTCGAAATCTATTTAAATTTGTGAATTTGGTGCCTTTTTGACCGAGTTATTACAGAAAGTAACTTTAGGGCTCATTTGTATGGAAAACCACAACTCCCACAATGCAACACATTTGCACAGCTCCACAAGCCACTCCCACACCCAAGACATTGAGGACACAGTTAGCGATGTATGGTATTTACGTGCCACAGTAGTAAACAATGCCACAGTAAGCTTTTTGTGCATTAAAAAAGGTACTGCACAAACAGTTTACAGTTGACGTTACGTAACTTATTAACCGGGAATCATTTCGTGATAATAATGCTTGAAGAAATTGTGTACATTTCACGAAATGAATAATAAAAACACTTAGTTTACAGTTAGACGTCCATTTGTCCCTGCAGGCTTCGGCTGGCGTTTCCAGTTTACCTTCGGAATTCTGAAATATGTCTCCAGGACGCCTCTGTCCATATGCGGGGCGAAACTAGGATGGTTCACAACGCAAACATCCGTGTCCTTGTCTGCCTCGGACATTTCTTCGAGATGAAATTGGCATCTTTCAAATTCTTGCAGCAGACGGACTCTAGCTCTGTGTCCGTTGGCGCACAACGAGAGCACAGGCACCACCAGTCCGCACCAGCTAGAGCACGCCCGGGCTCCTCGGACGCGACAGGCAGGTCTCCGGCCTCGGCTGCAGCCGCCGCCTCCTGTTCCTCCATCAGCCTCAGCTGCTCTGCGCTATATTGTGGCTCGTATAGATAGCCACGAACATCTGTTTCGAGCAACAGACTTTGAAAATCCTCTTCTTCCATATCATGAGTTGTTCCTCCAGCCATTCTCGTAAATCTGACTCCATAAGCGCTTGTTAGCTTAGCTACATAGCTTCCAAACAAGATGGCGGATTTTCATTTTCGTTTCTGTAAGTTTAGTCCCACCCACTGATCTGTAATAGGCCTGTAGGGTGAGTGGGTCCCACCCCCTGGAATAATAATAAGCTAGTGTCTGTAGTCTATTATGACGCAAAATAACGATTTTTACGTCATAATAAGCAGGAAGTAAAACACTTAAATCCTTATTTCTCCCATCTCAGGGAAAAATAAAGGAAAAATCCATGATCATTATAATATATGACTGGGTTTCTAACAATACAAAGCTAAATGCAAATGGGTGAAGTGTTTCTTTAACAGAAAGTTGAGTAGAAGGAAAAAGTGTGGAAGAAAAAGATGCACAACCAACCGTGAGAACCGCAGCCTTATGACAATTTGAGTGAACTTCACAAGGAATGGACTGAGGCTGGGGTCAAGGCATCAAAAGACACCACACACAGACGTGTCAAGGAATTTGCTGAATCACAGACAATGTCAGAGGCGTCTTACCTGGGCTAAGGAGAAGAAGAACTGGACTGTTGCCCAGTGGTCCAAATACCTCTTTTCAGATGAGAGCAAGTTTTGTATTTCATTTGGAAACCAAGGTCCTAGAGTCTGAAGGAAGGGTGGAGAAGCTCACAGCCCAAGTTGCTTGAAGTCCTGTGTTAAGTTTCCACAGTCTGTGATGATTTGGGGTGTAATGTCATCTGCTGGTGTTGGTCCATTGTGTTTTTGAAAACCAAAGTCACTGCACCCATTTACCAAGAAATTTTGAAGCACTTCATTCTTCCTTCTGCTGACCAGCTTTTTGTAGATGCTGATTTCATTTTCCAGCAGGACTTGGCACCTGCCCACACTGCCAAAAGCACCAAAAGTTGGTTAAATGGCCATGGTGTTGGTGTGCTTGACTGGTTTCCTCAATTTTTCTGTATTTTTTGACAGTTTTGGGAGAAATTATACATATATTTCATTTGTTATATTTCGAGGGTTTTTTTATGTGTTACTCTGAGTTGTTAAACTAATGATCACCTAAGTCAACTGAAGTTAAATCCTCTCCTCTCCTCTCCTCTCCTCTCCTCTCCTCTCCTCTCCTCTCCTCTCCTCTCCTGACATGAGGGTAAGAATTTTTAGGTAAACTATGCCTTTGATGCTTTTTGATGATTTTTCTTGAATCAGAATGTATGTTTAACTATACCAAATGTTTTAAACAACTGAACAATGCTCGGTTGTTTTCTCATTGTGAGGGGAAATATTTTAATTATGCTAATGCTGGCTTCATTTCTAAGCTGTCTGAAGAAAAAAAAAGGAGGCAGCCCAGCAGAGAATAAATAATTGTGTAAACATTAAAGTGTATCACCTTTTCTTTGTCTCTATGTAAGCTATCCATCTTATTTTCCGAGTGGGCATGGCCATTTGTAAATTTAATGTGTCTGGCTTCTGGTCTCATCTGCTTTCAGCTATTTTTAGCTGCATAATAACAGATCCTTTTGCTGCCTGCTATTGCAAAGTGTTGTTTTTTTACCATATTATTTTAACGTATTATCTTAATTATGAACACACTGGTTTGTAGTGCAGTTTTACCATTTACTGGACTGTGTTATTCTTCACGTTCTTTCTCTACAGTGGCTAATGAACCGGAAGTCTCATACATTCACAGAAAAAGGCTTACTTCCACGTTGAAAAATAAGGTGGATATTAATAGTATTTTTTTAATATACAGTGCGAGTAAAAGATAAAAATAAATAGAGACCAGAATCACCACAAGCCAAAGCCAAAACCCAAGCCAAAGCCAGCCCTCTCTATGGCTAGTGCCAGTGCCTGTTGGCAAAGTAGAAGGAGAATTTTGCTATCTTTCCCACCTCATTCCACCTGTGCTCAGTAAAAAAAGAAAATGGCCCAGGTGCTCGTAAAGCCCTTCAGATACCTGATGCATAAGTACAGACATGTCTATAAGATATTTTCTACTGTCAGGCCTAGCTAAATGACCTGTAACCGAAATCCAGTGTACCATTGTGCACATGACCATATATATAATAATTTATACAAATAGAATATTAATGATTAATGATTAACCATTATAATAAATAAAGCATTTCCCTCAATAAGGTAGCTGAGGGTTAAATTGAGTAATAATTAGTTTGTATTTTTATTTGAAATGTAAATCGTTTTAACCCTTATTTAATTTCTCCTCGTCTAAATGCTAAAGTAAGTAAAAAGTTGCATATAAAACAAATCTCTAAAGTTTTGCTTTCTCATTTTCTCTCTTTATAGTGGGAAGAAGTAAGTGGGTACGATGAGAACATGAACACCATTCGTACCTATCAGGTGTGTAATGTCTTCGATGCCAACCAAAATAACTGGGTGCGCACCAAGTACATCCAAAGAAGAGGGGCTCAACGCATCCACGTGGAGATGAAGTTCTCAGTGCGAGACTGCAGCAGCATCCCAGGAGTCCCTGGTTCCTGCAAGGAAACGTTCAACCTCTTTTACTATGAATCAGATACCGACAAGGCCACTAAAGACTTTCCTCCATGGATGGAAAACCCTTGGATCAAGGTGGATACCATTGCTGCAGACGAGAGTTTCTCGCAAGTAGACCTGGGCGGACGTTTGATGAAGATTAACACAGAGGTTCGCAGTTTCGGCCCCATCTCCCGTAAAGGTTTCTATCTAGCCTTCCAGGACTACGGAGGGTGTATGTCGTTAATTGCTGTGCGAGTGTTCTACCGGAAGTGCCCTCGCACTATTCGGAATGGAGCCTTATTTCAGGAGACACATTCGGGAGCAGAGAGCACCTCACTGGTGTTGGCGAGGGGAGAGTGCATCCCTAATGCAGAGGAGGTTGACGTTCCCATTAAACTGTACTGTAATGGAGATGGGGAGTGGATGGTCCCTATTGGCCGCTGTATGTGTAAAGCAGGTCATGAGGTAGTGGAGAATGGAACTGTTTGCAGAGGTAAGCACCCTTTTCTGTTAATGTGTAGTGGTCTTGTCATGTTGCACAAAACTTTTCATTTTCAGGTCGCAGCTTCTTCTGTCCCTGAGTACTGAGAAGCAGACAAGACTTTGTTTGCTTGTCTGTGTCTTTTGGTTTTCTGTTGTATTTTCAGTACTCCTGGTCTCATATGGTGTAATATATATATATATATATATATATATATATATATATATATATATATATATATATATATTTGTAGTAAATATTGTGATAAAAATATCTAACCATCTGGATACATTAAAGCATAACAGCATGTGATATTAAAGCTTGTTCTCAGAGAAAATATTGGAACCCCACTGGCTTAATTAGTTTTTAAGCGTAAATGTAACTGTCACACACCTGGACTCATTTTGTGTGTTTTTTGCCCCTGTGACCCAGTTTCTGTCTCTATGTGGTTTGATTAGTTCCCAGGTGTGTCTAGTCATTTCCGCATGTGTTCCATGTCCCTGTTAATTAAGTCATGCCATCCACCTGTGTTTTCCCAATTATCCCTTGTACAAAAGCCTTGTCCTTTCAGTTCTGTTTTGTCGGGTCTACTCGTCTACTTGTTACGTGTCAACTTGTCTACTTGTCCACTTGTTACCTGTTACTTGCCACTTGCCACTTGCCACCAGTTATTTACTACTTACCTTGCCTATGTTTGATTTAATAAAGCCTTGTTTCGTTTATCCTTCGGCTCCGTGTTCCTTCCAGCAGCGTAAGCCGTGACAGAAGACCCGACCCAAAAAGTTAAAAAAACTGCGTGTTTTCCCTCCGTTTTTGTTTTCCGTTTTTTCACAGTCTTTTTCTTTCGGTAGTGTGTCATGGATCCCCTCTATCGCCCCGAATACCTCCTCCTCCTGCTGGAGCAGGAGGGACTTTCTCTCGAGGACCATACTAGATGGTTTCTCTTGATAGCTAATGCCACCAGCTACCCGGACCACACGCTCTGCACCTTTTATCACGCCAGCCTGAACTCCAGGTGCAGAGCGTTGTCGCCCGAAGATGGTCCTCGGGAGGATTTCGCCGCATTCATAGAGTGGAATCTGGTGAGAAATGGGTCACCTCTCACGGTCGGCCCAATGGAGGATCTCGCCAGGTCCACTCTGGACCCAGAGCCCAGCCTACAATCTCCCCACGGTACGAGGCATAAGCCCGAGCCCACCGATGACGGAGAGCCAGAGAGCAACCCGTCAGACCAGGTGCGAGGGCCGGCGACACTGCCCACCACGAGGGAGCAAAATGTGGAGCGCCAAATGGGTCAAAATGAGGGGGTTTCCAATTCACCTATGCCAGATCCTCTGTTAAGCCCAGGACGGGCTCCTGATCCTCCTTTAAGCCCAGGACGGGCTCCTGATCCTCCTTTAAGCCCAGGACGGGCTCCTGAACCCCCGTTAAGCCCAGGACGGGCTCCTGAACCCCCGTTAAGCCCAGGACGGGCTCCTGAACCCCCATTAAGCCCAGGAAGGGCTCCTGATCTTCCGTTAAGCCCAGGACGGGCTCCTGATCCTCCTTTAAGCCCAGGACGGGCTCCTGAACCCCCGTTAAGCCCAGGACGGGCTCCTGAACCCCCGTTAAGCCCAGGACGGGCTCCTGAACCCCCGTTAAGCCCAGGAAGGGCTCCTGAACCCCCGTTAAGCCCAGGAAGGGCTCCTGAACCCCCGTTAAGCCCAGGAAGGGCTCCTGAACCCCCGTTAAGCCCAGGAAGGGCTCCTGATCCTCCTTTAAGCCAAGGACGGGCTCCTGAACCCCCGTTAAGCCCAGGACGGGCTCCTGATCCTCCGTTAAGCCCAGGACGGGCTCCTGATCCTCCGTTAAGCCCAGGAAGGGCTCCAGCCCCAGAGCTTACTCCAATGCCTGCTCCTCCAAAATTCCCACCCTCCCACCCACTCCTGCCTCCTCCTCCGCTGTCGTCTGGCTGCCCCTCTGCTCGCCCTCAGCCTACCATCAGTGTGGTGCGAGCTCAGCGGGACCGCCATCCTCCAGCGACGCCTTGGTCGGCGTCTCCCTCACCTCCGCCTCCAGCCTCTGAGGCCTGGACTCCGCCTCGGCCCGTTGACCCGTCGGCTCCACCATGGCTCCTAGCTCCTTCCTCTCCGCCGTGGCCCGGCAGTCCGCAGGCTCTGCCTGGCTCCCTCGTCCCTCCGGCTCAGCCTTGGTCTGGCGTCGTCCATCCTATGCCTCGGGACTCCACTCCTCCGGCTTCGCCTCATCCCTCCGTCCCTCCGGCTCCGTCAGGCTCCTTCATCCCCTCGGCTACACCTCAGTCCTCGGTCACTCTGGCCTCACCGCGGCCTTCCGGATCCACATCGCCGCGTCAGTCACCAGAGCCATCAGTTCCGCCTAGGACCTCCGGCTCCTCCCCGTCACCCTGGCTCTTCGGCTCTCCGTCTCCGCCTCGAGCTCCTCCTCCACTTGCTCCGTTGCCGTGGGTCGAGTCCCTGGAGTCGGTGACCATTCCTCCTCCATGGCTCCTTCCTCCGTCGGCCCCACCTTGGGCCGTTATGGCTGTGGCCTGGGTCCTGCTGGGTGCCTCCTGCTTCAGATCCTTCCTGTCTCCTCCCTGGCTCCTCCCTCCGTCATCTCCTCCCTGGCTCCTTCCTCTGTGGTCCCTGTCTGCTGGCCTCCCTTTGTTGTTTCTACGGTGCGAGGGCGCACCTTCCAGGAGGGGGGAGTACTGTCACACACCTGGACTCATTTTGTGTGTTTTTTGCCCCTGTGACCCAGTTTCTGTCTCTATGTGGTTTGATTAGTTCCCAGGTGTGTCTAGTCATTTCCGCATGTGTTCCATGTCCCTGTTAATTAAGTCATGCCATCCACCTGTGTTTTCCCAATTATCCCTTGTACAAAAGCCTTGTCCTTTTTAGTTCTGTTTTGTCGGGTCTACTCGTCTACTTGTTACGTGTCAACTTGTCTACTTGTCCACTTGTTACCTGTTACTTGCCACTTGCCACTTGCCACCAGTTATTTACTACTTACCTTGCCTATGTTTGATTTAATAAAGCCTTGTTTCGTTTATCCTTCGGCTCCGTGTTCCTTCCAGCAGCGTAAGCCGTGACAGTAACACTGTTATTGCAAGTGGTATAGGATTTTTTTTTTTTCAAGATAAAAAAATTATTAATTAAACGCATAATTATTACAATACGGAGCCCGGCACATGACATGCAGGAAAAAATATTAGGCTAATCGTGTGCACGATTTACTAATTCGTTCCCTCAATGTACTAAAACATGCACACGATTACTATTGCGTTCCCTTGATTTACTATTTTGATCACGATTTATAAATTGTGCGCACGATTTACAAATTTGTTCCTTCGATTTGCTAAATCGGCAATGAAATAGTAAATCGAGGGAACGCAATAGTAATCGTGTGCACGTTTTAGTACATTGAGGGAATGAATTAGTAAATCGTGCGCACAATTTATTTATTTTTTCTTGCATGCCATGTGCGGGGCTCTGTGTTATAATAAATTAATGATGATTAGAATATAAAAAATATTATGATTTGTTAAGATATATTGTGTGAAAGCAACTCTTCATCTTGCACAAGTTTGCTTCATAAATATATCATTTTTACAGCTTTTTCGATGCCTTTTACATTTTCAAAACACCAGAAACAAATATATACAGTATATGCAAGGAACAGATAGTGTCAGCATTTCTTATAAATATTGCAAATATCCATTTGACATACCAATACCATATAGATATTGAGTACAAAGCACAACAGTTTTATCTCTTATTGCCCATTTATTTTTATTTTTTTGATATTTGTATTGTAAAGAAATAATAATAATTTGATTTTAAAAAGGACGTACTGTACAAGCTACAATAAGTATTTCCTTCCAAGCTGGAGTGCTGAATCTCTAGAAATGGCGTGCTGTTGATGTTGTGGTTTCACTGTGATATCCCAGGCAACTCAAATGTGTTGATGTGGGTAGTACAGCTGTTTTTTCCCCTTTTACAGTATCCCTGTGCAGCATCAATGTAAGCTGGCCCTTTCACAGCGTGAGTGTATTGATCGTTTCTTATCCAAACCCCAGCGCTCCTCTCCTTCAGCCTGCCTCACCTGTAATTCAACTCGTTCTACAGCAGGAGCTCTTGATTCATCCGACGGCGGGTCCTGTTCCCACAGCAACAACAGCCTGCAGACAGGCTCCACGCTGACACAGACGACACAATAAAATGCCCACATGTGTTTCAGACTCCCCCACCCCCCTTCACACCCACTCGTACAGACAGATGCGCACACACTCACACAGCCTCTTCGTAAGCCTGGCTGTAATTACCACACCGGCTCCCCGTCTAGGCCAGGATGAGCTGTGATAATAGCCGCTCATTGCAGGCACTAACAGGGTGGCGCTCTGCCGATATGCATTCAATGGCAGTTAATGAGTACAGTCACAATCCTTCCTCAGGAGCACCTGTCTTCATGGAGCAGTCTACTCTAAATTAAAGAGCCTACATAATTATACACATTTGGTTGTTTTTGACAATAATTAATTGTAATTTACTGCATGCTACAGATTGTAATATCCCAATGGTCTGCCTGGACTTGAGGTATCTCTATAAACACTGGGTTTAAAAACAATATAATTGTGAGTGATTGTAATGTAGAGGCTCCTAGTCAAATCAAACAAGCTGTAAAAAGGTGCTTGTTAAACTTTTTAAACTTTTTACTTTTTACATTAACCTGAATTAATAAATTCTGCAAAATTATTTTAAGCAATCTTCAACCTTGTTGCAAAAAGATAGATTGATGGATTGATTGATGGATATATATCTGTCCATTTCACAATTCAAGTTTACACTCAATAATTGCAAGGGAGCAAATTCTTTATTTCTTATTTGGGCCAACCCTGGTTAGAATGCAGTTACAAATATTGAATCACTTAAAGAGAACTTTCAATATTTATGAGACCCAAGGCTATATTTAGGATGAATAAGTTAGAAGAAAACAGTTTAAAATCATTTAAGATGAAAAAAGGTTATTGATAGTGGTTTGACGATAATATACATAAGCGGTTTTGATCGAGGTCTGCCTTTAATTCTGCCAGCCATTTATCACTCAGGCAGGGGAAAGCTGATACCACTGTATGAGACAATGTCAGGACTGTGGTCAGTGGTCGGGGGATGGGTTGATGCAAAAAAGAGGGGCTTTTTAACTGCTGAGAATCGGCGTAATGAATTGATTTGTGAAAGATGTTTTCACTGGGATGCCTGGGTATCCACTTAATTTCTGGTTTGCAGGAGGTCATAAGATCTGCAGATGAAAGATCTGTCTCTCAGCTACTTTCACAACTCGACTAACACTTTATGTAGATGCCTCACTACAAACGAGTGTGTAATTACGCATGTTTTAATTAAGTCTTCAGCAGCACTTTCACCAGATAACGATTCTTTGACATCCTGTCTGACAAAATATTAACAACATACCAATTTGTTTATGCATGTGATGGCATTGGCTTCTTGTCAGAGAATTGAGATCGTTTTACTAACAATATTAAATTTCCTCCCAGGGAGGCACTGTAAGTAAATAAAGCAGGCCAGGTTCCTTTAGCAGAAATGCCCTTTATAAAGACAGATCTGATTTCGTTTAGAGATATGTGAGACGGGGGAGACCCTCCAGAGATGCACAAGGTGTTGTTTGCAGAGCGTGTTCATTTGAAATGGTAGCAGAATACTCAGAAAGACATAATAGGAGATATGTTCATGGTTAGGCCAGGGGCTCTAACTCTTCAAACAATAGTCATATTTTTTCACAAATTGTAATCTAACCACAGAATCTATAGAATACAGGTTTAGAGAAGAGTGAACTATAGGAATATATTACTGAACATAGCAAACATATTGTACACTGCAAGAACATGACTGTTTTGAGGTTTTTTCCTTTTAAATGTTCCACAAATGACCTTAAAACAGTAAATTCACTTGAGAAGCAGCACCGCATATTAATACTGATATTAAGAGCTGTTTTCAGGAAATATGTCTGTAATATAAATGTTTTTATCTTCCTCCAATACTAGCTTTCTTTTTTTTTTTTGTTAAAAAATGTTTCTGGAAAACTGGGAAACAAGACAAAAATATGACACATACCCATAAGCATGAACATCAAATGAACACAAACAAATGCATCGGCACTGAGGGACTTCTTGGTGAAGGTATTTTAAGCTACACAGCATTGTCGATGAAAGACAAAGTGCTTGTTTTGCTAAAGCTGATTAAGTGCAGACCCTCCACCTGTTGAGAAATTCTCATGAACTTGAGTCTGATGAAAGAGAGCGAGCAGGTTTTACAGTCGTGAGCATTAATCATACGTTTCTCAGGACTGTGGCTGTGCAATCCAGATCCACAACAGTTTATTTATGGCTCTGCACTGATACAGCACAATTTCTCTTAGGTCTTTCTACATTTGCGTTTAATTTATGGTATCTACATTTTAGACATTATAAATGGGAAATCCCTCAAAGCTGTTTCTAAAATGTTACAGCAGACAACACTAGAGAAACACAAATCGTAAATAATAATGATGTGAATAATTCACAAACTAACTTTTGCTTCCAACCACAGCTTTGGGTTTGAATTAGTAGGAGACAGTAGAGTGATGGCACATTCATAGGCAGAAGATTAAGTCTAAAACCATGTAATGATGATATACATGTTGAGGAAAGGAGTAAAGGACAGTGGGTCCTCTCTGGATTCAGGAGACAAGGGTTTAGCAATGAAATCATCAAAATGCACAGACACCATTGTAGCTCCCTTTATTTGCCATGGCCCATCTGCTTTTAATGATAGCTCTAATAGGCTAAGAGCAAACGTGGGGCACTGCTATGCTTGTGGTCAGCCTGAAATCCCAGGGGCACATGAAAAAAAACTAAAAAAACAATTGTCCCATCATAGTCTTTCGGCCCTCCGTGTTTAAATGAAGGGCTCCTCAGAGACTCTTTCCCCAGACATTAAAATCGAAAGACAATATTAGACCCAGCTCTGGTGCTCAATCTGTCCCAGAGTATTCAGTCACGAGCATTGATGTAATCCCATGTCCATGGATTGTAGTGCTGTTCCACTGAATTGGCCTTTTACCACATCTCCCCTTCAACACTTGTTCAAGCAATTTCCTGGGTTATCTCATGCTGATGGACACATGCACACATTTCAGAATATCAGGGCCGCAGTGTTATAAAAAACCTCTTGACTTTCTTTTTGCCCTTATCCCTCACATAGTGAGTATGTACAATACAGCCGTTTTAGCAACCATTTTCAGCCAGCTTCAATCCACATGTGACCCATGGCAGGCTTTTATGGCTTGCTCCTAACTACACTGCTCTTTAATTGGGAAAGTAAAGAACATTAAGCAGTGAAATTAAACCCTCTCATACTGAATTGTTCGCTCTAGAGCCCGACTCCGGGAGTGGAAGTGTGACAAAGAGCTCAAAGTGCTCTTGGTGACAGAAGACACACGGTAAAGCCAACAAGTCGAGTCCATAGACTCGTCACTCACAGCCCTGTGGCCAGAAAATAAAGATTCCTCTGCGCTAGCCAAGGATTAGAATCACAAGTACCATAGGAGCTGTCTACCCACCTACTGAGACCCAGGGGAGTAGTGATACACTTTTATTTCGTGTTGCCTAGCTGTAATGGAGATTTCAGCTAGTTCAGCTGTTTTCTTTTTCTCCTGGCTTCTTTTTTCATCCTTTCTGAAGATGAATAGATGTAACATTTCTGAAAACTAAAGCTATCCTCCCCACTCACTCACCCACACTTGCTCCACTGAAGAGTACTCGTCATTTTTCTCTCAGCAAATTCATCTTGAAAGTGATAATGCCAGACTGAAATGACTGGGAATGGTCTAGAGCTCAGCAAGCATGATGTGTTAACTTGTTCCACATGCATCTTAGCGCAGCAGGTCATTAGCTCACATCTTAACTGGGATTCTAATTGTTGGAGTCCCATGATCTTCAGAAGCTGTAATCACTATTCTGTGACATCACTGATCATTTGAGGGATTTGTCATGCTTGCCTTTCTTTTAGGAAACCTTAGAAAGTTCTCAGAGTCGAAGACCGAAGGGTTAAGTGGTGTTGCTGATAGAACTGTTTATTCTAGCATGACTAGGCTGTGGTGGAAAAGAGGTTTCTCCTTTAGATGTCATAATGCAGATGCTTTTTTCATACATGGGACCTCTCGCAAACATGCCAAAGATCTCTTTCATATGTTTTGATTCATGCTCTGACCACTGAAAGGCCTAGACAGGATCCAGTATCAGTTTGTCATGGGTCGAAAGAAAAGAAACCGGGCGTGCATCTTTTAAAGAGCTACAAGTCTGCACTAACCACTGGCAAATAACGAACAAGGGATTACAGAAAGCAGGGCATGTTTTGTCGCAAATGCCATTCAATTCTGGGGAAGAATTTAGGATCAAATAGCAGTACAGCTGTTGCGCCGCCATGACAGAGACTGGTGATGGATGAATTGGATTGACACGCAAGCTAATATAAATTGCAATTCTTTAACCTTGAGTGACATTTGAGGTTAGTGTGGGGTTAGGAATTTGTTACACTTCAAGCCTTTTCAATAGATTTTGATAGATGGCTCTCATGCTGATGTGAGGTTAGGGCTGCTATCTGTGTCACGCTGCGACTGTCCTTACTGCAGGATTCCAGTTGTTCGCACTCTGTTGACCTCCAGCTATGCAATGAAGGGTATAGGCTACAAAGTGTGTCGTTTGCTGATCCGTCATATGAACTCACAAAGATCACATAGACGATCTTGTTACACTGTATGTTAAGGTTCTGTAAGGTTTTACTTCAGTGTGATGTGCTCCACATGTGGCTCAAGAAAACTTTTGAAAGGTTGCATTCTTTCATTGTGAAAGCAAAAATAATAAATTAGCTACACTTGTCTTGGTGGAATGACTATATTTATAAAAAAATAAAAGAGAGAGAGAGAGAGAGAGAGAGAGAGAGAGAAAGAAGGATGTATGACTAATGGTTACTTTGTAAAGTGAAACTTAAGAAATATTGGTCATATTTGAAGGTATATTTTGCTTGCTTGAAAGTTTTTTTTTATTATTTTATGTGTATGGTAATGTTTAAGTGTATAGAAACATTTTAGAAAGAATTAATTTTATTTACATATTTTAATAAATTTTTCTTAGCACATTTTTTATGTATTTACTTAAGGTAATTTTTTTTTTTTTGCATATTAAAATTTATTTAAAATTGCATTTCTTGGGAAATGCTTAACTCTAATGAAAATGATCTTACATTATAAAAACATATATATGTTTTTTTTTTTTTTTTTTTTGTGAATTTGTGATACAGTTGTGAAACCACATGTCTTTCTAGGAGTGTCTCTTTCCTTCATGGGGATAGATTTTGCAGAGTAGTAATGGATTCTAAAATAAGAAACCTTTGCTGACAAAAGGTCTCCCTACATGATGTCTCCGGTCCCCTCTCTCATGGTGATTAAAAATTAAACAAGACAGTGGGTGAAGGGAAGAAGATAAGAGCATGTGTTCACCCCTTGACTGGATCATCAGTAATGGACATACTGTATTAATATCAGCTGTCAACTCTTTAGACAATCCAAGTCTCTCCTCTTGTAGAGTGCTCTCCAAAGAGCTATTTTCCTGAATGTGCAATATTTTGTTGCTAAAAGTGCAGTGTAAAAGCTTTGGGAGCAAGGGACCAAAAAGTAAAAGGCCAGAATTTAAAAAAATAAACACAAGATATGAACAGTGTTAGTTCACTTTTCAGAGCTGAATAGAGCTCAACTGTTTAACTCTGCCAAACAACATGAATGATACTGGAGAAACAAATGTTTGCCATTAGTTGGACTTGGTGGGATTGTTTGTTCGGTGGGAGAACACATCTACAGAGCTTTGTTTGATAACACTTTGTAATTCATCCAAGCAATCAAAATTTAGACAGTCTAGGTTTTTGGATTTGTCTGTGCCAAATTGCTATATATATATATACACACACACACACACACACACACACACACAATCGGACAGATGCATTAAGACGTGTTAAGTCAGTTTTCAGTAACTATATAGTCTGTATATTCAGTCACTAGTCTGTCGCACAGACACTTGCTTCTAGTTTGGCGCCAGACTGATGGATTCTAAATTTTAATTGTCAATTACTCGCCTTTTACTTCCTCACAAACGCTTACACAGGACAGCTTTAAAAAAGATGAAAAGATTTGTTCCCCACCGAATGTCACTTCAGATTCAGGTTTGTGATCTTGAAATCACAATTCACTGCATCAACCAGTTTGAGCGGCTGATTGGAAGTGACTTCAGATCAATACAGTCAAGATCAGCCCACCTTACATAAAGGAGTGTGACATCAGTAAGATAAAGCATCTTCATCACATCTGGATCAAGTCAAGTAAAGTCATGTCTGCTTTATTGTCAATTCTTCCACATGTACAGTACATACATACATAGAGAATTGAAATTGCGTTACTCTCAGACCCTTGGGGCATACAGATAACACTAACAGTAGAACATTAAATAGATAATCAAATAATACAATATACAGTACAACTATACAAATATACAAATAGGTCATGTAAAAAGAAAGATAAGTAAAGCAGCACAAGGCACATGGCAGATGGCCATACCACACAGTGATGCAGCTCATCAGAATGCTCTCGATGGTGCCTCTGTAGTAGGTGCACATGATGGGGGCCAGGGATCTGGCTCTTCTAAGTTTGCGGAGGAAGTAGAGATGCTGCTGTGCTTTCTTGGCCAGTGCTGTGGTGTTGTCGGTCCTGGAAAGGTCCTCAGTGATGAGCACACCCAGGAATGTTGATGTTGCTTACTCTCACCACAGTCCCACCGTTGATGGTCAGATGAGTATGCTGAGTGTGCACGTTCAGAGAGAGATTGTTGTCACTGCACCAACTGGTCAGGCAGCTCACCTTGCTCCTGTAGTTTGTCTCATCTCTGTTGCTAATGAGATCCACCACTGTCGTGTCATCCGCAAATTTAATAAAGAGGTTGGAGTTGTGTGATGGTGTGCAGTTGTGGTATATACAGTACTTCACTCTCCATTCATCTGAGTTTTCCTTTGATGCTCATACTTAAAGTTAACAGGTTATTGGCAATGTGCTTGTTAGTAAGTCATTATTGGAACATATAGTGTTAATCACGAATTATGTTTATCATTGGAAGGTTTGACTAAGCTGTTTTTAGGAACATACTTGTTGCTCAGGCTTTCGGTTATTGCCAATAGCCTGCAGTAAAGGAGCACCTATCTTCACATAAGCTAAACGTTATAATATATTTTGTTGGGGGATAATAAATTAAGCATCCTTCCTCACTCTCATGGGCTCTATTGTGCTTACCCTCCTCCATCCCCTATTCGTCCTCATACAGGCATGATCACATACCGTCTTGTCCACAGAAATCAGCTAATCGTTTTTTAATCTTGTCCAGTCTCATTTACAGACCTGTGTCACTTCTGCATGGAATTTTATATCGGTTGCATATTAAAAATTCAGGTAATTGCATTAGGCTTGCATGAGGTTTGCTTGTGGACAGCTCAGAATCTGAACCCTTCAGAGCAAAGCCTGCCACCAAAATAATGTTCAGGACTTCTATAATAATTGTAATCAAACAGAGTGGTGCTGACTGAACATTATATTTATAATATTTACCACGTTTGATGTCTATGATATCACAGGCGTCGTAACCAAGCACAGTAGTAGTTTGAAAATTGGATTTTAAAATAGATAATTCATATTTAAAAACCAGCTGATTGTTTGTCTAATTCCGGCCAAATTCTTCAGTAACCAAGCTTAAGAATGTAAAATGTTACCTGCCCCAAGCACTGCAATGCAAATTACACAATCTAAAAAGCTATTCTTAGATTCTGTGCATATCTAGAGCCCCACGCTGTGAGATGGATATATTCTGACCACCTCTGTGCTAAACTTTTGTTTAGGGAAAGGAGTTCATCTAGAGGATACCATCACATACTTGCCTGCTGTTTGTTTGAAGATGTATGAATCTAAATATGAAGTGAGTCTCCTTTGGACTCCATTTTATAAGGACTAAAGTTTCAGCAAAGTATTCAGCAACTAATACATGCCATAGTCTGAGCAAATTGTTGCCAAGTTCAACATACTGCGGACACTAAATTCACCCCGTCCTGAGCAACAATTTGTTTCTCACTTGCCAGTGATTTTATTTGGCACATTCAGATTGTTTCCTTTCGAAGAGCACTTGTTTAATCACACAAACTGTCTGTCGCCTTCATAGACGTCTAGCTTTGCCTCATGCTGTTAGACACTTGTGAAGGCATTTTCAAGTAACACACTGTAGTTTAAAACATTGTTTTAGTCATATACTTTCAGACAGATTTGCTAGAGACTATAATAGTCTAATGTTTGAGCCAAAAAAAAGAATAAACAATAATGAATACATCTATGGACAAACTGAAATGAAGAGTTGTGTGGTCCATGTAGCATGTCTCTGGAGTGAATTCTTCTGGTGCAGCCTACATAATGAATAGCCTTGTGTGCCTAGTAAACTAGCATTAAATAGGTAATCCCTCTTTCAGTTCCCTTCCAGAATAATGCTGAACAAACACACTGTGCATAAATAAATGCAGCAAATAATTTCCCTCTCTCTCTCTTTCTGTCTTTTCTTTTATTATGTTTGGATTTTCAATCTCTCAGCAAATTTTGGGCACATACTGAATTGAATTATTTGGCTTGCTTGCAGACTCGGTGCAGTTGGCAATTCAAAGCATATGTGTTGGACATCACGGAGAAAACAGATGACAATGATTCGCTGCCTTTTCTTATGCATTAAAATCTTTAATATTTTGAACAGACTGATGGCAGTCAGTCCGAGCCCTATTTGAATATGCAGTATCTCTCCTTGCATGTGGGATAGAGGATGGTTAACTCTGTTCTCATGAAAAGGAACATTCCAAGACTAATACGATAATACCCGTTTTCTAATGATGGAATAGAATGTAGGGTGGTAAGTGAGGCCTGGACAATCTCCAATTATGAATAGTGGCCTTGTGGATTGTGAGGTGCTTAGAGAGCTGCAGAATATGGGACAGGAATCCTACAGGGAGGCCACATGATGGTAATGACGCCTTGAAAACATCCAACAGGTACCAATGCTTCAGTCCACTGCAGAAGACTATAACTCTCATGATGCTATATGATGCATATTGTACTTTGAGTTCAACGAAAACTGTATTTATTCAAGAGAAGAGATTCATGTTTTCTAAGATAAATGTGGATTGTGGTAAGAAGGTTGAACACATTTGTGTTGGTTCACCAATATGGAAACTTTTTTGGTTGCAGTAGCTCTCGTCTCAGCCTCAGAGCCACAGCCACAGTCCATTTATTAATCATTTGCATATTGGTTCTGAAAATTATTATTTTTTAATATTCCATTAGAATTTACTTTATTTTTTATATTTTTATAGGCTTTATATAAAACCCACAAAAACGTTTTTCTTTTTTATATATATATATATATAAAAACAACCTAAAAAAAAACTTTCAGAGGGTTGTTACAAGAAGTGAGCTATTCAGTATGATGCTACTCTTTATTCATGCATGTGTGTAACTGTATATGTATGCATGGTCTTTTTTAGTCCAGTGTTGTCGACTCAAGGCTACTGGCACTGTACTGGTGGGGAGGTTTGTGCAGGGCGAGGAGGCGCCTGTACGTACTTCTTGTCAAGGCAGCTCGCTTTTCTCAAGCTAATGCCAGCAAACTGTGTGGTGGCACCACAGTGGCTCACCAAACTGGCAGCCTGATTCAGACAAGCAGGCCAGCTTTAGAGGACCGGCAGAAATGGATTAGAGCCTGTTATTAATGACTCTCTTTGTCCCTCTGGCATTTTGCAAACTAAGTATGAAAATAAGGCTGTCGCAAAGGCTTTTGGTGAAACCAAAGGGAAACCAGAAAAAAGGAAGGAAAAGAAAATCATAGCTTTGGTCGAGACTAACCAACAATGATAAATATGCCTGTAAGACCACATTGCTCTTTTCACGGTGAGAAGTAGGCCTTGCTGCCTGCTAACACTTTCTCAGACTGCCATTGACCTTATTTCTTTCTTAATTTCCTCTTAGTCTCTCTATCTCTCTGGCCATATGTTGGGGTCGGTAAGACTTACAAAAAATTGTCTTATGCTTTCCAAGTCTGCATTAATAAGATCAAAAATAGTGTAAAACAGTAATATTGGGAAATATTATAACAATTTAAAAGAACTCTTTTTTTTATTTAGTATATTTTTAAGATGTCATCTATTCCTGTGGTGGCAATTGATTTTTCAGCAGTCATCACTCCAGTCTTCAGTGTCATATCCTTCAGAAATCATTCTGATATGCTGATTTCCTGCTCAAGAAACATTATTATCAGTGTTGAAAACAGTTGTGCTGCTTAATATTATTGTGTAATGTGTATGTGTGTATACAGTACAATATATATGCAGCCATTTGCTTATATTTCAATTTTCTATTTATATGCTTTACTGGAACAGCTGGGGTAAACTGTGATTTGTTTTGCTGTCCAGTATCAAAAGGGCCATTTGATGAATGGCTTTGCAGGGTCCAGAACAACACATTTGCATTATTGACCAGCTCCTGGCGATCAAAGAGCCATGCTGTGTGCCCTTCATTCAGGCCTTGTTTGAACTGGCTGGTGTGTTGTAGTCTCTTTTACAACTTTGAATAAGCTTGCGGTGAAATGTATAAA
Organism: Carassius carassius; assembly: GCF_963082965.1. Classification (NCBI taxonomy): domain Eukaryota; kingdom Metazoa; phylum Chordata; class Actinopteri; order Cypriniformes; family Cyprinidae; genus Carassius; species Carassius carassius. Next base: position 21,028,659 of record NC_081792.1, read on the forward strand.
ACACTTTAAAAAAAAATCTCTCAGTCCACCATTGACTATCAATAGTAAATAATTAGATGCAATTATTAAATTACATGGCTGACTTTGACTCTCCGAGTGGAATTTAGCATGATCAAAAGTGACAGAAGTCTTGAGATTTTTGGAAGTCATATGAAATTAAAATAAGTGCCAACTGACTCTGAAAGTCCTAAGGCTCTGATGAGGTCACTCCCTCCCAATACAGCTATGGCAGCTCCTCCTTCCTCGTGACCCTCAGTGACATAATGACTTAATGTGACATGATGTAAACACTGACCCACTGACTAGTTAAAATTACCAGTTGTGTAAGCATTTCTGAGGCCTTTCAACAAGGCCTCAAACGTACTTACCAACATTGTTTTGTTTCAGATGCTTTAGCCAGAGAAATTAAGGGAAATGAAACAAGTCATCGAGAAGTACAATATCACAAGTTCAATATCATAATGCAATATCAGCAACAAGTGTGTCACATCCAAACAAATTACTCTTCCTATAACTACAATCCATCTTTCATCCAGTATCCCACTTTAGCCTTTCAGCACAGGTCACAATCAGACTATTGTAGGGTTCTGCATGTCAGTTGACACCCTGGTTCTGTTGATATGGAGTGTGTGCTGAAAGCAGGTGCTGCCCCATAGAAAGCTGAAGTGCTGGTTAATTGAGCCTGTCTGGGCATGACCTGTAAGTTGTGCTGATAAGCAAGTATTTGACCCTTTGGGAGGCCCAGGTTGCTTCAAGCTCTCTGGAAATAGACTCAATTAAAATGTTCATGTTTAAACACAATGTGCCTCCAGCAGCCGGCGCCTTCTTAATTGTAGCAGTTCAGCTCGGTGTCACTGGACCTTAAAAAGTAGGTCCAGCCCTTCAAGAGCGTGGATTTCATCATGAATTATGAAGCAAGATTGGAGGCCTCTATGTTTATACATAGCATATGCAAAATACAAAGTAGGCTGGAGCCATACTTGGACACCGATCATGCATCTGGACTCCATAGCTGAGATTAAACGATCCACCCTGAATTTAAATTCCATCACATTCGTAAAGATTTGCTGATGCAATCTACTGAAAGCGATTAAGTGTTCTTTGAATGTCGGAATGCATGCTTTTTACCGCGTCTTTTTATTTTTCTCTCCCTGTACTGTAAGCAGTCTTCTGAGCAATACATCTCTGCTACCCGTATTTGCACTTTTATACAGCAGCATCCAACTGTCATGTCTTTCTCACTCCAGGGAGAAAGATGTTTGTTGTGAAGCGTGTCCATCCAACCAGCCCTCTCAGGCCCTATGGGTTAATACTGCTAGCTCCAGAAACCTTAGTCTAATCCTGCTAGTTTCTAACTCACTCTCGGGCTGAACCTTTGGGAGTCCCATTACGCTTCGTTTAGACTAAGTGACCTTTTGCAGTCACAATATGAGATTTTAAATGGATATTTACGCCAGCAAGTGTGCATTTACATCCATGTGAACCATGTTTTCTTTGGCATTTTCCCAGTTTTTGCTCAACTGCTCTTCCCTATGCTAAAGTTTTCTGGCAGTCCAATGAAGAGCAAATAAATATATGTATTTAGTCCATATATAAACACACTTTTCTCAGACAGAGTATATAAGTGACCTTCTGGCAAACAAACCACCATGAGCTCATATTACTGTAATGTGCTGTCACAGGCCCGGCATTGAGTTCTGCACTGGCCTGTGTGAATATGACAGGTACACATTTTCAGGATGTCTGATTTGTGGCTCTGTGAGTTCAGCATGTGTTTGATGAATTTGCAGTTTGTGATGATTGACAGCTAGACCTGTCATAATTGGCCCATTCTAATCAGCATCAGCTGAATTCTGAGATGGCCTCCATTCCCATGGTAATGCTTTCATCATGCACAACTCCATAGTGGTTTTGGAAGTTACAGTGCTTTCAGGGATGGATCGTGTTGATTTTGGGGTTTGGCACATTGCGTAGTTAGAAAGCTATTGTCACAGTTATGTTACGTGATATGTGCACCTGTTTTTAGTGCAGCAGTAATGTATGAATGAATTTTTGAACACTCATCTATCCGGAAACAATCCATATTGTGGTCTTATAAATTATGATTATTGTTTTCAGGTGGGATTTTGGGAACACGGTGGAGTGTGTGCGAAAATGCTACAGCAGTTCTGTGATGAGATGTGGTCTCCTGACAACAGCAAACAAAACAGACATTAGCCTATGTGGGAAAATGTCACATATTTTTCATGCAGTGTGAACTGTCGAACTTAGGAGGTCAGTTCAAGCTCTCATTGTGTGTGGTCCAAAAAGAATATAAAAACAACATGATTGTTCTTTTGGGAGCCATTGATTTGGCCTAGAAAATAACTTAATCATGGTTATATAGTTTTTTTTCCCCATTAACTGGATTGACTCATTACATGTAATCTGAAAAGTAATGTAAAGTAGCTGAATTCATTTGCTGTAAAATAATCATCAATCAATAACATCATAATGTGAATCTGAAAATATCTTGGAACTCTCCAGTTGATCCCACAAACTCCGATCTCTGTATTTAGTTTGATCTGATGCTTCTGCGTGAGCTCTTAACCAACGATTCACCGGAGCTCCGCAAGGACCGCCTCCCTCATTTCCATGCCGCACATGGAAAAGTCAAAATTAATAAATAAATCTTCAAATAAATACATGCGGAAATAAATAAATATAAAAAAAGAAATGAATGAATACATACATTTAAAAATAAATAAATAAATAAAATAAATATATAAAAAAATAAGTTAATAAAAGTTAAAAGAATAAAAATAAATACAGAAAATAAAAAAGGCAAAAGGTAATAAAAATTAATTCAGGATTAAATTACAAATTAACTACTTTTGTTTTCTATCTATCTATCTATCTATCTATCTATCTATCTATCTATCTATCTATCTATTTAAATACTTTTAATTTCTTCAGGTTTAGTCTTCCACAGTTATCTTCATAATATCACACTTATCCCATATGTGCATTTATGCGGGATGATATATATCTTTATTTTCGTAAAGAGGTTCCCTAAAGGGGTTAATCATATTTGGGGGGCCTGTGCATCAAAAAGTTTGAAAAACTCTGCCCTCACATGCTTGACAAAGCAATCCTTTTAAAATATATAAATCACATTTTTCAAACATGTTTCTACCTAGCATTTATATTGCTTTCCCCATGCCATGGAGATGCCATTGTTCTCAAAGGGCCAGTCGGCCAATACGGAGGAGACTGCAAATTGTAGTTTGGTACCCCGTCACCATAGCAACAGAGAAGCATTGTTCATCCCCCCTGTGCACCTCGTGCTGGTCTGGCCCCTTCTCCACACAAGCAGAGCCGCTTAATTTCCCTGACCCCCAGGGTCTGCTTTTAACAGGCTCCATTGTTTGGTACACTCTCTGTAACAGGGATAAGTAGACTGGAGTGAGGGGAAGACATTTTGGGAGTGCATATAACACAGCCTAGTGTTTTTTTCTCTCTCTCTAAAACCCATCGTTTACTGGGTAATTAATTGATGCAGCACAAAATCATTTGCCTTGAAGGAGCGCAACCTCTCGTCACCTTGATGATTGACACTTATAATGTATTCCTCCCCTAAAATGCCAGCATTAAACCCTTCAGATGAATCGCCATTGAATAATACACGCCTAGAAAAATGCAGGTGTAGACATCTACGTGAGTGTGATTTCACCAAGTACAACATGTTCCTGGATCAACATCCTTGTTGATCCTGGAACAACATTCCAATCAATCAATCAATCAATCAATCAGAATTGAGATATAACTTTTCAGGAAATATCTGTTTTAGGCTTACAATCAGGGTTAGGTGTTTCTACACAGTTGTTAATCAGCTATCGTTTCACACTGATTTTAGGAATAAATTATATTTTTGGACAATAATGTTGATCCAGGATCATCAAAAGGTGTTGATCCAGGAATATGTCTTACTTGGCAAAATCATGGCGACCAGGGAAGCAGATAATAAAAGTTATTGTTCTGTTGTTCTTTCTAGCATTTGTTCTGTAGTTCTATTAATTTATTTAAATGGTTAAATGAATTGTTAAGAAGTACTAAAAATGTTTGTTCATAAATTGTATTTATTAGGAGAAACATTTTAGATATAATTAAAACACAATCAGGATCTCCATTAAATCATCATCTTCAGGATAGATTTAATGGTACAATAATATTCTTTTGCTACCAGCGCTGCTGTTTTTCTGTGCAAATTTACCCACAGTCGTACCAAACCAATGGAACTAGACAATGGACTTTGACTCTAATTGATTTTGCTGTAGATGATATTGATATATAAAAACATTTGTACAGTACATATCTTATCCATAGGGTTCTGTGTGTCTGGAGGCATTATGCAGCTGTTGTTTTTGTAGTTTGAACAGATAATAGGTCAGACTTCCTGAAGGCTCAATAAACTTTTGGTCAGAACTGATATAATCTTACATAAATACCCTCCTGGGATTTGCAAAAGAAACAAGATGGGAATCAAATGAACACTGCTAGACTCATTACGATTTTATTTACGTGCGTGGGTACATCTGAGCGCATCCATGTTTATGTCTGTATGAAGGGATCGCAACAGGATTGGATACCAGCTGCTCTCTCTAGATCCTCTGCCCCATAGCCGTCCCCTCCTTCTCCTGCCTCTCCTGCTGTCCTCTCTGACAGGGAACACACAGCTCCTTTATTCTGTTTTCCCATCATTTCGCACCCCACCTTGGGCCGCCACTGTCACTGGACGCTGCACAGACAGTCTTTGTCAATTAGACACTGCATCTGCCAGGCAACAATAGAGCCCTCTCGTTTCCTGTCTGTCTCACTGCCTGTCGCTCTCTCTTTGACTCTCTCAATTTCCTGAACTCTCTCTCTTTCATTTCTGCTTCTCATCAAGTGCCGACTCCCCACTTTGCAGCTATTATTTACCCAAGGAACAAACTGCCATCCTTTTAGCAGAAGACGTATTTGTGTTTGTATTGATTTTTCTATGTCTGGCTGAGTTTAAAGCATAATTTCAAAAATACCTCCCATTCTTTCAGAGCAAAACCATCTTGACACGCAGCGATGCAAAAACTGTGTTTAGGAAAACTGGGCCCATTTCCATTGGCCTGACTGATTCTCTTTGTATACCTTCACACCGCTTCCTTCCTCTTCTTCCTCAAATCTTATTTTGATTCTGTTGTAAAGACACCTTGGTTTCCAGCTAAGAGAGCCCTCTCCTTTCTCCTTCGCCCCTTCTGAAAGGGGCATCTCACGCCTTTGATAGGTACATTAGATGCATGCACAACCAGGGAGGGCCCTTTATTGCAACAGTTGTGGTTGCCCTGGCAACTTCCCCATCCTTGAGGAAATGGCACGTTTTAAGTTTTGGGGCCAAGGTTCTGACAGGCACAGTCAAAACTCATAAAGAGTCCTGACACGTCAATCCAGCTATTATGAACTTTCAGACCCAAAATAGCATGATTCATCTGCTTGTTTATCATCCTAATAAGGGGCTTGGCCTTTGTGCCTACGGCTACAATGGGATACTGAATCATGTTGAATGGCTTGTTGTATTTTTAGAAGTTAGACACAAATAAGCTATGTGGTCTTGAAGCAGTGGGCGTAGCCTATTGTAACCTGTTACTAAGGGCACAGGGTAGGGGGGGGGGGATTAGACCCACAAAATTGGACAAATATCTTGAAAATTGAGACCACTTTAGTCATCACGTCTTTCATTTTCCCTCCTGAGAGGAAAGGTGAGGACAGACGAAGACAGAACCCACTCCAGTTACAAATTGTCGTAACATTGCCGACACAATAGCAGCATCCTTTGTTCAGATCAGTGTGTCAGGTGAAGCCATGTCATAGCAATAGACAATGAAAGGTTCCTTACACAATGATTGTTTGGTCTGACCTTGATGATCACAAGTGTGAGGCTGTTGTAAATGTGATCAATTCAGCATTTTCAGTAACTTAAAAAATTAAATTAGCCAAGGGTCTGGTTGATGTTGAGAACTGTGCTGTGATTGATGATCTGTTTTTAATGGAGATAAATGTAACTGACTTTGCCCCTCTCTAACCATCTGCAGCTGACTCCGGAGGAGGAGGCAGTAAAAAATGGGTGCGTGTGTGTGTGGCAGTGTGGGGATTTTTCTTCTACCTTACGTGACACCTTTCCTGTGAACTCTGTCAATCAGTCCGCCTGGATCAAATGATCCTTGTCTGTCTCTTTCTTAGCAGGCTTTCCAAATCCCTGTAATTTAGACTGCTGAGTATGGGGAGGAAATTGTGCTACAGATATAGCTTTAGAAATCTACACTCAGTGTGTTTTCTTTTTTCCAACGTATAGATGTTTGTGATCTGATGATTGCGAGAATCCATCTTCCACTCTAAAATACTACTAATTTGCCCATTGACATTTTTTTCAAATTATGGACAACAAACGGAGCTAAGAGAGTGGGCCATTATCAGATGTCCTGTTTCTCCCTGTCATTACGGTAAAGGCCTATAATGCAACTGAGGCTGCATTTCTGCTGTTTCCTCCTGCCCTCTTTGTCCTTTTACCTACTAAACAGACATTTATTTGGTCAACATGCTGCATGGATCTGTGTTTAGAATGTCATTCTGTTGCTTTTCCATTTTGAGAAAGGTTATTATTATTATTATTTTTTTAAATACTATGTGATATAATGTGTTTGTTAATAAATTGCTCCATCTCAAGCTAAACAAAAAAGTCATTGAGTTAAAATTATTATAATTTTTTATAATTTATTTTATATTATGGTATTGACATACTCAAATAAAAGTATGTTTGTGTAATATAAATTATATAGAAATACTATATCTATCTATCTATCTATCTATCTATCTATCTATCTATCTATCTATCTATGTATATAGGTGCTTCTCCATCAGTGTTGGGGAGTAACTAGTTACATGTAACGCCGTTACGTAATTTAATTACAAAATTATTGTAACTGTAATTAGTTACAGTTACTGCGAAAAAATGAGTAATTAAATTACAGTTACTTATGAAATTTTTAACGATTACAAAGGGGATTACATTTGAATATTTACACACATCCACATACAGATTTAACTGATTTCTTTCCCAAATTGCACTGACTATTCTGAGACATACCGCCCTAATAATTTCCGGGATGCGGAAATATAGTCTGGTTCGTAGAATCCAGTCATAAAAACGAAATGCCTAACGCGGACGGAATATCCCACATTTTGGATGACTAAATCAAAAGTAGGTCAGTACACTTGAATCAAAACATGACATGGACTAGTGTCTGTGAATATTAAGCCCCAAAAATGCAATAGCCTATAGGACTTGCACATTCTGCGTGTCTGTGTGGAAATCAGGCGCGGACTGGAAACCGGGAGAACCGGGACAATTCCCGCTGGCCTGGCAGCCGATTTTGCCCCACTATTTAATATCATTATTGTATAATTGCCTGCCGAATGTACTAAAGCTATCATTTGCGAATCCGCCATTTGATAATTAAATCTCTAACAAGTCATGAAGTGTTAGTCATGACTCGCGCGCTCTCCGCGCCTCCGCCAAACAGTTTGGATCAGACTCCGAGTAATCAATGCGAGAGAGAGAGAGAGAGAGAGAGACAGAGAGAATAGAGTGGACTGCTGGAGCAGAGAAGCAGAACTGCTGTTCAGGGTTTCAGGTCAGTTTCATCTGTAAAGATGCTTTTTTGTCTTTGTTTTTTTATTTATTTAATCAAGCAGCAGCACGTTGCTCATCAGTCAAAAAATTCTGATTTTTTTTAAAGGTTTAGGGGGAGCTACGACAGACAACAACACAACCCTTACGAAAATTTACATTTTAATATTTAACTATAAATCCAGAGAAAATGGTTACTATTGTTTAAATGTGGTAACCAAAAAAGTAAAATTATTTTACAAATGTATTTATTTAAAAATAAATACAAATCCATTTGCAAAAAAAACAAAAACAAAACAAGGTTATTTTACTTTTATATAGGCTAATAAAAGCAAGGTTAATTTTTGTAAGGGGAAAAACATGTGTACAGTATTAGGATTTTTCTATAAAGATATTGTAGTATTGTAGAGTATTGTATTGTAAAGTATAGTTTTGTTCAATCTTGAGTATTAAAGTCATGAGAGAGATGGATAACAGGGCAAAATAAAGAGACTGAAGAAAAAAATGGAAGTTGTAGCGATATGGAAGAAATCCATATCAGCTTTTCATTTTTTCTGATGGGCGGAAACCAATGAGGAAATTTAGAATAAAAGAGCGCTAGAAACGGAAGTTGGGGCGCGAGTAAAAAACAAAACACACCTGTAGGTTATTATTGGAGTGGGACACACGCTACCTGAAGCTGAAGGTCGTACTATTCTTTGCTGGAATCTCTGTGCATGCGCTGACTGGGTGCGATCGCCAAAGTGACAGAGAAATTGCTCTACTGCGTCTGCATGGTTCGTTCGCCTGCCTGGTGCAACATAATCCAGCCTGGTTCGTTCGCCTGCCTCAGGTACTAGTGGTGATGTCCATCATCTTTTAACCTCACGCCAAGAGTTTCTAAACTCACGCCAAACTCTCGCCAAGTCTCCAAACTCTTTCTCCGGCCCAGGATTTGCGGCCGCTACACAGACTGCTTCACGCAGCCACCACCACACACACACACATACACGCTCATTGTACACGCACACACCCATACACAAACACTCGTTTGAAGGGTTTTTTTTTGTGTGTGTTTTTTTTTTTTTTTTTTCTCTTTCATTTCTTTATTTTGGCTGAAAATTGAACACAAACTGAGTTTGAAAAAAAGAACTGTTTGCCTTAAATATTTTGTTATTTGTCATGTGAGGTAAAGAAAAAAAAACTCTGTGAAAATTTAACTTTGTGTAGTTTATTTTATTTTATTTCTTTGCAAAAATGTTTTTCTTAAAATATACATATTTTTGACCAAACCCTTCAATTTCTGACTGTGTGTCATTTAAGCCCTATTCTACATTATTGTGGGTATTTGAAGGAATTTATTTTCGTTTTTTGTGTAACGGTGGTTTGAGTTGTCTTCGGGGAAATTGAACTTCATTACATATATATATATTTTTTTTTTTTCTTGACAAGTTTTACTTGTCTGGCGCCCGAACAATTTAAATTTTATTAAGTCAAATTTGATTTGGGGCAGCCACCGTTACAGAAGTGGCACCCGAACAGGGACTTGAACCCTGGAACTTGAGACATGAAACTTGAAACTTAAACACTTAAACCTTGATGACTTGAAACTTAAACCCTTAAACCTTGACAACTTGAAACTTAAACATTTAAGCACGTAAACCATGACCACTTAAACTGGTCATTTGAGCTTTGAATTTGAGTTTCCCTAAACGATTACTTAAAGGTTGGCTGTCACTGCCTATATTTTTTTGTGTTTGTGAAATTGTGGTGTATATACATACTGAATTGAAACAGTTTTTTTCCTTTACTTAATGGTTTTGTGGGAAGATACTTTTTGTTTGTGAACTTGCACGTTGTTAAATATATAATTGTGTTACCCCTTAGTTGTCTTGCTGCCAAACTGACCCAATTATGTGAAAGTTGTGGAAACACCCATTTGTGTTATTGAAATCTAATTATTGATTTGTGAAGTTAAGTGAATTGAAGTGTGAATTGGTGAATTGGACAATTGGACAGACATTTCACACTGAACTGTTAAGAGTATTCTGCTGCAATTTATTTTTTCAAACATTTATACATTGTTTTTTTTTCACTCAACTTGCATTTCACTACATTTTTACACTGACTGACTATACATACACTGACAATCAAACATGGCTGCCACTCCTCTGTCTCCATCCACTTTTGTGGAGATGGAACCACCAGCACCAGATGTTGCTACCCCAGTCTGGCCTCCAGCACCCCCGTCCTCTACTTTCTTCAACTGGACCTCTTCGTGCTCCTTTCCACTTCACTCCTACTCAAGCCAGCACCACTGACTTCCCAGGAACCCATGTGCGGTTTGCAACTTCACCACTAGCTGGCAGTACTCCTGTTCAACCCTTCACCTGGGAGCAGGAACCGAATGGCGACTCCATGCAGATATGTACATCACCTGGGCCTTCATCTTTATCTTCAGTGGCACAGCAGGGCTTGCCTGGCATCCTGTCAACTCCTGGAAAAGGAATGCATCAACTCACTCAAGTTAAAGGAAACTGGGACACGTTGACACAGCATATGCAAACCCATGAAAAAAACATTGGTGAACTTGCCAAAGAACTTAAAACCATGACTGCACATCACGACAGCCTGATTTCTAACCTTGCTGATAAACTCAAGCAAAACCAACAAGAAATGCTCACCCACATTTCTGAAAGTAAGAAGCATGTGAAGGAAGAGACTGATCAACTCACTAAGTCACTTAAAGTCATGATGTCTGATGAACTTCACAAAGCTAAGACTACATATGTGTCTGAAGTACGGTTCATGATTGACCAACTTCAAGTGGAGCTTCAGCAGGACATCAAAACCTACCTGGTAACCCATCAAAAAAATTATGACCAGTTGTCAACAGAACTCACCCAGTGCACCCAAACCACCAACACCCTGTGTGCAACTGTAAAAAGCTTACAAACTGAACTTGAGAAAAGACTCGAAAAGCAAGAGAAACAAATGATTGACCTGCAGACAAGAGATTACTCACCCTTGCCTCTGACCACTGCAGTTTCACCTACATCACCAGTGACACCTCCAATGTTTCCTACTCCTGTTGTAAAGAGTGATCATCTTAAGATTACATTTCCTACTTTTGGGAGACAGTCAGATGACTTGGACCCCTTGCTCTATCTAACTCGATGTCAGGATTTCTTGGCGTTACATCCTCTTACTAATGCTGACATCCTGGCCACTTTCCGCACTGTCCTTTATGGTACTGCCCGGGACTGGTGGGAAGTTGCACGATCCTCAATAACCACGTGGGAAGAGTTTGAAGCTGCTTTCCTCTCTGCTTTCCTCTCAGAGGATTATGAAGACGAGCTGGCTGAAAGGGTAAGGACAAGAACACAGGGAGAAAGAGAGAGCATTAGGGACTTTGCATTTACATACAGAGCTCTCTGCAAAAGGTGGAAGCCCACCTTGACCGACAGTGAGTTGGTGAAAATGATTTTGAAAAATATGAATCCTTACCTTGCAAGCCAGATTCGCAGTCGGGTGAACACAGTCGATGAGCTTGTGAAATTGGGCCAACAGCTGGAAAAAGACTACGAACAACAACTGCAATATGAAAAACGTGTGAGTTCTAAGCAACCCCTATCCATGCCTCAAAGACCTATTCCCAACCGCCCGGCAGAGAAGCCTTTAGTGCAATGCTGGCGATGTAAAGGCCATCACTCACCTGGCAGCTGTCCTCACTTTGTCTCTTCTCAGTCCCAGTCACCTCAGTCCACCAGCCAACACCCTTCCTCCAATAACAAGCGGACAACATTTCCATCTTCTAAAGGTACTGGTCCATCTGGCAATCGCTCTGTGTCTGCCACCTTTCCCCACAATTCATCAACAACTGGTAAGAAACCACCACCTGCTGCAATTGTTCCACAACAATTAGTGATACCACTTTGCATTGGTACCTGGAAGGGAAAAGCCATTGTTGATACTGGGGCTAGCTACACCCTTCTACATGAGAATCTCTGGAAGGAGCTCACTTCACAAAAACTCCATCCATGGACCCAGGGTCCGCTCTACCTAGCAAATGGGGAAGCAGAAATTCCTTTAGGTTGGATAAACATGCCAATCACCCTACATCAAAAAGTATTCACCATACCTGCTGTTGTTCTATCAGCCAAAGCCCTGGCCTATGCAGTCGTATTAGGACTGGACTTCATCTTCTCCAGTGGGCTGCAGATCAATGTGGCAGATCAAAAGTATTCATTTCAGTCCAATCCTAAAGAGTATTATCCTTTCCAGCCAACAAATGCCAGTGTACCAGTTATCAGTTCCCAACATCCAAGGGGAAAGATGGGAAATAAAAATCCCAACAGCCTCTCCTTACTATCTTCTGTTCCTCCTCCTCAACTTAACATGTTTCAACCAGCCTGCCTGGATGAGAAGACATTAATTAACACTGCTGTACAGGATGCCCACTTACCTCCGGAAGGCAAGCAACAGTTACGGCAGATCCTCGAGTCAAACCCTCAAGTTTGTACCCTTCGTCCAGGACGTACTGAAGTTACACAGCATCACATATATACTACCCACCAAGTACCTATAAAACAAAGACCGTACCGCACAACACCTGCCAAACAAGCTGTCATTACAGAGCAACTGGAAGAGATGTTGACTGCCGGCATCGTAGAACCATCACACTCTGGATGGGCCTCACCTGTCGTCTTGGTCCCTAAAAAAGACGGAAGCCTTAGGTTTTGTGTGGACTACAGAAAAGTTAATGCCATTACAGAGAATGATGCTTACCCATTACCCAACATCACTGAGATCTTGGAGTCACTATCTGGAGCGGCCATCTTTTCCACCATTGACCTTAACAGTGGCTACTGGCAGGTAAACATGGATCAAGAAAGTAAACCAAAGACAGCTTTCACAACTTCATCAGGACTGTTTCAGTTTAATGTTATGCCATTTGGGTTATTGCTTATGCCAGCAGAACCCTGAACAAAGCAGAGACCAATTACACAGCCACTGAAAAAGAGTGTTTGGCTGTAATTTGGGCCCTGGAAAAATGGCAGCACTACCTAGAGCACAAACTGTTCACTGTCATCACAGACCACTCAGCGTTACAATGGGTAATGTCTTCCACAAAAACCACGAGTCGCCTCATCCGGTGGGCCTTGCGACTACAGAGATTTGATTTTATCATTGAATATCGCAAAGGAAAACTAAATATGGCACCTGATGCTCTGTCTCGGATTCACACCAGTTGTAACCTGTACACCAACCAACACCAACAGGAGAATGCTGAGTTTCCGATATCTCCAGCCACAATCTGGGAGGAACAGCACAAAGACCCTGTCATCACCAACACACTTAAAGCACTTGCAGAAAATGATTCCTCTTTTAAAGATCAGTATGAGATAGTGGAAGATAAACTCTATCACAAAACTCACCTGCCGAACAATCAAGTTCATTACAGAGTCTACATTCCTACCAGCCTTGTGTCGTCCATTCTACACCACTACCACTCTAATCCCTGGAGCGGTCATGTAGGTATTTATAAGACCTACAAGCGTATCCATGATGTTGCATTCTGGCCTGGAATGTGGACTGACATAAAACACCACGTCAAAAAATGTGTCAAATGCCAGACTCTTAAGGGAGAAAATCAGAAACCTGTGGGCAAACTACAGCAAGTCACCACCACCCGTCCCAATGAGATGCTTGGAGTGGACATTATGGGGCCAATGCCACGCAGCACACAGCAAAATGAGTACCTCTTAGTCTTTGTAGATTACTACTCCCGGTGGGTGGAATTTTTCCCCATGCGCAATGCTAAAGCTGAGACTGTTGCGTTACTTCTTCGGAAGGAAATTCTAACCCGTTGGGGGGTGCCAGACTTCATTCTGTCGGATAGAGGTACACAATTTGTGTCATCACTGTTCAGAGAACTCTGTCAAAAGTGGAGTATCAAACCTAAATTGACAACATCATACCATCCACAAACAAATATGACCGAGAGGGTTAACCGTACGCTCAAATGCATGATTTCTGCCTATGTGGACAACAATCACAGAAAATGGGACCAATACTTACCGGAACTCCGTTTCGCTATTAATTCAGCTGTCCAGGAAACGATTGGGATGACCCCTGCAGAGCTTCATTTGGGGAGGAAACTGCAAAGTCCCATGGACAAGGTGTTACATGGCAAGAATCTAACTCCAGACTGCACATCTTACGATACAGTCCACCACCTAACTGAGCTTCAGACCAAGGCCATGGAATGCTGTAAAAAAGCACAAAAGAGACAGCTTCGGAATTATAATAAAAGAAGACGAGATGTCACATACAAGGAAAATGATCGTGTGTGGATGAGAACCTTTCCCCAGTCTAGTGCACAACATCACTTCACTGCAAAATTGGCTCAAAAATGGAAAGGCCCTTACCATGTCATAAAACAGGTGGGTCCATTGAACTATCGAATAGCGCTGGAGTCCACTGGCGAAGATGTTCGCATAGTGCATGTGTGCAACCTGAAACCATGCTTTCCCACGGCTGAAGAGCTGGAATGCCAGGAGAAGAAAAGGCTCTGCCAGATATTCAATGAATCTTCTGATGAAGAGGAATTCATTGGATTTTAATTATGATTCACATTTCCACAACCATAGGTTGTCTTCTCCAGGGAGGGAGAGTGTAGCGATATGGAAGAAATCCATATCAGCTTTTCATTTTTTCTGATGGGCGGAAACCAATGAGGAAATTTAGAATAAAAGAGCGCTAGAAACGGAAGTTGGGGCGCGAGTAAAAAACAAAACACACCTGTAGGTTATTATTGGAGTGGGACACACGCTACCTGAAGCTGAAGGTCGTACTATTCTTTGCTGGAATCTCTGTGCATGCGCTGACTGGGTGCGATCGCCAAAGTGACGGAGAAATTGCTCTACTGCGTCTGCATGGTTCGTTCGCCTGCCTGGTGCAACATAATCCAGCCTGGTTCGTTCGCCTGCCTCAGGTACTAGTGGTGATGTCCATCATCTTTTAACCTCACGCCAAGAGTTTCTAAACTCACGCCAAACTCTCGCCAAGTCTCCAAACTCTTTCTCCGGCCCAGGATTTGCGGCCGCTACACAGACTGCTTCACGCAGCCACCACCACTCACACACACATACACGCTCATTGTACACGCACACACCCATACACAAACACTCGTTTGAAGGGTTTTTTTTTGTGTGTTTTTTTTTTTTTTTCTCTTTCATTTCTTTATTTTGGCTGAAAATTGAACACAAACTGAGTTTGAAAAAAAGAACTGTTTGCCTTAAATATTTTGTTATTTGTCATGTGAGGTAAAGAAAAAAAACTCTGTGAAAATTTAACTTTGTGTAGTTTATTTTATTTTATTTCTTTGCAAAAATGTTTTTCTTAAAATATACATATTTTTGACCAAACCCTTCAATTTCTGACTGTGTTTCATTTAAGCCCTATTCTACATTATTGTGGGTATTTGAAGGAATTTATTTTCGTTTTTTGTGTAACGGTGGTTTGAGTTATCTTCGGGGAAATTGAACTTCATTACATATATATATATATTTTTTTTTTTTCTTGACAAGTTTTACTTGTCTGGCGCCCGAACAATTTAAATTTTATTAAGTCAAATTTGATTTGGGGCAGCCACCGTTACAAAGTGAAGGTGCAGTTCAGGAGAGAACTTTTAATTATTTAGCATGTCCCCAAATTAAAGATTTAAACCTTTTTTATGTCAGTTCCATACAAAAAATAGTTTTGTCCATGAATTTGTTTGTATAAGTTTGAATTTTCCAGTCTGAATTTTTTTCCCAGTCCGCCCCTCCTGTAAATTAATGGCAAAGACATGGTTTCATTTACTACACATAGGCCTACTGAAGCTCGCAGTGTTTTCAACCTCTGCTGCCTCAATATAGCAGTACACGAGCACATAAACATAATTTCTAGAACTGCTTTGTGTCACTTAATGTGCTTTTTACTTATTTTGAGAAAACTATCATCATATACAAAGAGATAGCAGTTTAAAAAAAACACCAATGTTTCAGGAGTTTATTACACAGAATACGTCACATGCTTATTAGATAACTGTATTTAAGTTGATGTATATGCTTTTATTTATTATTCTTTAATTTTCACAAATTTAGAAAAGTAATCAAAAAGTACTCAAAAGTAATTAGTTACATTACTTTAATAAAGTAATTGAAAAAGTTACACTACTATTACATTTTAAACAGGGTAACTTGTAATCTGTAACCTATTACATTTCCAAAGTAACCTTCCCAACACTGTTCTCCATGAGTGAGTTTCAGTGGCGCTCGTGTTTGGGCTAATGGGTCAAGTGCTGGTTTCTGGAATGTAAAGGAGAGAACACATTAGATTTCAGTTTCTGGGAGAGTATGTCTCACCCACCATCGAGCCTCATGCGGCTTATCTGGCCACGGGCTGTTGACTCTCAGCTGTGACCAATCAGCCTGTGATGAGTGCGTGCAGGTGTTTCTCGTCCATTTCAGGGCAACGCTGATGTGAGCTCGGGTCGCTCTTCACAATATAGACATATTTATACATATGTTGGTGTGGCCATCCGTTCTGTAGAATAACAGAAAAACAGACAAACCCATACATGGTACAGTAGGTTCTCAATTATGATCTATTCAAATTACAACACACATCTTCTCACTTCAGCCATGTGAAAATATTGGAGGATGATTTCCTTTAGAGCTGGAATATATTTAGCAGTTTTTCCCCTTTTCCTCTCTGGACGCGTTTATTGACTGCAACATGTGGGGACCATGCATTGATCTAAAATGTGAGGCATGTATGTAAGACGAATGCATACATATGCCTGTGCACTTATATGCACATTCCAGCTGTTGCAGGCGCTCCACAGAGCTCTTTTCCCAGGTGTCACACACATTTCCCTCTAATTTCTCTCCATACACTCTTCACCAGTGCTCCTAATTTGTGGCGCTGGCGCCTGCTGGGCAGATTTGGGCTACAGATCCTGTCTGAAGACAGCTCTAACAACTGCAGAGGGGCTGAGATGGACACACACACGGGCATATATCCCCTAATTTCTGATGAGAAGTTTGTGAGCTTGGGTTTATGAGGTTTATATATCCAGACATACAAAGGTTTTTTTTTTTCTTTCAGCTTTTTAAATCTTGAAATTTCCTCAGCTCCTGTGGTCTGATAGCAAAGTATGAATTGGTTACACACTTTACTGAACTACTTTCTTTTCTTGTTTGCCTACTGTTTCATTAATATTTACTATACATAGGGATGGGTATCATTTACACTTTATTGATACTGATACGATACTGCTTACCGAAATGTGAATGTGTCTCACTAGTTGCAGTTGGAGCTAGAACAGCAAGATATAATACAGTGCATTGCTTGAGGTAGATGTTGTGTTTTGTTAGTAGATGTTGTGTTAAATGTTAGTAATGTATTATATCACTTGTGTGGCCTCCTTCGTTCACTGTAACACTACCACATATGTTGCATCTGACACTGGTGTCGCTTAGTTTTGTAACGAGAGCCCACACTTTCGAACCTTTACGCACACACTCACACACACACACACACACACACAGCACATGCGCATGGATATCACACACATGTCGAGCAAATGTCGGCCACATATTTCAGTGAAGGTAAATGACAAGCAGCATCTTCTAATTTGTCGTTAACATTGAAGTAACGCAAGTATCGATAACAGTATCATTTTTCCTGAAACTTATCTGTACTCCGGTATCGACAAAAAATATAAAAAAAAATATATGTCAAAAGACTTTTCATTTTTGGTAGCTAACATAACTTGATTTGTGAAATTCTGCAGCAGTATTTCAGGCAGAATAGATCAGCAATACAATTGGATGTAAAAGAAAACCTTGTTGTGATGGACAGAAGTAGCATTCTTTTTGTCTTTAAGGCTTAGGTCATATAATATTCATGACCAATATTTATTCATAATATTCCACATTTGTTTTTAATCCGCTTTAAATTGAAAAGTCTTTTCAAAGTTTCGTATTGAATGGGCTGTACTTGATTTCGTTCATGTCAAATTAAATATTGTGTCTATTCTGGCCTTACTGTGGCAAGACAGCCTAGCATATGGCACTGCTTAACCTATGTCAAACTCTACCCTTTTTGTGTTACCAGTTACTTTGACTGATGGTGCTGACAGAATCAGAGTTGACTTTGAGAGACCTTGAGAAGATCATTGATGCTCTCCTTTATTCCCTGGACCACAGCCTGGTCCCTCACTAACAGGCTGGGCAAACATGTTTCTGGCATGTTAATTGCATCAGACAAAAAGACCTAGAGAGGGAAATAAAGGTGTAATTTATGCCCGTGTGGTGGGGTGAGGTGAATGCCAGTTGTCTAATTGCTTTCACACAGTCTTGATTGAATTAGCTGGTCAGGCTCGAGCCTTAATTGAATTTCAAGACTTACTGATGCTTTTCCGAACTGAGCTCGTTATCCAACTCTTTCTCACTCACTCTTTAAGGAGATGGTGAATGCTGAACTTTTTTATTACCTTTTAATCTGTAGATCATCCCTAGGCCTGGTAATTACTACCAGTAATTAGTAACTAGTAATAATTTACTTAAATCTTAAAGCAGAATTCAAAAGACCATTCTTGCATGTTCATATTACACATCATTTGTGCATGTTCATATATTAAATATTTTGATCATGTTCTAAGCTACTAGTAAAAGTAGAATCATTTTAGTACTTTTTGTTGTTAGTAGTAATTTCTACTAGTATCCAATTATATTAAGGGCCAAATTACTTTCTGCACACCCATTTATTGTTATTGCATCATTTTGCATATTGTTGAATATCCTCAATCATGAAAAACGTCTCGGTTACGTATGGTAACCCTCGTTCCCTGAAGGAGGGAACGGAGACGCCACGTCGGTGACCGACGAATATGGGATATCGCTTCGATAGACCAATCTACTTCGAGTGTAAACTAAACGAGCCAATGCACATTGGCATGCAATTATTGCATCCAGCTGCCGCTGATCACTGCGTGAGTATAAGAGGGCAGCAGGTGCAATGCATACCAGTTTTTCGCTGAGGAGCCGAGCCGGGGACCCGGCAGCTCAGCGGCGGTACAGCAACCATGGCGACGGGACGTGGCGTCTCCGTTCCCTCCTTCAGGGAACGAGGGTTACCATACGTAACCGAGACGTTCCCTTTCAGTCGGTCACTCTCGACGCCACGTCGGTGACCGACGATTATGGGATCCCTATCAAAGCGCCATGGGTGCTGCCCCTTCCAGTGCCCTGTGCGAGCCGCCTGCGCCCCTATTAGGTGTAGGTCGGGGCTCAGAACAAGTAGCTCCACTCACCATTGTCAAAGCACTACCTCACTGGGTGAGATTGGATAACACTGGGAAAACGTACCCGGTCCGCTTGGAGCCGGGACGCTGCGGAAGCCCCATCCTTCCTGAAGGAGGTCTCGGAGGCAAATACACATTTAGCATCCGTTTAGGAGTATACGGAGAAATTTGAGGTGATTAGAACCCTCTTGGGAAGGCAGAGGTCTGCCGGGGAAACACGGGCTCTAAGGCTATACCGTGGACTATACACATATGAGTACCGCTTAGGTCTCAATATGGAACCCACCCTTCCATGGTTCTCACAGATTCATCATGAAGGTCTGGCGCCGGACGTTCCGCTGCGTCCAGCTGCTTAGGGTGATGGAGGATCTCAACAGGGTCTACAATACGGACACTCTGGAGCGGTTTAAGCAAGCCGACACTAACCGGGGCCTCTCAGTGCCACTACCCGTTTGAGGTGAGAACACAGGAGGATACCGGCTCTACACGAAGGCTATAGAACCTAGCGAACGTGTTAGGGGTCGCCCAGCCCGCAGCTCTACAAATATCTGTCAGCGAGGCGCCACGAGCCAGCGCCCAGGAGGATGCAACACTTCTAGTTGAGTGAGCTTGCAACCTGAACGGGCAGGGCACATCCTGAGCCTGATAAGCCAGGGTTATGGCATCCACAATCCAGTGGGCCATCCTCTGCTTAGAGACGGCACTCCCCTTCTGCTGGCCTCCGTAACAGACAAAGAGCTGGTCTGAGGTCCTGAAGCTTTGTGTCCGGTCTACCTAGCACCTTAATGCTCGGACGGGACAAAGCAAAGCCAGGGCTGGGTCTGCCTCCTCCAGGGGCAGCGCTTGCAGGTTCACCACTTGGTCTTTGAAGGGTGTAGTGGGAACCTTGGGCACGTAGCCAGGCCGGGGCCTCAGGATTACCTGGGAGTCAGCCGGCCCAAACTGTAGGCACGAATCGTCGACCGAAAATGCATGCAGGTCCCCTACCCTCTTGATGGAGGCCAGTGCAAGTAGGAGCAGAGTTTTCAATGAAAGAAACTTTAGCTCAACTGAATGCAAAGGCTCGAAAGGGCCCTGCTGTAGTGATTTAAGCACTAGAGACAGGTCCCAAGAGGGTATACAGGGGGGGCGGGAAGGATTTAACCTCCTGGCCCCTCTAAGGAACCTGACGATGAGGTCATACTTACCCAGAGACTTCCCATTCACGGGGTCATGGTACGCAGCAATAGCGGCAAACTGGACTTTGAGGGTGGAGGGAGACAGCCTTCGCTCCAACCCTTGCTGCAGAAAGGATAGCACGACCGCAATAGGGCATCTTCGGGGGTCTTCTCGACGAGAAGAACACCACTCAACGAACAGGTTCCACTTCAAGGCGTAAGCGTGTCTCGTAGACGGTGCTCTCGCCGAAGTGATGGTGTTCACTACCTCTTGGGGTAGGTCACCTAGAACCTCCGCGTCCCGTCCAGGGACCAGACATGGAGTTTCCAGAGGTCTGGACGCGGGTGCCAGATGGTGCCCCGTCTCTGAGTCAGTAGATCCTTCGTCAGAGGAATTGGCCAAGGAGGGGCTGTCGCAAGGAGCACTAGTTCGGGGAACCAGGTCCACATGGGCCAATATGGCGCTACTAGCAAGACTTGCTCCTTGTCCTCCCGGACTCTGCACAGTGTCTGTGCGAGAAGGCTCACTGGGGGAAACGCCTACTTGCGTAGGTCCCGAGGCCAGCTGTGTGCCAGAGCGTCCGTGCCGGGAGTTCCCTCAGTCAGGGAGTAGAACAACTGGCAGTGAGAGGTCTCTGGAGAAGCAAACAGGTCTACCTGAGCGGCTCCGAACCATCTCCAAATCAGCTGGACAGTCAGGGGATGGAGTCGCCATTCTCCCGGGAGCATTGCTCGAGACAGCTCGTCGGCTGTACGACTGAGCAGGCCTGGAATGTGAACGGCACGAAGTGCCCTCAGAACCTTCTGACTCCAAAGGAGGAGGTGGCGAGCGAGTTGCGACATGCGACGGAAGTGCAGACCACCTTGTCGGTTGATGTACGCAACGGTCGCAGTGTTGTCCGTTTGGACCAGCACATGCTTGCCTCACAAAAGACCTTTGAGACGGTTCAAGACAAGGTGTACTGCTAGCAACTCTAGGCAATTGATGTGCCACTGCAGCTGCGGGCCCGTCCAAACCCCTGAGACTGCATGCCCGTTGTACGTGGCCCCCCAGTCGGTGGTGGAGGCATCCGTGTAAACCACAACATGCCTGGAGATCTGCTCTAGGGGCACCCCTGCCCGGAGAAATGCAAGATCTGACCACGGAGTGAGGGTTTGGCGACCGGCCGGTGTAACTTGGACCCGGTGAGTGCCGCGCTTCCACGCCCACCTCAGGACTCGGCCATAAAGCCAGTGCTGGAGCGGTCTCATATGTAATAGGCTGAGCGGTGTAAGTGCCGCCTCGGCCGCCATATGCCCCAGGAGCCTCTGAAAGAGTTTCAGTGGGACCGCTGTCCTGCTCTTGAACGTATTCAAGCAGGCTAGCACCGACCGCGCACGTTCCTCTGTGAGGCGTGCTGTCTGTTCGACCGAATCCAACTCCATATCGAGAAAAGAGATCCTCCACGGGAGTTTGCTCTTTTCCGAGCTGACCTGAAGGCCCAACAGGCTCAGGTGCCGGAGCACCACATCCCTGTGCTCGCACAACTGATCTCGATACTGTGCTAGTATCAGCCAATCGTCTAAGTAGTCGAGAATGCAAACACCCTGCTCTCTGAGAGGAACGAGAACTGCCTCCGTGACTTTCGTAAAGACACGGGGAAACCGGGACAGCCTGCAGGGCAGGACCTTGTACTGATATGCCAGTCCTTCGAACGCAAACCGCAGAAAAGGTCTGTGGCGCGGAAGGACGGACAAATGAAAGTACACGTCCTTCAGGACGATCGCTGCAAACCAATCTTGGGGACGGACGCACCCGAAAATGCGTTTCTGTGTCAACATTTTGAATGGTAGCCGATCGAGGGCCCGATTCAAAACTCGCAGATCCAAGATCGGTCGTAACCCACCGCCTTTCTTGGGTACAATGAAGAACGGGCTGTAAAACCCCATCCTCATATCGGCTGGAGGGACCGGCTCTATCGCGTCCTTCGCCAGTAGGACTGCGATCCCTTCCCGCAGGACAGGGGCAGGGGCATCGGACGCTTTCACTGTAGTGGAGCGGACACCGCAGAGCTTGGGGGGGAGCCGGGCGATCTGAATCGCATAGCCGAGGCTGATGGTTCGCAGAAGCCAGCGAGACGGGCTGGGTAGCGCTGACCAGGCGCCTAAAAACCGTACAAGCGGGACCAGCGGAACCACAGCCGTACCCGCAGTGGGGCAGCGAGGTGGAACACAGGGACCCAACTCGGGCGGCTTGTGAGCAGGCCGGAGTGTGGTGCGAGTGTGGGGTGCAGGGCTCACCTGGTTCCACGTGTTGGCAGAGGGTGCGTGAGTAGGGCCTTTGTTGACGCTCTCGAACCGCCCGCTGCTGCCATCTGGCGAAGGAGGAGGATGAGTGAGGTCCGGAGCTTGGCCGTCCGCAACTCTCCGTGCCCTCCTGGGACCCAGAGAGGAAGAAAACTGCTCTCCTGTCGAGATTTCCAGATTCTCCGCCTGGCCCTCCTCCAGGGGAGGGAGAGGTGCCTTCACCATCCCCCAGAAAGCAGCTACCTCTCTCCGGGTCACCTGTCCCGGGGCCTCTTGCTCTTCTGCTCACCGCCAAGTTGACGGGGGCCGGGACGGGAGGGGCAGCCTGCCTGCGCCCAGCTCCACGGCACCACTTGGAGGCTGCTACAGATGCGGCGCGTGAGCGGGGGCGGATAGAGGGGGCTGCCCTTGGCGACGAGCAGGCTGGGGCACTGCGGCCAGCGGGCGGGTAGAGGCAGCAGCTGCCCGCCAGGGCAGGATGTGTCGGTTCCCCTCAGTCTGCTTCTGGGCAGCAGAGACTTGCTGGGCCAAGTTCTCGACTGCGTCGCCAAAGAGGCTGGTCTGGGACACAGGGACATTGAGAAACCGGACCTTGTGGTTCGCAGCTCCGAGATGGTCATATTCCCGCAGTGAGAACATGACTCATCCACGAAAGCCACCTCAGCGTGCTCGACGCCCAGACACGTGAGGCAGCGATCGTGACCATCACCCGTTGCCAGGTAACGACCGCACCCAGAAACGCACGGGTGAAACGGCATCCTTACAAGGACGATCTGTCGTCTTTACAAAGACGCACCCGTGAAGCTCTTTTAGAGAAATTTGCTCTTTAGGAAATGCTCTTTTAGTGCTGAGGCGCACAGGGGAATTGGCCGTTTGCAACACGACAGGGGTAATGCAGCCTGAAGTGTGCAATCCACTCGACACAGGAACGACCGCCGCTGAAGCGCCGTCTCGCCAACACACGAAGCTTCCGAGAGCGTGCTGAACTCGTAGTTCACAGCAGACACAGTTGAGCAGAGCGATACTAACGCTCGGCTCCGAAGCGAAAAGCTGGTATGCATTGCACCTGCTGCCCTCTTATACTCACGCAGTGATCAGCGGCAGCTGGATGCAATAATTGCATGCCAATGTGCATTGGCTCGTTTAGTTTACACTCGAAGTAGATTGGTCTATCGAAGCGATATCCCATATTCGTCGGTCACCGACGTGGCGTCGAGAGTGACCGACTGAAAGGGAACTTTGGATTATTATTGCTAGGGATTCAAATTATGGCCAGTATTAAAATTATGGCCAATATGGTAAGTAAACATTATTTTAATGTAATAAGCGATAATGAATAAATAAGTGATACTAAAACTTTACAGTTTTCTCTAAATAAATTAATAATAAAACATTAAAATCAATTGTTTTAAATGCAAGAAGTGAATGTAGGCATCACAACATTAAATGTATGACATGCAAAGGTCATTTACATAGAAAAATAGAGGAAAATAGCATGCACAATTAAATATCTGTGTCACTGATGTTAGATAAATTCTAAATTTGATATACTTTTGCACACATTGCTTTTAATGTCACATTATTTTTTTTTAAATACATTGAGAAGCAGGTTTCTAAGCACCACCAGTTCATTTGAAATGGATTTCAAGGTTTGATTATACTGTTTATAAAGCTGCTCTAAAGCACAGTTAGATGATGTGTAACAAACACACAACCCAACTGTTTCACACACTGCTCTATTTGGTCACAATAGGACTTCCCCCATTCATACACAAAACCCCTCAGACTCTGTCCCATTTTCCTGCTTTCAGCACATTTTTTTGCTGTGCAAGCAAAACTGAACATCCCTTGGTTCTTCACTTTTCTAAGTTTTTTTTATTTTTTTTGCTATGCATCGCTCTTCACATACACACACCTCTGTCCCAGGTCTCTCTTTAATGTAGCTTTACATTAAATGTATTACTTTCGAGCCAGCTATTCACTGGCTGAATGGACAGGCAGCATAAAAAAGGGAGTGGAGTTTTTCTCTTCTACAGTCACCCCATACAAAGAAGATTAATTTTGTTCAGTTGGGAAAAGAAAGGATATCTGACTCTGTGTATGGGTTGGGGTACACAAATGTTCATTGCATATACACAAGTGATCAGGTTATGTGTTTTTTCTAAACAACTGTGTCTTTAGCTGTATTAAACAGTGTGTACACCCAGCAGTGGCTGTAGAGAATCCCGCATAACGCCCAGTTAGCCATGATGTAAATGTTAGCCTGAGAAGCTTCGCCATTGTTTGCACTGCTGGCTCCTGAAGTGTACGCAGCTGGAGGAGCCATATACGCCGATACATGTACACACACATTCCTGCCCTGCTATCAACCAGCCCCAGCACACATGCAGCCAACTTTAGCACCTACGTAAATCATGCTGGATGAAAACGCTCTGGCAATCTTTGAAATCACCAGCGAATTACCTGTAATAAAACATGACTAGCGTTCTGGCACCCGAGCATACATTCACAATGGGATTTTACTCGCATAGCCCACTAAGCCTGACATTATGCCACTGCTACCTTTTCCTCGGTCTGCACATGTTATTAGAGGCAATAAACACAAGTAAGGCAAAGTTTGAAAGAGCACCAGGCTGAAATTCAGCAACTAAGTTCTCGACGGCAGGTCTTGAACCTCTTTGATGTGATCTGGATTAGATTGATAGTTTATGGGGTTTCTTCAACTTTTGAGCCTTATGGACTTTTACAGGGTATCTATGCAGTTTGGAAAACTATGGAATTTGATTTGTGTAATTTCGAGGTCTGGAAAAGTATGGGGGAAAAAGTAAGGGAAAATAATTGCATTTCCAGACTTCTGCCACTATTTAGTTTTCTCTAATAGAAAATTAAGAATTTAGTGAGAATAAATTTATCATATAAGAAGTGTGTTTTCATGGCGGATGTTTGGTGATTTTTCAATGATTGTCAAACATGACACTTTTTCATTATATAAAAAATGCAGGTTATAAGAATTTTGGGTTTCTTCACACAATATTCTTAGCACCATATTAAATAACTTCCTTTGACCCTTGCAAAAAATAAATAAACGTTCATGTGCACACAAGAAACCTTTAAATTTAGGATATAGGACTATTCACATGTGAATAGTGTCTCGAGGGCACAAAAAGTTCCTCTTGTGAAACTTTTTTTTTTTAATGGCTTCTGTGTTGTCAAATATTTACAGATATAAAGCTGAAAATAATACTTAATGAATACTTAATGTAGGTGCCAATAAACCTTGTGGTTAGTGCCTCAGCATATAGTGCAACTGTGCTCATGGCAACCTGTGTTTGATTTCTGCCTGGTGGTCATTCATCTATTCTGCTCTCCTTTCTCCATCCAACACTTTCCTGTCAACTGTCCTCTCACAGTAAAGGCATGAAAAGCCCATAAATGTGTGTATGTACAAGCCACTTTATTAGTTACACCTGTTCAATTGCTTGGTAACACAAATTGGTATTCATCCAATCACATGGCAGCAACTCAATTCATTTTGGCATCTAGATGTGGTGAAGACGACTTACTGAAGTTCAAACCGAGCATCAGAATGGGGAAGAAAGGGGATTTAAGTGACTTTGAACGTGGAATGGTTGTCCAAAAAACTGCTGATCTACTGGGATTTTCATGTACAACCATCTCGAGGGTTTACAGAGAATGGTCCAAAAAAGAGAAAATATCCAGTTAGCAGCAGTTGTGTGGATGAAAATGCCTGGTTGATGTCAGAGGTCAGAGGAGAATATGCAGACTGGTTAGAGATGATAGAAAGGCCAAAGTAACTCAAGCAACTACTCATTACAGCCAAGGTATGCAGAATAACATCTCTGAACACACAACACGTCGAACCCTGCATCAGATGGGCTACAGCTGTAGAAGACCACACTGGATGCTGCTCCTGTCACAGGAAACAGAGGCTACAATTCACACAGGCTCACCAAAATTGTACAACAGAAGATTGGAAAAACGTTTAGTCTCAATTTCTGCTGCGACATTCAGATGGTAGGGTCAGAATTTGAAAGCAAAATGAAAGCATGGATCCATCTTGTCTTGTCTCAACGGTTCAGGCGGGTGGTGGTGTAATGGTGTGGGAGATATTTTCTTTGCACACTTTGGGCACCTTAGTACCCATTGAGCATCGTATAAACGCCATAGCCCACCTGAGTATTGTTGCTGGCCATGTCCATCCCTTTTTGACTACAGTGTACCCATCTTCTGATGGCTACTTCCAGCAGGATAATGCACCATGTCACAAAGTTCACATCATCTCAGACTGTTTTTTTGAACATGACAATGAGTTCACTTTACTCAAACGGCCTCCACGGTCACCAGATCTCAATCCAATAAAGCAGCTTCAGGATGTGATGGAACGGGAGATTCGCATCATGGATGTGCAGCCGACAAATCTGTAGCAACTGCGTGATGCTATCATGTCAATATGGACCAAAATCTCTGAGGACTGTTTACAACACCTTGCTGAGTCTATGCCACGAAGAATTAAGGCAGTTGTATATGTATTTGAAGTAAATATATTGTATACATTTGTGTCATTTCAAATGGTTGTTTTGATTATTGTCTGTGTGTGCAAAAAGAAAGATTAAGCTTTTCACATCAGAGCGCTGAGTGTAAATTTAAATTTACAAATATTAATACTAATATGACAAGCTCTCACATTTAAATGAACAAGCTCTTGAGTTTTGCTGTTGTTTTACCTTCATACTAAATCAGCATATTAGAATGGGTGTCATGTGACAGTGAAGACTGGAGTAATGGCTGCTTTAACTTTATCACAGGAATAAATAACATTTTAAAATAAATTTAAATAAAAAGCAAATACTTTAATTTGTAATAATGTTTCACAATATTACTGTTTTAATTTTGAAAATTAGTATTCCCTCTAGCATCTGGTGGAAATGAAAGGTGGTGGAAATAACATTGTAAATAAAATAAAATAGTTTGGAATTGTGAAATGACAGTGCACAGTTTTGAAGAAACATATATCTGGTCACCAACATAAGTTGCTAAGATGCTGGTGACACCACCAGCCTTCTTCTCTAGCTTAACTATCAAGACTATCTTTGTCAACCAGCTTAAAGAACATGCTGGTCAGCTTGGACCGGCTGTTTTAAATCAATGCTGGAAATAAGCAAATTTTTTAAGCAAGAGAAGTATTTTGAAATGACTTCATCACTTCCATCAAATATAGACCAAAGGGTCTGGCATGTCTCAAAAGTGTCCTTATTTGTTATTTTCTTTACAAACATTTCAAATTTGAAAAAAAAAAAAATATATATAATAATAATAATAATAACATAAATATATATATACAGTACAGACCAAAAAAAAGTTTGGACACACAGTGTGACTCTACAATTTTCATAGTCATGAAAATAAAGAAAACTCTTTGAATGAGAAGGTGTGTCCACACTTTTGGTCTGTACTGTACTGTATATATATATATATATATATATATATAAATCCATGCCAAGCTTGCAAGAGAAACATTGTGATCAAACAACATGATATTTTCTAATCTGGATGTGAGCTGTATCAAAGTACTGATGTGCTCTTTAATCAGGCGTTCTATCATCCCTGGGGCTACAGAGACTTTTTCTCTTCATCCTCAAATTGCATTCCTCCATACAGGGTAGGTCTGCAAGCTAAGCTGTATGCTTCAACAGCCCTATTCAGCACAGTTCCCATGATTTCAGCACAGCTGATTATATCCATTGGTTGGATGGAACCATCTGGAAGATAGTATGGAGACATGCAAGGTCATGCCCAGACAGCAAGTGGTGGAGTCAGGCACAGATTCTCAATTCCTTCATCAGTGTGGCATAAGCTAGCTCCCTCTAGGATGCTGGCAGAGTTTGTAGAGGGAGGCTCGAACCCATCTCAGTGTTTTTTTTGTTGTTTTTTTTAGGGAAGGTGTGCAATTTTCCTTTCAGCATTAGTTAGAGTATGTCAACCTACAATATTAGGTGTTAAGACAACTGCTAATAGGTCAATGATGAAAAATTAAAATCGTGTCACAGCACATGATATTGTGCAACCTGAATTACCCATCTCATAAAAGGTCATATTATCTGACATTTTGTGATATGTATTGACCTTTGCACATACAGTATTAGGGTCTGCAGGGGTCCTCTTTATGATATTCTGTATTTTGCTTTTTTCTGCAAGTTGGTTGCACCACATGACTTTTTTTTTTTTTTTTTTTGTTAACTGAAGTTTTATATAGATAGATTTTTGAGGGTTTAAATGATAAAAGTTTTATTTTCATAAAGTATATTTTTATATCAAGGCAGTATAACCCTGCCATTTTTTACCTTATGCCCACCAGAAATATAATAAAATGAATTTGAATTCAAGTATTCAAGTCATTGTTATGTATTAATTGAATTTTTATTGTATATTGAATAAATTAATAGGACAAAGGCTATTTTTTATTACCTTTCTATCCAAGTTTCATCCTAAATCGTGAAGCTTTACAGTTGTGCTTGTCTCTGTGAATCCAATGACACGTTCTCTGAACACACAAGCCTCATATTTCACTTTACACATGGCTAGTTTTGCCATAAATCATTTGAAAAGAAAAACATGCCAAATCTAATATTAAACTGAGGTGCTCTATCGTTTTCATGTTGAGCATTTTTTCCACCAGTCCATTTCTAAATATTTATTATATTCTTGTTCACTTGGGATTCTGGGATATTTAACCATGATTTTGCATTTTGTGTGTGTGTGTTGGGAAACTGGGCTGTTGGTTTCCTGATGGAGGCTTATAGAGACCTGACAGCTGGATGTGGGAAAGACTAAGTTTGCTTAGACTCTTAAGAGGGAGAAAGCGTGTGGGTGTTTTGGAATAAGAAAAAGAGTGTGGATGTGTTGAGTGCTAAGAGGGAATGTAAAAACGTGTATTTTTGTGTCCATGTATGGAAGTCTAAAGTGTTCCTGGATGATGAGCCGGTCCTATGGTTTGCCAGGGTGTTGAAATGGGATCAAGAAAGACGGTCTGGGGTGAGCAGGTGAGGGGAAATGGGGAATAGCGCCCTTTCTGTCTGAAACATTTCACTGAAATAACAGACACCCTTTAATGACCACTGTGCACTAGTTAACCTCTGGTCCCTATAATTGAGCTGCAAGAATGTGATCTCACCGCCTCAGTGGATGTACAGTCTGGTTTATTTTTGCGTGTTTAAGAGCACAGCTGAACCCTGACTGGAGTTGATTTCTCCAAATAAACCAGTCGATAGACATTTTCCTTGGCCGGTCCGCTGCGCAAATCCTTGCTATGATTGCCAGCTTAAACTATGGAGGCCGAGCGTATGCACTTTATTGTTTTTTAGCTCCCCTAAAACGGTTCAGATATTGAAGGTGTGTTGAAATCGTTTGCCGTGGAAGCAAGGTCGCCCATTATGAACGGGGTGACAGGGTTTTTCAAACTTGGCAAACCTAGACGGCCTTCCCTTCCAGAAGTGTGTTGATGTGTTACGTTTCTGGCTCTGGTTTCTCTTCTGCTCAGGGTTGGGTTAGTGTAGAGGGACGTATTCCATGGCAATGTACTGATCATCCTGGTCAAGTGCTTGTTCCTCTCATTGGGAAGTGTTTTATTTGTTTGGTATGGATAAGAAAACTCTCCTGGTCTGAAAGGCCTCCAGGGAGTTCTGGCATGTGCACATGAAAATACACCCCTGCTCTCTGGTAAACCAACTGCAATTAAAACAGCAAACATAAAAATAGTCGACATGAAATTAAAAATGACCCTGTTTATCTTCTTAATGCACAATCCTGGTCTTAAAGGGATAGTTCACCTGAATATTAAAACTCTGCTGCTTTGGCATTCCAAACTCTCTTCTGCTGAACATAAAACACATAATTTAGGTAAAATCAACTTGGGTGAATTCAATACAAGGACAAAGTGACTTCTTTAATGCCTAGATAACATAATAGAGGTTAAAAGCAGCAATAGCAGAAAATAATGGTAGATTTGAAAATAAAAATTACCATTATGTTGAAATGCTCTCAAGGGTGAACATGACCTCGACAGCTCAAAGTGTGTGCATTCCACCTCAAACTTGCAATCAGTTCTAGCTTCATTTTGGCTTTGGAGGTTACTTTTCACAATTCAGTCAATTCCCTATAGATGAAATCAAGTCCTGCCCTTTCACTCAAAATGTATGGTTGTAAATGCCATTTCATTTTGATTATAAGACTTCCTTAACAGTTAGATGTGGGTTCTGGGAAAATAGTCAGACATTGTGTGTGTTACCTGGATGGAACTCTTTTACACATCTGTTCCAGCCAGAACAGATTAAAAAACAGTGCTTGACACTCTACATGTGCATTGAATTCTGGAAGGGATTCCAGAACCAACCAAAATGTAGGGTGTCACAGGTGAAAAATACAAGATTCAGCAAAAAGAAAGAAGAAAGGATGAGTTACGGTCAATAAGACATGAAACATACACTCATCTGAGGTTTTGTACTTGTGTAGAATGTTTCTGGCCTTTTACTCCATTTATTCTCCCTTTTTACCACCTCTTGCTGTCTGTATAATATTCCTATTAATTATAAAAGCCAGGACATCAATGAACAGATGACAAGTGGAATGCTCTCAGCATGTCATGCAAGAGCACAGGGTTTAAATAATTCAGCCCTATATACTGAACATGCTATGTTTAACTGACTATAGTGCTTCTTTTTATATGTGAGAAATGCTTTTAAGTGTGTTTCAACTTGACTGCAGTGGCCCATGACTTCCTTCTTGTTCTCTGGCTCTTGCAATCATGTAATATTGAAAAGTTCTTTATCTTTTCTTCATCTTCTCTTCACTTCCTTTCTCATCACTTTTGCTATCTTTGTTTCAGCATGCCCTTCAGGTTTCTTCAAGACAGCACAAGGTGACGAGAAATGCCTGCAGTGTCCAATCAACAGCCGCACAACCAACAACGGAGCCACCAACTGCGTCTGCAGAAATGGATATTACCGCACAGACTCGGACCCCTTAGAGATGCCCTGTACAAGTGCGTCTTCTCTGCTTTGTCTCAATCTGAAAGTAAAACATACATTTGAACCATATTTTCCAAACTCTCAATGTGACTCATGCCTGTAATTTAATCAATACTTGTAATCAGTATAATAGAAATAGTATAATAATTGTATTGGTGTGAAAATGAAATGGGAAAAAAATTCATTTTAAAAAGTATTTTTAATCTTTGAGTAAATATCTTGCACAACATTATTTTTTATTAATAGATTAATAAGATTAAATCCTAAATAAATGTACACTAAATAGAAAAAATAATTTGTAGAAACGAGATGCAAACATGCTGATGGACTGCAGCATTTAACTAAATATTTTTTAAATATATTTTATAAAAAAAAAATAAAAATAAAAAAATCTTTTTGCACATGATTGCACTGAAAAATCCATATAAACTGATTCCCAAAACTGGGCAATACATACATATGCTACATATGAGAAAAAGTTTCGAAAGTTTGATTATTGCCTAACCCCTCTGGCTCACTTTCATTGTCATTATCCTAACAGCATAGCCAACAGCACACCTCTTTTTCCACCACATGTAAACAGCAGCCTTTTCTGTTTATTCTGACTGATTTAAGATCAGGCAGAGAAAAAACAGACCTGTGGCCTTATTACTGAAACAGATGAGACCATGAAGATGAAGAGAGAGTGGCAGACAGCTCCCTTATGCTGTTGTGAGTGGCATGTTTTTGTCTCTCCCTGAAAGAGGCAAGGTGGGGGCAGAGAAGAAGGAGAAAGAAAGGGAAGAACGAGACCGCTTCTTTACAAAAGCCATTTGCAAAAGCCTGGCCCTGGGAGAAGAGCAGCTGTTGTGAATAAGAGATCAGCATCGTGTCGCAGAGCTGAAGCTCAGTGGGCCTTGGTTTGATTAAAACAATGTTTGAGGAAACAGCAGCCTTTACCGCCCACCAACCTGGGAATGGGATGTTTTGAGTTGTGCGTGCGACAAAGCTGTAGTTTTAAGACAGAGATGCCTCCTAATGGCTCAAAACTGTAAAAAAAAAAAAAAAATCAATTGGGGCCTTCTATTTTGGGGTAGCTTTTTCAAAAGGGCAAAAAGCAGTGGGTTGTTTCTTGATTACCTCACATGCTCCGAGAGAAACACCCAGAGTAATTGGGAGCACATGCCGGCTGAAGATAAACACAGCGTTATTGTTAGTTTTAGTTGGGCTGTCAGTCTGAAGAAGATCTTGGAGGTGCATTTGTTTGGGATGCTCTTACTCTCTTTCCAACATACTGTGCGTGTGCATGAGCGAACACAAATGATGTTTACAAACAGGAACAGAGCAGAAACAATTTGACTAGACCCAAATAAGCCTATGATTTGTGCATTGTTATTGTAATTTCAATTAGTCTGATGGCAATGCATGAGAAAATACACATTGAAATGCACACAATAAACATTTTTTATTGTATTATTCAGTCCCTTCCAAAGATGAAAACCAAAGTCGACAGAGCCATGGCTTAGTGGTTAGCAAACGTTGGGTTTGGGTTGTGTTGGGGGTTCAAATCTAACTGATATTTCCTAATAATTTTCTTGCCTTCATTTATTTATCACTTTAATTTCCCTTTAATAAAGGTTTGATTTTATATTTATTTTGAAAAGCAGTATCTCAAGTCTGAAATAATTTTTCATTTGAACGACAAAAAATACATAAGAAACAAAACTAAGAAAAAAAATTCTAAATAATTATAAAAAAATAAATAAATACAATATATATACATATATATATATATATATATATATATATATGTGTATATATATATATATATATATATATATATATATATATATATATATATATATATATATATATTAATAAATGTATCATATTTTTATAATATTTTTCCCTTTTAAACATTAATATAGATGTAAAATCTTTGAATTATTTACCGATGGAAACAATTTTTTCTTTCAGACTAACTTTTTCTTAGTTTTAAGTAAAAAAAAAAAAAAAAAAAAAAAAAAAAAAAAAAAATATATATATATATATATAAAATATATATCTATTATGAAGATTATTAATTTGTACTGTACATCTTGTTTGTTTCTCTAGCTGTGCCGTCGGCTCCTCAAAACGTCATCTCCAGTGTGAACGAGACGTCACTAGTGCTGGAGTGGAATCCTCCGCGGGAGACTGGCGGTCGTGATGACGTGGTCTACAACATCATCTGCAAGAGCTGTGGAGGTGGCAGAGGGGGCTGCACGCGTTGTGGGGACAACGTGCAGTTTGTTCCACGGCAGCTGGGACTCACCGAGACCCGGGTCTTCAT
This sequence comes from Carassius carassius, assembly GCF_963082965.1. NCBI lineage: Eukaryota > Metazoa > Chordata > Actinopteri > Cypriniformes > Cyprinidae > Carassius > Carassius carassius. Next base: position 21,062,491 of record NC_081792.1, read on the forward strand.
AAGTGACCTGCTGGCCCACACACAGTACACCTTTGAAGTCCAGGCTGTCAATGGAGTATCGGACCAGAGCCCTTATTCACCCCAATATGCATCAGTGAACATCATTACTAACCAAGCTGGTAAGTCCACACCATCAGTTTTTTATTTATTTTACATCCTGATTATACTCTTTGGCTCGCATACCACCACGTCACCATGGGATTAGACATAATTTCCAAAAACTGAACGTGATGCACGTTGAATCAAACCCAAACCATAGTGGAACAGCTTCTTGCTACTGATTAAAACCTTTTTTCTCCCTCCTGAATCAGGAGCCATGGCTGGGAGTCATCGTACAATCAGACACTGCCATTGCAAAGGCAACAGAAATTCCCTTTTTTTCACTCATGCCATTGTGGTTTAGATTACTGTGTTCCAATTATTTCAGAGGGGCTGCATCATTGATTTGTACTTTTAAGTATCTCTATGAAATGTGCGGTTGATCGTGCCAGATCAGAACTGGGAGCTCTTATGGGCTTGAACAGAGACAGCTATTATTTTATGTTCCTCATCCCTGCTGGCTACAGACAGATCAAACCCATCCCTGCTTTAGCCTAGTAAAGCTCTTTTTTCTAGCATTTGACAGTATTTTAATTGGTTGTGACACATCGCTAACTTCAAAATTCAGCAATTTTCCAACATTTGCATCACTCAGGGGAGGTTTTAAACAATCTGTTGTGCAGAAAGCATGCTGGAAGAGATGTGTTTACAACTGACGAGACTCTTGACCCGAAGCATGAGTAAGCATGAGGATTTAGTAGATCTACATATGTTGTGTTATCATCGTCACACATATCTTGTATAACCAACTAGTGCACATGCACACATGACCTGCTAAGTTCACTCGCATTCATTCAGTCAGCTGCAGAATTACAAATAACACAGAAATGTGAATGTAGAGACAGTGTGCTAAATACTGTTACTGAAACTTAGAAAACATACTTGTGCGCAGCAGGTCTCAGACGTGAAGGGCGGATTCAGACTCACTCTCATAAACTGACAGGGGGATCCTGTTAAGACTTCAACTTTTTACATTAAGTCTCTCAACAGTTACAGTAAGTGCACTTGAGACATTTAGGGGACTTGTGAACGTATGTGAAACTGCCATGAGAGCTGAATGATGAGGCTTTCAATGTTTCTTTAAACAAGAAACGACTGATCGGCTGAAAACAGAAGGATTTTTAGATTTGCTTCAACTGAGTCAACTGAATGGCATCTTTGAAACGAAAGCCAACTTTTTTTCCCCCAAGCTTTATGTGTCCACATATTCTTCTTAGAGTACCGCCTAGAATTTGTGCCATTTTCCCCAAACCTTACATTTACGTTACATTACTGCTCATAAAAGCACACTGGGACTACAATTAAAAGTTAAAAGTCTTTGTTAAATATTTCAGTATTTGTAATTACATTTTTCATTTTATTCAACCCCATTATTTTTTAAAAGGGGTAATTTCAGTCATTTTTGTGTATAAATTCCAAAAAATTAAACACACAATGTGAGGTACACATAATGTACTCATAATACAAAGGTTTTTTTTTTTTTTCCTCTCATTGGTTGCAAAATGGGTACCAGCCCTGGGTGGTGTACTTCGGTGCTTACATACTGGGCGGACCAGATTTCTGATCTTTTATTATACATTTTTATTATTTATTATATTTTCACCTTTTTTAGTCCATTTATAGTTTTTTTTTTCATCAAAAACATCTGGTTAGCATGTTAATTCTCCCCCTTCTCTTTGATCTTAGAATTAAACATGCAGATTTTGATAGTCTAAGTGAGGATATCATAGTTAGTTATTGATCTTCTGCATGAAACTGTGATGTAAACTGAAATCATAGCTATAGACAGAAGTATATGTAAGAATCAATAGAAAATGTAAATAAATACAGTATAAATATAAAGTTAAAGGAACAAGTAAAATATTTTATACAGTGTGCAGAAAGTTAGGTTTAAGATTAAATTTTTAAATGATTGTGATGATGATCATGACTATTGTTGTTGTCGTTTGCTTAACTATAAGTGGTACATCAAGGCGGGCCATGTTGCTGAATGTATGGGTTTATATGTAAATGTGAACTTTCATGCATTAATGTGCATTTGAAATGTTAGCTGTAAGTTAATTAAATTGTTTGTAAATATCAGGAATTAATAAAAAATAATGTTAAATAGTTAAGCTGTGATAATGTTTCAGTGAATGGACTGACTCGACCACTATATTTGACATTTTAGACTTGGTCTTCTTAGAATACTTAATTTTATTTCAAAAGAGCAAGGAATATCCAATTTTCCACGATATGGCTCCTTTAATACCTTTTACATAATGAATTACTATTGCTTTTCTATAATTTTTATAGAAAGATTGTTTCCATATGTTTTCATTTGATAGTGCCCTGCTCTAACCCATGCTTTCTTCGTTCTGGGGTCCCTCCCTGCTGTTGGGACGTTCTTCCCCCACTCCGCCTGTCACTTTGGATTAGCAGACCAGGACCTCCATCAGGGGGAGCTGTGAAAGTACTCACTCCAGCTCGCTGGGACAGGGCACTAGGACTGAGGCGCCCGGGTCAGGCTGTCCGGGCCTTTAATTTCATCTGGATTGGAGGGCTTTGGGGATACATAAACATCTTGTCACCCCTCATTAGCAAAGGTGGCTTAGAGCTTCCCCCTTCTCATTTTGTACACGCAGTAGTTAGTGTGCACATTTTTGTCCGTGTCCATTTGCAAGCATTAATTAAGCAAGTTTTGAAGCCTAGCTTCTGAACAGGAGAGGTATGTTCTGCAAGAGAAGCAAACAAATAAGAAAATAAGAAGTGATTGGCGTTAAAAGTATTTGTTTTCTTATGTGAGTGGCCCCCTTTTAGATCTTAGACTGGATGATGGGATTTGCAGTAGACAGGTGAATTGAAATTCCTATTTTCGGTTCGATCAGGATTCTCTCTCTGTTCTCAGGCATTGTTTTCAGCAGGTTCAGGAAGGCTTTTTCACACTGTCCATCACGATCTCACACACAATACAGTTGAAGCTCAACTCAAATGGCCAAAAGGACAGCAGACAAAAGGGGGCAAAACTCAAGATGGTTTGTATGCTGTATGGTCGCGAGTTATATTTATGTGTGATACATTATGGGCTTAAACTGTCCTCGTGCACACTTTTTAAGGGATGAACAATCCATAAACACTGCTATTATGGAGTGAGTGTTATGATCTCGGCCTTGGAGAGTTCTTTTCCAGATCTTGATAAATTATGACTGGACTGCCCACTAAGTATCAGGTTGGTGTTGTTCTGTGCATTGACCCAGAATGTAGTAGTGAGCAAAGCTGCAAAAACTTCCTTGGTTCCTTGGTTCACCTCCTTCTGCCATTTTTCCTTGCAGAGGAATTTGTTTTTGTCAGTTTTTTTTTTTTTTTTAATCTGCCAACCTCTCATTTTAAGGGTTTTGAATCACTTGGTTTGATAATTTGTTGTAATACAGTGATGTGCATACATTAAGTGTCCTTGTACATAATAGTGTGATGATAATCAACAGCAAAGGCAATCTGGATCAGTGTCCCTTAGAGGGCTAAACAAAAACTGCATGCTTTGCCTTTATTGGTTTAGTTATTTGTCACCAGAAGGCTTCACAAAGCCGTATTGAAGAAAGCCACAATGTTTTATTGAGCCAATTTTACAGAGGCAAACTGGAATGAAGGCCTTGAGCTCTGGGCAGCTATAGTAATAGTGCGCGTCTGTGTCAGGCAGCTGGAGACACAAAGATAGTTTCTATCTTTCCCTTCTACTTGGCTTTCCTCCCTTGTCCATTGCAGTTCTGCATCAACAGGGCATGTAAGGTTAATCAGTCATCAAGTGAACCCAAACTGACTCCACACACACATTTGAGACTGGCATTTATCAGGGCAAGGATAGAAAACATCCGCCCAGATGTCGCTTTCTTCTGAAAGTTTTATCCGAGCAGTGTGTGACAGATCACCTGCGATTTGTGATTTGCCTGCAGTCGGAAAGTACTTAAGAAGTGCCACTCAAGGGGTCATTTAAAGAGCCACATGGCTCAGTCAGTTTCACTTTATACATATTTCTGTTCTTCCCCATGCAGAGATGGATCAATGGAAATTAAATATCAACAATTCTGTCAACGATATTTACTAAGAACCATTACTAGCTTATTAGCGTTACTTCATTTGCCATGTCCTGAATTCAGTGCCTCACTGTATTTGCAACTGAGATAAATACAAAAAATTGTTTAATGAAGTTTAATGAATGTTTTACGAACTGTTTTAAATGTTTATGTAAAATTTACAGTATGTGGTACATTTCTCTTATAACAGCATTCGATGGAAATAATATATATATATATATATATATATATATATACAGATGGTCATATTTTTGCTTAGCATGTTTCCAGTCTAACGCTGTTTGTGTGTAACAGTTGTTGTCTATCACGGCAAACTCCTGGCAACTTTAGCTCCCAGGCAGCAGCTTTCTGCGTCAGAGTCTGGCACACCAAGTTAAACGACCAACCCATATGCCATTCCCGTCTGCCAGCTCACTCCGTTACTCTATTGCGTAATTCAGCATTATACACCCCAGATACAGTTTGTTTATCCATTTCATTAGCCAAAGGTTAGGAGTACCACATGTGTCAGCCTTTGCTTAATACCTGAGTAAATTAATTGGTTCCTTATCAGATGGGGGAATCATTGTATGACTGAATTACATTATGAAGAGATGGGTCTGGTAATCTGGCTCGGGCGCTGTCGGTTGCTGGTGGAAGATTTATGACTTAATTATCTGCAGAATTGCTTTAGCGAACTCCCGTCGGGCCACCAGAGACAGTGATGCCACTGGCAGCCTCCGGAGAAAGTGGCAATAGTGCGCTAGATGATTGTATTGCCATGTACAGTAATTGAGAAGGTCACTCTTGTACTTTACTTTCTTGAACTTAATGCCGAGAAAGACGTCTATTTTAATATTCAGTTTGTGAGTACTTTGGTAAGACATTCAGATGGATGTAGATTGCCACCTGTAATGCTGAAGAGCTAGCCTGTGCTTTTTATTTTTCAAGACATTGATCTTTCCCCGAGAAGGCTGCCCTTTTCATGCCATGCATCACAAATATAAAGCGGGTGGCCGATGTGGGAGCACTGTGACAGAAGGTGGCAGAGAGGGCACATATGGAAGGTGCCAGGTGGGGTCAGGGGGCAGCTGGTCAGGAGACTACATCAGACACCTGGAGCACTGGCAAAGTCCAGTATCACAGCTCCCGTCCCGTCACATGCTGTTGCATACTAATCACATCAGGTGTCACTGGAAGAAAGCAAGGGCTGTTTCATTTGCATTAGCCAGGGAAAAAGGCCTTCTTAAGTATGCAGGGCAGGCTGCTGGAGCTGTTGACTATGCAGTGACCAGTGCATAAAATATCCATTTCATTATGCATGTGTACCGGAAAAATGATAATATAAGTGCAATGTTGTAAATTTGAAAGCTTGGAAATTGCTTAATGCTTTGATGCTTAAAAACATTTTGTGTATGCATCAAAATAAAAAATAACATGGATTCTGTGCTTAAATCACTTTCATTTAATCACGGCCAATAATGTTCACAAAGAACAGTGTATTTTGCTGTAATCATTCTGGTTTAACAAAGTACCGCAGTGACAAAGCTTAATTAGACATATTGATTTATTGCTGGAAGTGGAGTATTTATTCATGATGTTCTGAAATGTTTAAAAAGGCAGATAAGAATAAACAAATATCTAGTGTAATTTCTAGTGTAACCGCTGTTTGATATGACCCTGAAAATCACTGAGGCTTTAAAATATACAACAAACAACCTTTCGCGGATCTACGGTTACTTTTCTTTTTAGGAGTACAGCACTCTTTCTGATCAATAAAAATTTAGCCTTCCCATGACGAGGTGATATTTGACTCCTTAAAATGACCTACAGGGGAATTATGTGTGTTTTTTTTTACCTTTGTAATGCCATTTTGCAACAAATGCAACTTTATTAAAAGTATGTTTTTTTATGTCAAATTGAAAAAAATTCACTTTATAAGCTTTATTATTATTATTATTAAAACAATAGAATAAAACAAGTAAAATCAGAAGAATAAGTTATCAATCAAATTAAATCAGTATTAACAAAATTCAGTTGTACACAAACGTGGCTTGTAGTTCTATTTTCAGATGTTTAATGAGGCTCAGAGATGGCATGCAATTAAATTAATAAATTCAAGTTGAGATTAACCATTTTAAATATAATATGTCTTGACCCAAATAAGTCATGGCAGGATAACAAAATCGAGGGAGTCAGTATAATTTGTCCTTATCTCTGTTAACAGAAAGAACAAGAGTTGAACAGGTTCCTTTGTTTAGATATGACGTGCCAACAGACCTCTGGTTGTCTGAGAAGATCATGAGATCTGTCAGATGGCAGTCGATATACATCATATGCATATATGCATAAAAGAAGGAATTCTAATGCACGTCATTGGACAGCTGCCATTTGCAGACTTACCCAGGTTTTCTCTAAACACCAGAGTTCTTAGAGCATTGAAACTGTACAGAGGGCTTCAGATTAGACTCAAACTCTCTGTAAGTGTCTGCAATCTTCTTAAGATGCTGAAGTGCCTATTTTTGAATCAGCTTATGGTGTGTATATGAGTACATTAATGTTTCAATCTTTTCCAGTGCAGGTGGTTTAAAGCTTGAAGCACTGAAAGAGGGGTGCGCTGCTTTACGGCACTGGAAATTCTGTACTCTGTGGAGACATAAACCCTCAATCCAATACAGATGGGAAATAGGGACGCCTGCCAGAAGCACTGTTTCTCTCTACCTCTTTTTTTTATTTTTATTATTTTTTTGGGGGGGGGGGGGGGGGGGTCTAAAAGTTACATGCAAATGTAGTGGGTTCTTCCCCTCCTTTCTGGTCTCTTTTGACATGAGTCTCATAAATAGGGGATACTCACAGTGTACGTTCCCGTGCAGGAGAAGAACAGCAGCTGCTGTCAGATTGTTCTGGGAAAAACTTGCACTTTGGGGAAGTTTTGCCATTAAGGGGCCTAGGGGAGTCAATGGGGGGGAATTTATAAGCACTGACCTGCAAGGGCTACTTCTACCAACCTTACCAAATCACTATGTCTCTCTTCCACACCACAACTCAGCTCCAAATGAGATCCACATGCCTTCCAAACCTATTATACAGACCCATAATGAAGAGCCAATGGGACTGAGAGAACATTCCACATCAGTCAGAGACTTTCATATGATGATTAATCCAAGCTTTTGGGTACAAATTCTTTGCTCACTCACTGAAAATTTGTACTCAAGTCTGAGTACTGTTACATTAATGAAATAATACTCAATTACAAGTGAAAGTACAGATGTTAAAAAGTACTTAAAGGGGATAATTTCATGCATTCCGCATACACTGTAAGAGGTGGATTCTCATACTAAACATGACTAAACTCTCAAAAAAACGAGTTGGGAGTATGACAAAGTATTTCTGTGCCAAAGACACTCCTGCAGGTTTCGTATAAGGCTTGGAAAGTTTTTTTCCCGAGTATGGCCCTGTATGAATTCATAAAAAGCGGGTTTTCTTGCATGTGCATTTCTCCAGAAAGAATTGTGCCCACACAACCAGAGCAAGAGCAAGAGCAAGAGCACGCCCATCGGTGCTTCATTTGGGTTATGGAAGTTGTCGGGGTTCCGATTCTGGATCGAATGAATATTGCTGGAACTTTTTAGCCATAGTTCATTTAAGTCAATAAAGTTTTTGTTCCTGTTTATTTATGTCGATGTCACAGTCAGTCGCTATGCAAATCTTTGCATGTTCGTGGCCCACGGCACACCTCAAGGAGCTCGACTGTTTCCGGAGAGAAGCAGTGCACCTGTATCTGTCTTTTATAAATCAGATATAACTAAAGACACTTTGGAGATATGAAGAATGCAGTACTACTCCAGAATCCAGCATGACGTGGCTGGCTGTAGTTATAATGGCTAAGAGGCACTTATTTACCAGCTTCAATTGGAGCAGAGCTCAATCATTTTTTTTTTTTTTTTTTTTTTTTTTACATTCAAGACCATGCCCCAGTAAAGACCAGTAAACTGATATGAGTGGAATTAACTCCATAAACCCAATATATTATTTATAATAGATCTTGTAGACGTTGAAGTAAAGATATACTGGCATAAAGGCAGGAATTGGGCTTCAGAAACTATTGCATAATTGTCATAAAGGGTCATCATATTAGATTCAGTAGAATAGCTCATATAAATTTTGATGCCCAGCACCGTGATGATTAAATAACCAGTGAACTATTTGGATATGTATGTATCTATAAACTCATTATTATTCCATCCAACTTTTAAACATGACTGTACCATCCCATCTTAGTGCCCATATGCAACAGTTATCTATTCCTCATGCTAATGTTTTCTGCACCTCAGAGACCACGTGCAGCGCATACTGTGATCGTTCCAATGTGTCTGAACACTCCACCTGCCAGGAAAAATTAAGCATCTAGGCTTGCAGATAAATAGTCCTCATCAACTGTACCACAGAGAGCAATTGTGTGTAAACACTGGAATTTAGCAAAAGTACAATGGACATTTTACTAGCTGTGAAAATCATGACTGTGAGTGCACCTTCTTAGCTAAGAGGTTTTTTAAGTTGTCACTTTCTTACCCATGATTCTACTGTTTTCCTTTCATTTCAACTGTGATTCCCTGGAACTTCAGTGATGGATGGCTGTCATTCCGCAATGAGGAAAACATCCCCAGTTACTGGAAAACCTTAACAGTCTGCCTACTCAGCTCTCTCAAATCAGCATATGTTCACCCTAATGAGCTGTTGTACATGTTCTGACTTTGTTTGCATTAGCCCAGATTGGATTATCAGAGACAGGCTGGACGTGATAAATGCAGCACACAAAGCGCATATGTCAGCCTTTAAAGGGGACATCAGATGCCCATTTTCCACAAGTTGGTTTGTATCTTTAGGGTTTTAATGACAGCGTCCCATTTCTGCGCATATCTTTTTAAATGATAATGAGCTATTGTTCACCTTACCCCTCTCTTCCATTGTGGACTTTGTATATGGCTTGGAGGTGGTCTTATTCAAATATCTAGCTATCTACGAAAGCGGCTGTAAATTGAAACAGCTCGCTGGATGACACAGTTTCAGTCTCAGACAGCTCATTACAAACTGGCTGTGTGTTTTCTTTTCAGCTTTTTTATTCTAGCACATACACCAGAAACCTGACTATATGCAAAAAAGCTTAAAAAAATTAATCTGATGTCCCCTTTAATATAAATATTCATGTTTAATAAGATGCCTGTATGCTTCCCCATTGAGAAAGCCTGACTGCTTGCCTTATTAGTCCTCTGCATACCAACATTAAGGTTGACAAGATGCTGCAGGTCGCTTGTCTTGCATTGCCAGTTCTGGGCTGGACTGAGCACGACGATGCATACTGACAGGATTCACAATCCCTCCTGTAGTGCTTAGTCCTGGGAAGCCATTTATTAACCTCTGGCATATATTTATTAATTGGCTGGGACAACACGACTGCAGCTTGTTCAGCATTATGTCCTATGTTTTCCAATAAGTATGTATCATGTTTTCCAATAAGTATGTTTTCCAATACCTCCTGTATCACCTGTGCATTTGAGAAAGATTTACAAGTCATTCTGTGATCTAGAGAGCAGGAAATAAGCACATGAATAAGCCACTTAAGCTCTCCTTCAACCTCAGAGACCGTAAGCTCGAGCTGATAGCAGCCATGGGCTTTCCCACAGAGTGGCTTTTTCATAGTGAAGTGCATGCCGGAGGAGAGGCCCATGTCTTAAATGGCCTGAGCCTTGGAGAAAGCAAGGGCCGTAAATCCTGGCCTCTCCAAACCCCATACAGCTCCAACTGCGTTCTCGAGCAACTCCATTGAGTTTTTCTGACCCGGTATGCCACGCTCTAATTCTTAATGGCTGTAAGGAACACCCTGAACGTTTATTTCAGTAATAAACGAGGGGGAACTTTTTTTTTTTTTTTTTTACAGCAGTTAGTTTGGACAAGTCCAACACAAAGAGACACTAATATAAGGTTTGACACTCTTTCCCCCGCAATTACCAAGCATGCTGATGAAAAATAAACTCTACGATTCGCAAATACAAAAAAGACACAAAACACCAGTTGTGTTCACCATAATTGTGGTTTCCATGAGTAGAAATCAAAGCTGGTTTTATTTGTTTTCAGCACACCACAAAATTAGTCACATTGTTTATGTCATTCGGCACAGTGTAATTTACATCTGTTTAATCACACACCAGGATCTGTGCTTTAATGTCACTGTTGCTAGATTTAATGTGTAAATTGATCCACTGGGTGATTTACATTATTCTTTAAATACGGTATATAATATGCCTCTTTTTTTCCAGCTCCTTCTACAGTGTCTATCATGCATCAGGTCAGTCGCACCATTGACAGCATCACTCTCTCCTGGTCCCAGCCAGACCAGCCCAATGGGGTCATACTCGACTACGAGCTGCAGTATTATGAGAAGGTATCACATTAATACACTTGATTAATGTATAATGCATGATACACGTTTTTAATGCAGAATGCATGCAGTGCATTTGACATTATCATAAGCATGCATTAAAAATTTCAGTGTTGTAAGAGTGATTTATAAATGCATAAGTTAAAATTAAATTGCTGTTTTTATTAATGTAATAATAATAATAATAATAATAAATATAGCTGCAAGCAGCAATTAAGGGGCCAAGCACTACAGAAGCAAGCAAGGCAGCAAGCATCAGACCAACTGTAGCAAAGAGTAATTGAAGCCATTTTAAGAAGGTTTTTGTCAGAATGGCTAAAAAAAATCATAAAAACATCAACTATTAATATGATTTAATGGCTTATCACTTATAACAATAGGAAGTGCTGTTATCAAATCAATGTGGAGGGGTCAGTGTGAGGTTACAATGGCACAAACAAAGTTTGGTGTCAAACGGTCAACGCTTTGCAGAGATACAGTCTCAGACACAGTTTGGTATCATTCCAGCAAATTCATTGATGCATTAAACAATAACCATTTTGTGTAGTAGTATTATTATTATCTTTATTAATGTTGATGTATTAAAGTTCCTTGTGAAAATGATTGTTTGTTTACAGTTTCTGTTTAATTGAGGCTTTTGGTAGCTGTTGGATGTGAAAAGCGAATAGCACTATTACATACTGTTCACAGTTACTCTCAAAACACTGTTGTGGTTAGAACTGGATACCAGTCGCTTAAATAACTGAGATTTCAGTGCAGTAAGAAAATATATATTTCCCTAACAGATTCCTCTCAGTCAGCACGGGCCACAGAAAACACACACACGCTAACTTGTACTTGAGAAATACTCACGCCCACATATTATGCCGATATTCTTTCAGTCTCTCATTTCACTCACTTTGTTTTCGCTGGTTGACACACATAAGACAGCCACACCTTTAAATACAACACGCATTTCTTTCTTTCTTTGTAATACACATACACAAGCTGACGGTCTCCAGGGTTCTGCTCCTGTTCTAACTTTTTCCTCAGTATAATTCCTTTCTCAGACCGTGCTAAGGACTGCCTGTCAAAACACTCTTCTCAGACTGCAGCAAAACTCACATCACAGAGCTCAGAAATAGAGCTGACAGGAAAAAAGCGGAACACTCAAGTAGTACATGTATACACACAAACACACACACACAGAGTCCTACATTCTACATTCGGGGGTAGTCGTGGCCTAATGGTTAGAGAGTCGGACTCCCAATCGAAAGGTTGTGAGTTCGAGTCCCGGGCCGGCAGGAATTGTGGGTGGGGGGAGTGCATGTACAGTTCTCTCTCCACCTTCAATACCACGACTTAGGTGCCCTTGAGCAAGGCATCGAACCCCCAACTGCTCCCCGGGCGCCGCAGCATAAATGGCTGCCCACTGCTCTGGGTGTGTGTTCACAGTTTGTGTGTGTGTTCACTGCTCTGTGTGTGTGCACTTTGGATGGGTTAAACGCAGAGCACAAATTCTGAGTATGGGTCACCATACTTGGCTGAATGTCACTTCACTTCACTTCACTTATTCTCTGCTTCTCCTTCGCTATCACTCTTTCTCTTCACTTACACAAACAGACACTCAAGCGATGTGACAATGGCCACAGCTTTCAGGCCAGACTAATGAATCGTGGCTGGCCTGAAAGTGTCTGCCCAGCACCTCTACTGATGAGGTTTGATGAGATAGATAGCCCTGTTAGAGAGCCATATGAACACCTCTGAGTCTCTTGTGAGCCTCCAGTGTGAAAAACTGACCAAAATGCCACTGGATTTTTAAATGTATGTATTTACCCCTTTTTTTGGTTATTTCTCTATTTCAGGACCAGACGGAGCATAACTCTTCCATAATAAAGAGTCAAACCAACACCGCAGTCATCCGTGGTCTCAAACCCGGAGGCATCTATGTCTTCCAGGTCCGAGCGCGTACGGTGGCAGGGTTCGGACGGTACAGTGGCAAGATGTACTTCCAGACCATGACTGAGGGTGAATATCTAATCAAAATAATGACAAAATTATGGTTTGTTTTATCCAAAAATCTTCATAATCTCTTCAGATTTGGTCTTTTAAGAGAATAAATGACATGCATATGATTCTGCCAATCATTCTTACATCTCCCACATCTTATCATAAGAGCAAACCTGTGTGTAATTGACTTTTCAGTCAATACTTTTATCCAGAAAGCGTGCAATCAACTGATAAAAAGTGACAGTAAACATGTAATGTTTCATTAACCATAAACTTTTAAACACTATAGTAAGTACAGTATATGATGGGGAAGCAATAACACGACTGAGGTGCCCTTGAGCAAGGCATCTAACCCCCAACTGCTCCCCGGGCGCCGCAGCATGAATGACTGCCCACTGCTCCGGGTGTGTGTCCACAGAGTGTGTGTGTGTTCACTGCTGTGTGTGTGCACTTTGGATGGGTTAAATGCAGAGCACGAATTCTGAGTATGGGTCACCATACTTGGCTGAATGTCACTTCACTTTCATGAATGAAAGCTCAGTACAAAAATGAAAATATGAAAATGTTTATATGAAGGCTTGTTAAATATGCACTACACTAAATATTTTGTAAATAATAACAATAATATTATATATATATATTATTTTTTATTTTTTTTGATTCAGTCCCATTTCCAAAAAATTCTGAAGAGAAAGAATGGTAGCTGAAACATGTCATTGGATGGCTGCCCATTGTTATGCCCTTCCCAGATCACCTCATTCAGAGGCAGCTGCCTCACTCATGCCTGCTCGCTCTCTAAGCCGCTTATTATGTGCAGAGTCAGAATTAGTCTGATCTATCCTCCTGAGCTCTCCGCTGGCATGATGAGAGACAGCAACTCAGCCAGGTGATCCAAACATGGATGTCTCATGCCAGCAGGCTGCACTCACATTGAGTGATTTAAACAAAGAGGTTTAAAACCGATTAAAAAGAAAGTTACAGTGCAGTTGAACTCACATGAGACCCGACGAAGTTCAAGTTTTTGTTTACTTACTACCTCAGCTTTTGGGAGTTTGGAGCAAGTGTTTAAATGTTGTAAAGTCTGGTAGCATGCTAGCATGTACTTAGCCTCTAGGGTTGCAGAGTGAGCACAGGGGTTTGTCTGCATTGTGAACGGATAGTCTGTAATTATACACGAATAGAGGAGAATGAGAAAGCTAGTCAGGAGAGGAAGGGAAAAGAAAGTTCCCCAGGCCTTCCCAACATCCCAATCCGTCTGTCTTGCACCAGTACACACCACCCAACACATTTCCTCCATCGCCTGCCCATATGCTGCTGGAGCTAAGCAGTCCAAGTGTACGGCCCCATCTGCCTGAAGGTATCTCACACAAGGCTTCCTGTCCCAGATTCCCCACTGTGAAAGTGGGGAAGTGAGGGTCTCTCATCTGTGTAGACATTCACAGCAGGACTCCTGGGTCTAAGTGGAGTTTGAACTTGCTTCAGGCTGCAACATATATAGAGACACTCTGCTGGGGTTTGTCAGGAAGTGCTAACTTTTGGATATTGTGTGTGTGTGTGTGCCTACAGAGGAGTACAACACTAGCATTCAAGAGAAGCTGCCTCTCATCATTGGCTCAGCGGCTGCTGGTCTGGTCTTCCTCATTGCGGTGGTGGTTATCATCATTGTTTGCAACCGGTGAGTTCATCTTGCTGTGTTATTAACATGTAAACCATTAGTATAGCTTCCCCTAATTATACCAGAAACATTTATAAAAATCCTGTGCTTTTGTCCTGATTTGCTTCATTAGCGGACATTTACAGAGCAGCAGAGCTTGTAAAAACTCACTTAATGATGGGGTTGTGTTAACAAGATGACGGTGGTCAGTAGTGAGTGTTGTTTCCATGGCTTTAGCACCTTTTTAAACAGTACAAGTAGAGCTGTTTGCATTTGTTCGCCTGCAGACGTGGATTCGAGAGAGCAGATTCAGAATACACAGACAAGCTGCAACACTACACCAGCGGCCACAGTGAGTACTTAGGTCTTGACTACTATACACACACTATGAATACATTTAAAATGTATGTTATGGTTCAGATGTTTAGAAACTGTAAGTTTTTTTTTAAATGTATTTTGAAAAATGCTCATTATCAGATACTACTGTAAATCAATTCTGTTTTTTCCTGAATCTTTATTCTGTTACATAAATACACATACTAATGCCCTCAATTTCCCCCACTTCCCCCCTCACACAGCTCTATTTAGCCGCTGTATCTCTTTCACCATCAAACACACCTTTATCTCAAAGTTGGACCTCAGTTTCTGATTAATCTGTAAAACATATTAACCCCACAGCTTCCCTCGAAATCCCATCAGAGAGTGAATTAGCCACTTAGCCCTTAGAAGCGATTTCGTTGTTCATCTTTGTTCTCCCGCTCAGTTCTTTTTCCACCACTTGTTTATTTTCCCATCATAGCAGTACACAAAGCTAATGCTAAAAAAGCTCAGTGCCAGGTGTTTCAAAGTTAGTAAGATCCGTCAAAGATTCATCATAAAATGAGCAATACTTCAGTAAATACAAACTTAGCCTCGGAGTGCTGTTCCATTTATAGAAATAAATCTTTAAGATTCTTTCGAGGCAATAATTTAAAGCTAAGCTCGCTTGCTTGCTCTTGCTCGCTCTCAATCTGAGGGCTTATAGTTTATCTCTCTCTTGCTCACTCTGCTGAATGAAAATGGTCTGGCACTTTTCCTCAAGTTTTATTTTTCTTTGCTCTTCATTATCAATTTAAACAGCTTTTATGCTGTGTAATCAATGGTAAAGGCTGCTGTAAATTCTGTATTTTTGAAATAATTTCTGGGCCAGTATGGGCTCAGTATAACCTGGAAAATAAAGGTCAGAATTCATCTATTAGTGCTCAAGGTCAGAAAGTGCTCTCATTTTCTCAATTGTACGTGTATCTTGTTCATTCTTTCTCTCTTTGTCTTAAACAGTTTCTTAATCTTTAAGGGAAAAATTGTCACCATTTGCTTACCTTCTTATCATTCCATTCTGTCAAAAAAATGATGTTAGGCAGAATGCTGCTCTTGTCCATATCATTAAAGGGAATGGAAATATTTACGTTCAGTGACTGCAAAAAAGCAGCAAGAACATACTGCTAAATGTTTCCTTCTGTGCTCCACAGAGGACAGAATGTTACATGGGTTTTGGACAACTTGAGGGAGAGTAAATGATGACAGATTTTCATTTTTGGGTAGACTATCATTTAAAGAGAGAGCTCTGCTCAGAAGAAATTTCTCCAGCATAGCAGATACACTATAACCTCATGGATTGAAGTGTGACGTTCACAGATCCTTTGATAGTGGATGCCATTCGCTTCTCTCACTCTATTTATCTTCTTCTTGTCTGTTGCGAGAGCACATGTATCAATTCCAAAAACGTCTGAGCAGACAGATCACCAATAGAAAACCTCTCAGGCTGCATGAAAACACAATATGTCTATTAAAATACCTTTGGATAGATTTAGAGCCGAAAGATAATCGGATTTAAAACAGGAATTACTTAAGTCCTCACACACTTAAGTTCACCTTTAAGCCAATTTACCTGCAATCAAAAGCAATTTGATTGGCAGCAATGGAAAGTGCTGATACATGGTCCCCACTGGGCACTATGACTCCCCAGAGGTGATACATACATTTAAAATGCCTAATCTTTCTCTTGGCAAACACTGTTACACTCCACTGACTGTATTCATGAGCTCTTCCAATGTCATGCTCAGAATTCAAAGCTGCTGGAAAGCCAGCCATTTCCAGAATTCCCAGGGGCTCGCATCTCTAATTATTTCTCACATTTACACTGACTATTCTGATGTACAGTATTTTTTGCAGAATTGAAATATTATAGCTGTTTTTAATTTTTTCAAGTATCACCAGGAATGAAGATTTACATTGATCCATTTACGTATGAAGACCCCAATGAAGCTGTGAGGGAGTTTGCTAAGGAGATTGACATCTCATGTGTGAAAATCGAGCAGGTCATTGGAGCAGGTAATCCAACCTCTTAATGTCCAACGGTGTTCTAACGTGAAATTTTTCTTGTGCCTTGACTTAAAGAACGATGCACTTGTCTCTATCCATAGGCGAGTTTGGAGAGGTGTGCAGTGGTAACCTAAAGCTCCCAGGAAAGAGGGAAATGTTTGTGGCCATTAAAACACTGAAGACTGGTTACACAGAAAAGCAGAGACGAGACTTCCTGAGTGAAGCCAGCATCATGGGGCAATTTGATCACCCCAATGTGATCCATTTGGAGGGAGTGGTGACCAAGAGCAGCCCTGTTATGATCATCACAGAATTTATGGAAAATGGATCATTGGACTCTTTCCTCAGGGTGAGCATTTTTGCCCAGAGTCTTGATTTAATAACTGTGTTGCAATCTACATAACCTAGTTGAAATCAGTGATAAATTAAAGGGACAGTTCACCCAAAAATGAAAATTACCCCATGATTTACTCATCCTCAAGCCATCCTAGGTGTATATGACTTTCAGTTTTCAGACGAATACAGTCAGAGTTATATTAAAAAATGTAAATTAAAAAAAAAGTAAAATGTACAATTTAGTTTGAAGAGATTACATTTTACTTGATTGTATCGGCTGATATATGATATTCTCTCTCTCTCTATCTCTCTCTATATATATATATATAATAAATATAATATTTAGTAAAGTATGGATATTAACATTTCATACTGTATATTATAATATTGTGCTGATTACTGGATAAACCATTTTATTTTTTTATTTAATTAGACAAAAAGGATTTATAAGTGCATCCAAAGTATTTTAATGAAGAAAAAAAAAAGGCGTTTTTTTTTTTCAAGTAATTCCTAAAACTGAACTGATTCACTAAAATAATGCAGATTTTCCCACACTAACACAAGCTCAGTAACTAAAACATGACTCAAATTCCAGTTCAATCTCTCATCAGCAGGTCTGTATGCGCATCAGCATGCTCAACATCATACAAATGTTCCCTCCTAATTTCTCATGCTGTCCATCAGGTAATTTTCCACAGGATCTCTCTGCAATACCCAGCTACCCCCCCATAACAAACAAATACTCTCAGTGTTGAATCCAGCTGTTCGAATGTTGTAATAAACTCAAATCTCTTCCATTCGTCTCTATGGGTTGCCACACTAACATTTGCTTTAAAGCGGTCTCTTTAAAGAAATAGTTGGATTGTTGCACTGTGGTTAGTCATGACCTCATTTCGCATTGGTCATGCTCTCTCGACCACGTTCTCTGCATTACAAGCTTTACAAGAGCGGTGTCTGATAAACTGAGGCTCCATATTTGCTTCCGACCTATATCACAGAACACACATAGTGATCAAAAAATTGTGCTTGGTGCATTAATCTGAAAACTCTTAGCATGAGAAAAATACTTTGTATCTATCTGCATTGGAATGAGAAGAAAATGCTGCTGTCAGCTGATGACTGACATGCGTCAATTTGATTTCAGCTTAGAGCTGATGTGGATAAAATGCATTGATCGCCGGTAATTGGGCTCACTGTGTGTTGCGTCAAAAAAAGCCTTTGATTTATGTAAATATGTAATCTTTGGGGAAGGAATTATTTGTTTTGCTCATTAGCAAGGCTTTGCCTCTGATCTGTCACGAGATAACATTTATTTTATCCTTGAAACATAGCTTTTCGGAGTGTTAGGCTCAGGAAGTGTAATTATCTGAAACAAGAAACCTTCATGGTTATGCCGTTTAAACGAAGGCGAGTTAACAGGAACCAAACGACCCGCCATTTGTTAGACATTTGAACTGAATTTATTTATTCTCACCACAATCAGATCCAGCTCTTGCTAACCTCTGTAATTGTGAGGTTCTGATATTATTTGAGCTGTTGACTAGCCAGTTGTTTTGCTCGTGTTTATACTTGCACAGCCCACCCTACGACAGACCGCACATGCCCCACCGTGCCACTAAGTGAAGAAATGACTGATTTCTGATAACACAAGTAGAGGAGTGAAAATGTTACAACACCACCTCATAAATCAGGTTTACTCTTGTGTTCAAATCACAATTTTATATTAAAGCATTCAAAAAGATTTTTTTTTTTTTTTTTTGCTCTCATAACGTCAGTTTGGTGGTGTGTGAGAGCTTTGAAACTCCTCAGATCTTTGTGTAGCTGTACTATTGTGTTGTTTCTGCAAGACTGTCATCCATTTCTAACAGAATGCTGATTTCTTTGAAAAAAAAACATGCCTCTGTTGTGGCACCTTACTATGACAGCGGAAGACAACATTGTGTGTTAGTGCTGAAGTGCTAGAATATAAGTCTGATGGAGTTCTTGTAAGACACGACTGAGAGGGAGACTCGATACTAACCTGTCTTCCTTGCACTGATCCAACTTCCAATATTGTTTTGTGGCTGATTAAGAAGTGAAAGAGAGCAAAAGGGAGAGAAATTCAAAAAGGTATGCTACCAAAACTTTCAGATAGATTTGAGAAGCATTAAAATGAAATGTTAAGCACAGCCAAACCGACAGCAAAGACGTGTCTAAGAAGAAACAGCATGGATAGAATTATTCACATATTAAGAATGTTTGTTTCACTCCAAATAACTTTTGAGTGAAGAATCCCTTCAATTAAACTATAGGCAAACACTGTGAGCAGATTAGAGTGCCAGGCTGTATTTACGAAGGATTTCAGCTTCATGAATAATGGATGCCATTTAATTGCTGTGGAGGGTGAGGAGAAATTCAATCAAGTCGGCTTAATGTGGGGGAAGGGTTTGAGTGTGGCACATGCTGCTCAGAGGAGGAAGGTTTGCATGTGACACAAAATGAAGACATCTTGTAGCTCTTTCATCCAGCATCCATTGCTTTCCATCTCTCTCCACTTGACGCGTGCGTGTCTGTCCACACCACGCCTGCTGCGCTCGTCTCCTCTGATCAGAAGCTGAATGTTGCTTGCCTCATGGCTGTCTGCGGAGGGTCTGCAGATGGAGGCAGCTGCAAGCACAGCTGGGTCAGAAACTGCTGGACCTCCTCATGAGCAAAGGGCTTTCTGACCACCATGGTCAACAGATGCAAGATTTGCAATGTCCCACATTGATCATCGAATGTCTGATCTAGCATTGCTTAGCATAAACTTTAGCAATCCTCACCAGAGCATTTGCAACCCAATCCAGGCTTGACTCATTAACCGTGATTTCCACAGCTATTCTTGCCTTATTGCTGTTGTTTGGGATTTATAGGTTGCCCAGAGATAACTGTAACACAATTACTTATTAGGAATGTGCAAAATGCTATTGTTTTTTTATGCACACTTCACCTTTGCAAATGCCTTTTATAAGAAGTAGGGCTGTGAATCAATTTTCAAGATAAAATTTTATATAATTAATCATGTTTTTTGTGATTAATTGTGATTGTGATTTAGAGACAAACTTGTAATCATAAATATATTTTCTATTTGAATATACTTCCAAATGTAATTTATTTCTGTGACAAAAAGCATTCATTACTCCAGTGTTCAATGTCACTTGATCCTTCAGAAATCATTATTATATGTTGAATTGATACTAAAGAAACATTTCTTGTCATTATCAATGTTAAAAACATTTGTACTTGTAGTTTTGTCAATAACTGACACAATGCAGACTGGATTTAACCGAACGTGTTCCTCGTTTTATTTCCTTCTCCTTTTACCTTACACTCCTGCAACCCTGCACTCTGGTCCACCCCGACCACACCCACCTTCCCATGTAACACCACCCTTAAAGGGCTATAGCATTTATCAACTATGATATAACATTTATCAACACTACAGTACTGCATAATATGCTCATAAATATATTTACACATTGAATCCTCAAAATAAAACAACATAAAATAAGAATATTTTAAATACTAAAAGGGAGATTTACATCAAGGCCAGTATTACCAATATTTTATGTCTTGACCCATTTATGTTCTGTACTTGTTTACAGCAAAACGATGGGCAGTTCACTGTGATTCAGCTGGTGGGCATGTTACGAGGGATCGCCTCTGGGATGAAGTACCTTGCAGACATGAATTACGTGCACCGGGACCTAGCGGCCCGCAACATCTTAGTTAACAGTAATCTTGTATGCAAGGTGTCCGATTTTGGACTCTCACGTTTTCTGGAGGACGATACATCTGACCCCACCTATACTAGTGCCCTGGTGAGAATTTTTTTTTATATTTGATTTGAAACTTTCATGCAGATTTGTGCTTTGATTTGAGGTGAATTGATGTTTGTGATTTGGGTTTATACAGGGTGGGAAGATCCCTATTCGATGGACAGCCCCAGAGGCCATCCAATATAGAAAGTTCACCTCCGCCAGTGACGTATGGAGCTACGGGATTGTCATGTGGGAAATAATGTCGTATGGAGAGCGGCCATATTGGGACATGACCAATCAAGACGTACGTATCTCACTGCTTACACTTCTTTTTGAAACAAGTCTCTATGGCTCAATGCCATAGAGCTCTATGAGGCTGCAGTTATTTGATCAAAAATATAGTAAAATGTGATTTATAGCTTGATTTTCAGCTGCCATTACTCCAGTATTCGAAGTCTCACGATCCTTCAGAAATTATTCTGACAAGCTAATTTGGTGTTCAAGGAACATTTCTAGTACAAAATGATCAATGTTGAAAGCAGTTTTGCTGCTTAATATGCTGAATTTGAAAAAAAAAAAAAAAAAAGAAACTTACCGACCCTAATCTTTGAAGGTGGTGCACATTTATTAGATGATTTGTTTCATGGTTAAATTTGAATTCCAGGTTATACAATTATACAGTTATATAACTCTTTTTACTTATTTACTTTATTTATTCAATTCTTCCAATATGTGCTCCTACCTCATAACCTTTTCTAAGCTGTAAATCCCCTATCTTTATAAAGTAAAACTACCAATTTCTTATAAAACAATTTTCTAATGGTTGATGTTGAATCAGAGGCTAGGGTAAACAGCAGAAAGAGCACATCTTAAATCTGCCCATGTGCTACTCTGCTGTATGTGAGGCCAAACCTCAGACCCCAAACACTGCATGAGTGTAGTCAGTCTTTGCAGAAACAGCCGCACCGATCATCACATCACATTGGCCTCAGAATGCAGAAGAAGACATAAGAATTTCAAGAGATCACATTTTTGGGGTTTAAATAAGAGGTTTGAACTGTATTTGTGTTTATTTTGGAGAACATATGCTCTTGGTGGGTACATCATGTGACTTTGAGAGTCTCATCAAGCTGTTGTCCTTGTATTGTGTCAAAGGGGATCATTTACTTAGCCTGGTAATTAGGGCTGTCACTTTTGAGAAAAATCAAATTCGAACGGATATCGACTATCATGCAATGTATTCGAATATATTCAAATATCTACCCCCCCCGCGCATAAAACTAAAACAAACTAAAAACACCGTAGCCTAATGGAGGTTCAATCACAAATGTATTAACAGTGAGTCATAAACAGGACTGTCTGGATTATTATTTTTTTTACTTAATGTTTACTTAATGATCAACTTGCATGAAGTGCCACTATGCATATCCCTGAATATTAGGCTAAATGAAAAAATAAAAAAAAAACGATTCAGAACAGGCACAAACAATAACGTGACAACTTACAGCAGCAGGAGTAAGGCATATAGCCTAGCCTAATTCATTTCTTAATATTGTTTGGAAGAAACACCAGTCTATCAACTTGATCTGGATCAAGTGCGGCTCTCTTTTTATTTACAATGTTCCCCGTGGTGGAGAAGACACGTTCGAAGAGCACATACGTGCCTGGCTACTAGCTCTTATTCACGTGATTTGGTCATGGGCCTACAGTACAATACGTCTAGAGTGCTCTCTACTGGATAAGATGGCAAAGAATAAAATAAAAAACAAACGGTCTAAGACTGTAAAAAATGCGCTACACATGGCATTTTAAAAACTGGATATTTTATTTATAGTTCGATTACGGATATTTCACGTCATGTTTGAATGCATATTCGAAAATCGAATAAAAAGTGACAGCCCTACTGGTAATACCAAACTTCGCTTTGCTTCGTAGACAGAGTCTGGAAGGGCATAATTGACAAGTGTTTACTTTCTCATGGGGGGGCGCTTGTCTGAAGTTTAAATCATTGGTGTACCCGTCAGCCAGTCACATAACGTTTGGTTATAACGTGTCTTATTTGCCGGCTCAGCCGCCTCAAACTACCACTGTAAACACAGGTATGCTGCAAAAACAAACCCATCGAGCAAGTTTCACTGCCTCCTTAACCTGATCCTGCATGAGAGCAACCAAGGGGGACACAATCACAATTATCGCCTTGCCAGACTTTTGCCTCCCCAGTTTCTCGCTGATGATTGGTAACAGTTGATAAATTAAACGTTTCCCAAAATCTGTCGGGAGTAGGGCCACAACATCACCTCCATTCAAAATGTGAAACAAACACTCTTCTTGTTCGGGCTTCAGTTGACAAATGCCGGGAATATTCTCCACAACAGAGCGAATAGCATCCCGTTTCTCCATGTCCGCTGTCGTTTTCGATTTCCCTAACCTAAATTACAATCTGAAATTCAGCGCTTAGCATCTATGTCAAGACTCTCAGCCTGTCCTCTGTTCATTGATTGGCAAGCTGTTTTGGAGCCAACTGGGAGATGGTTTGCTATCTCAGACTGAGTACAGAAGCGAACTGAAACTGAGCGCAAGTACAAAGTCTGATATAGGCTATCATTTACTCACCAAATGCATCTGTCACAAAGGCTACCACAAAAAATCAACTGTATTTCACATTCACTTACTGGTGAATAAAATGATTATTTCACATGCAAAGCACGGTGCCACGTTAAACAGTCCCTGCCCTTGAAGAAAGCTCCCTTTTCTAGCATCCCTCTGGGTGGCTAGAAATTATGGGTCCAGATAATGAAAATAGTTTCAAATTGAAAGTGTGAATGCTAATGCGCTAAGAGGGGCCGCAGTTATCTTATTACCAGCTCCAGATAGCGTCGCGGTCCTCCCATCGGGCTGGCCGTTTGAATGAGATTAATGAGGCTTTGAATGGTACACCATAATGGCTACGATAATGAGTTGGGAAACGGCGGGTCTCACTCGGGTCCTGCACGCACTTTCCACTTCGTGGCCATGCATTTCTTTTCTGGCCATCAAGGCCACTTGAAGCACCCTGTTCCATTCAGATGTGACAGTACATCCGTCGGCTCAGTTCAGATAAATGCTCAGTACCTTTTTTGCACATTTAGTGAAGCTATAGTTAATTTGCTGTAGATGTATTTAAGTTTTATTTAAGTGACGTTCTTGATTTCCTGTTACAGCTTGCAGCACATTTTCCAAATGTACAATTTAGTCAGCGTGTAGATTACAGGCCATGGGTTAATCATGTTTAATCTGACAGATGTTGCATGAATTGAAATGAGTAGAACGGATGGGAGCCAGACTCTTGCTATATGCTGCCAAAAAACTTAGTAACGCTAAGACCGCTCTTTTTTCACATTTGATCAGAGAGGAAACACATGTACTGCCAAATTGTTGTTATCAGCACCTTCATAATCAAGATCTATTAGCTGATTTAGGAGGTATTTAGATAGCAGCTGACTATGAGTGCTTATTTATAGTCTGTCTGTGTGTGTGTGGTTTTGTAAGTGTAAAGGGTGTGTGATCATGTGTGTTTGTGGCCAATGACAAATGGCTTCCTTGTGTCCCCCTAAGACCCAGATAATGATCACAGTGCATTTATGAAGACTGCAGATCAATCCTCTGTCTCCTGTTGTGTTACAACCCCCCTGCCCAGACGCTGGCTCATATCTACTGCCACCTGCCTCATGCCATGCCGGCAGCTCCTATCAAAGCAATGGTTTATGGCAATTTATTACATTTATTTAAATTAAATTAATTTAAATCTAATGCATTACACATTATGTAACATTTGAGTTACAGTTCCGAGAATTTAACGTCTGCTAATACTGATTAAACATTAGATTATCTTATAATGTTACACATTAATGTTGCCCACAGTATAATTAGGCCTGAGAAACAATAACAGATGTTATATTGTAGAACAGTTTAAATAGTGAGGCAGGCTTGTTGCATGGTGCTACTCATGCAGGAGGCCCAAGTTCTGATCTGGCTTGTCATTTCCTGAAGCCATCCCTCCCTCTTTCCCACTATCGTTTGTCACCTGTCACTGACATTTGGGATGACTTGGGATGCAACTAGTGTATCTTTCTTCGCCCCTTTTAATAACCAGCTCGAGACCCTCAGAGATCTGTGTCTCCCTCTGCAGGTCATCAATGCTATTGAGCAAGACTACCGGCTGCCCCCTCCCATGGACTGCCCCAGTGCCCTCCATCAGCTCATGTTGGACTGCTGGCAGAAAGACCGTAACAACCGGCCCAAGTTCAGCCAGATTGTCAACAACCTGGACAAGATGATCCGTAACCCCAACAGCCTAAAGGCCATGACTCCACTGTCATCAGGGTGAGTTGGAAAACAGAGTTCAGTTTGTTTGGATGATCAAAAGCAAATGAGTGAGTGGTTGTAAAACCCAGACAGCATTTTATGTGAAGGGTGTTGCAAAAGATAGGAATCAACTAGTGCTATAACAACTTATCAATAATAACTGATGTATGTAATTGACAATGAATTTGTGCACTATGCACAGAAAATATCTGTCAGAAACATCACTTTACAGCTGTGAATAATACATTTATATGGACAAACGCACGGTTTGTCCTGAACATGTGATGCTTTATATTAAGTGTTTCGAACTTAAGCATGGTTTAACATGCCTTTCCTTGTTATGCACTTAGACGGATGCATATTATATTTAATGCTTTTTTTCAGCATGGTTCATATTTGTAAATGTTAAAAAGTATTTCCATTTTGCATAAAGGCTTGTCCTGAAAGCAAGCAGATTTCTGTTAAGCAAAGTTCAGTGAACCAGTGTGTGTATGTGCATCAAACAGAGGGCGCATAATAATGTAACAGCATAATATTTCTTGTTAGACATTAATAATCTGTAATTGAAAATAACCTACATAGATACAGTCACCATATTTGTTTTCATTTACTACAGATTGCACATTGTTTGGAGGAGAGCACTGAGTAGGATGTACAATTAAATGTTGTAAATAATTAATTAGACTATGCAATCCCAGAATGCATTGCAACAACATGAGTGAAAAAAAAATCCAAATGTGGATTATAATATAAATATTTTACCAAATATATATGTGTGCTATGTTGGTTGATGCATATTAGATCTTCTTTATAACATCAAAATCTGCCAATTACTATTAAAATAAATAATAATATTCTTAATATATGTAAAAATGTCTAAGCCATAACATAATAACACCATTTCATATATATAATCAGTGCTTTAATTGGGCCGGAACGCACCGGTACTCAGTACCGCCACTTCCAAATATAGCTCTTGAGCGTACCGCCACCTTTCCGTGCGCCCAGAACGTGCTTTTAGCGTACCGGTACGCTGCTTTGGACATCTGTTTTAATAGAGGTTTTATTCTTTTGCCTGCGCTTCCGCTTTTCAGAGTGCCCTTCACAATGCAATTGTCGTAATTCGTCGTCCCACTGAGAGCAGAGACTATATTACCAATATAACCTTGAGTTTTACAAGTGAAAAGCGCACACGCATCACTTTTGCCACTGTCAGTGTCAACATCTAAACGTGGCCGGAGAGGGTGTGTAAAATGTAGAGTTGTGACGTTCGCGAACGAACCGATTCTTTTGAACGGCTCATAAACATGAACGATGGGAGCCGAGTCGCGGCTGGAGGGGAGCCGTTCTTTCTGTCGTTCTTTTTTCCTATGCGTATTTCACACAGATGCACACAAATGAGCTCCTCCGCGAGACAGAACAGTTATAGGGGGAGGGGCGCACCCAGCGCAGGCCAACCCTTTATAGCGTGATGATATTAGTTGTGCATGTTCATTGCAGCCCACTTTGTTATTGTTCATTGACTTGAAGGGGCTGATGTCCTATTTGCAAAGTTTACAGTAGTAATAGTATGTAGTATGTAGACATTTCCATTTTATTTATTCTAATTTTATCTACTTTAAATATTTTTTGTTTTCTATCAAAATGTTCTTGTGTGATAACAATGTTCTTGTGTGAAAGTGTTTGTAGTAAAAGCTGTTTTGCACAGAAATTCATTGCAGCCGGCTTTGTTTTTGATGTTTGAGTAGGTATTGTATGAATAACATAAGTCAACGTAGCTTTACACACACACACACACACACACACACACACACACACACACACACACACACACTTTGTACTAAAGGTAAATCCAAAATAGTGATGTCACTGTCTAAGCAGAGGGATTTGTGCAACCCTATGGAATATAGTCCACACATGACAAATGAGGTAATAATCAATATTTCAGAATAATTCCCCCCGTCGGCTGCTCATTGGTTGCAGCATCTTTTTTCTAAGTTCTAAAAAAATACCGTAGGCGGCGAGGCACGAATTTAGATATTCATTTATCTAATTAATCGAGAAGCACCCGACTGCAGCCTGCAGATCGAGGCGGGGCTGCACCTGGGGCGGGGTTGCACGTGCAGCCCCACCCCACACCTACTCTGATTGGTTCAATCATCTTTCATAGACTTACATGATAGGAAATGTGTGCGTAGTTGGTGTAGGATGGTGAATGCTGTTTAAAAAGCTAAAAACACTGTACAGTTTTATAAAGACTTCATAATGCACAAAAGAAGAAAAAAAACATTAGCCTGTAACTCGCCATGTCCCTGGAATGATTATTTTGTTAAATTAAGCTGATCTTTAGGCTAACATACGAATATAGTAAATTAATTGGATTGATTATCCACAGTAAGACGACCAGGTCTTCAGATAGAAGAATGAATTATGAATTAAATTATTTTAGAAAATATGATTATTTCATATCATCAGAGTATGAGAAAGGAAAATGAAAGGGGTATATCATTACTGTTTTAATTTATATAGCATGAAAAGACAATTATTGTTACATATAATTATCCGTCATGCAGTTGATAAATGACACTGCAATATTCTAATGTGTCTGTCAATTCAATTTCTATTAAACTTTACATTTTCTTTACTACAATGCAAAACATAGACTTTTTCTCCCCTTTATTTCAGGAAAATATGCTGCTCCTCGTTATTTGAAAGTGAAGAAATCGATAAACTTTTATTTCTATCGGCCAGTGATGATTCTGAAAGGACATACCTGTAAACCGTTGCTATAGTAACGAACACAATTTCATGATAATTGTGCTCTTATTTTAGTGCAGTCTCACAGCCACTGTCAAATATTGAGATAAACTTTATAAAGTATCATCTATTTATATTAAATTGGTATCTTCTCCGATATCCATTTTGTGACCATTGAGCCAATTCTTTTCAATCAGCTGGAATGATTCGGGACATTCTACGTTTAATGTGGGTTAATGCATTAAAAGAGTGTTTTTAAAAGACCAAACTCAGTAAACAAATTAATAATAAAGCATTCTATTCACTGACAGGCAGATGAGTCCAGAATAAGAATGCAATGTGTTTAATTACGTGTTAAGTATTTTCCTCCCATAGAAAACCATTAGACTGAAAGGAAAACGCATACCGTGGCGTAATGCATTAAAACGTGTTTTAAAAAGACCAAACTCAGTAAACATTTTTAATAACACATTTTATTTACAGACAAGCAGGTTATGGGTGGAAATTAAACGCTTTGTGTTCGTATTCTGTGCTCATATCTACTTGTTTGTGAATAGAATGCTTTATTAATCATTTGTTTACTGAGTTTGGTCTTTTTAAAACACTGTTTTAATGCATAAAGCCACGTACTTTCACGTTAAGCGTGCTTTTAGAATGTCCAAATTATTGTGAATTAATCTGGTCAAGAAGAGTAAACTTGCAGCAGCTTGACATCTCTTGATTCAATAAATCAGACTTAGTGAGTCAAGTTAACAATAAAAAACTGCATTATAGTAAAGGCTTTGTAAAACTGTACAGTGTTTTTAGCTTTTTAAACAGCATTCTCCATCCTACACTAACTACGCACACATTTCCTATCATGTAAGTCTATGAAAGACGATTGAACCAATCAGAGTAGGTGTGGGGCGGGGCTGCACGTGCAACCCCGCCCCAAGTGCAGCCCCGCCTCGATCTGCAGGCTGCAGCCGGGTGTACTTGAATTAATCCATATGCACAAAGACAATACGACCTTTTTGTCCCCTTTTTGTTTTAAAGCTTGATGAAGAGAGCGCAAGTTTCTGCAGCTGCGAGGAGGACAGTGATGCATGCGTACAGGAGTGATTGACAGTTCATGGCAATGTGTAAAAAAAATACTCCGCTACACAATTATTTCGTTATTTTCGTTTAAGCTTGTTAGCGTTAGCGTTACAGAAAGGTCTGATTTACGCACTGTTACAACTGTCATTGTTTTTTTTTTTTGTTTTTTACAATGACATTTGAGTTCATGATTTTAATGTTGTTGTTTCTTGTGGCAGACTAAAGAGTAATGACACGGTTGATCTTTGAATAAAAATGTGTTTAGTTAAGGTTTGAAATTCATTATCTTTTATTATAGGCTACGAAGTCTAATATCATAAGCCCCCCATCCCGTCACCCAAGACTGCAGACACCCCCCTTACCCCCTACACAGGCCTAACTCCAGATTCACACACTGTCTGTGATGCGCCTTTTTTCCGAGCCCATGTTAATGGATCAGAGCGTTTACACTGCCCGCGGTAAAAGGCTAGAGATAAAATAAAAAAATACTATATTGATTATTTTGACTTATGTCTGTTCTAGAGATGTTACTGTAACTTTTTCATAAAGCTCTAATTGGTTTTCGTTTGTAAATATGTTTCAAAATCATCCTGAATGCATTTATGACTGTAAAGCATATCCGTGTGTGTCAAAATTGTGATTAAAATCGAAATCTCAAAATGTATCAAAGAAATCGCGATATTTTTTTTTTGTCCATATCGCACAGCCCTAGTTCATTCAGTAAATACAGTTAACAATCTAGCTTCTGAGTACTAAGTTATTAACCCAACAATAGCGGGGTCAGTTAATTTTTTTGCAGTGGGCCGCGCAAACATATGTGTTTGGTTGTGTGGGCCGCGAGGTGAAAAAGGTTGGGAACCACTGGTGTAGAGCATTTCCAAATCAGTCGCTTTCGAGGTTACCTTTGACTTAGGCTTCTACCTAGAAGGCTGTAGACAGCTATGCAGATCACTGGGCTTTGGAACAGGGTGTACATTTAACACTTTGACTCATCTGACATTTAACTTAGGCAGAGTAGTGTGCAACAGTCGTTACAATAAATCATATTTATGCAGAAAGATGTTTAAACAAGTTTCTACAGTAGTTAGTTTATGGAGACACATTGCCTTTTTGGAAAGCGCTTTAGACACAGATGTGAAACTTTACACTATGGTATGCCATGGCAGCATCAAGGGATTGTAATGATGTTTTCAGTCTAACCGTTGCACATACATAATACTGTATTGTTTAGAGAGAAGTGCAGATCCATCCGTGTTACATGATATATGTGTGGCTACAAAAACAACTTTATTACTTGCTTTGAAGTTTCCTTTTTAAGGTATTTAGTACTTAGATTAGTCTGTCTCACCGTTACACTGAAGTGTATGTCTGTGTGCATGTGTGCTTTTTGCATGCATGGTTCATTTATTAGGGGGAAATTTTCTGTCTGACCTTTTGCCAGACCTGACTCACTTGCATCCTTCAAGGCATATTTACAAAACCAAATGGAATATGACCTTAAAGAGCCTTTAAAAAGCATTCTAAATTATTTCTGTTCTGTTTTCAATTTTTGGTCAATGCTTTGGTTTAACTTCTGATATCAGTGTGTGGACTTTATTTATGCTGTGAAGTTATTTTTATTTTATTTTTTTTATTTTTGGCATTGAATTACTATGTAAATAAAATCAACGGTGTTTGATAGATCAACTCATTATTAAAGGCTTTAGGCAGTAATAAACTTGAAACATTGGTAAATCTGGGAGATGAAGCAACTCTTGTCAGTTTTTTGTGGACAAATGTAAAGTGTCCAGTTTCTTCTGTCATCACGCTGATGGTGAGAGGCTTGGATTTTGCGTGCTTCTCACCAGCTCTTTTTGCCTGGAGGCTTATACACTACAGTAATGTGGAATCTCTCTCCTTCTTGGTCAAATAGCCCTTGATGCCTTCAGTGTGACTCTACAATTTTCATAGTCATGAAAATAAAACTCTTTGAATGAGAAGGTGTGTCCAAACTTTTGGTCTGTACTGTATATATGTGTGTGTATATATATATATATATATATATATATATATATATATATATATATATATATATATATACTGGTGACTTCCAGTTTGTAGTGTGTACTTGGTGGTTAAAGGCTATTTTTACTGCGTACTTTCACAACAGTGTGACTGATCTGTCTCTCAATCTCTTTTTCATTGTCCCTCCAGTGTGCATTTGCCCTTGCTTGACCGCAGTGTGCCTGACTTCTCCAGTTTTAACACTGTGGAAGATTGGCTGGACGCTATTAAGATGGGCCAGTACAAAGACAACTTCGCCAATGGCAACTTCACCAGCTTTGACCTCGTTTCCCAGATGACCATGGAGTAAGTGCTATACCTACGAGAGAAAACAGTTCAGAAAACAGCAACGCTATGATCACTGAGTCAGCAGAACCTCTAGGGGATCTTTGACTCTAATAGCACTGATTGTCAATACCTAGTTTTGCTCTATATTGCCCTAAGTTTCTCAGTCTATATATTAGGGCTACACACTATGGTATAAAATATAATAAATATTATGCTATTGTTTAAAAGCTTGAGACAGTTTTTTGTTTTTTTTGAAAGAAAAAAATTATTAAATTGATCAAAAGTCAAAGTAATGTTACAAAACAGTATGTTACAAAAGATTAAAAAAAACTTTTTTTTGCCTCTATTCATTAAAGAATCCTTACGTCTATCATGGTTTGCACAAAAATATTAAGCAGCATAACTGTTTTCAACATTAATAATATTAAATGTTTCTTAAGTAGCTAATCAGCATATTAGAATTTTTTATGATTAATAATTGCTGCTGAAAATTCCGTTTTGCCATCACAAGTATAAATGAGATTTTAAAATACATTAAAATAGAAAAAAGTAGAAAACCTAGTTTGATAAATGCTGTTAAATGTGAAGACTTGAACTTTATTGTAAAGTTTTACCATTTATTTAAATGACCGTCTTTTTTGAGGTATAATGATAAATGCACAAGGCCATATAGCAATTTCAGTTTCAATGTGACTGATTATGTACAGTAGCTGTACTTTTCAGTCTCTTATTATCCTCTTTGTCTTTTTTGAGAATGAATTATAAATTGCAGTCTAAAATAATCTCTCAATGATTAGACAGTTTATGGATTCAAATAAAAGAATAAATAAAGGTATATTTTCTCATCTTTGTTGCTGGCTGTCAATCACAGTGGAAATGGAAGCCACAGAAATGCATGCTTAGACTCTTCTCCTCTCCTCACTTCAGCAGTTACCTGGCCAAACCAGACGCGCCATGAAAACAAAGGAGCTATTGTTTTAGAGACGCTTGGATTGTGCAACAAACAGAGGATGATAGGGATAAAAGAATTTACCGGTTACTCAATCTGGAATTAACATGCTCAGTTTACTTTGGCATCATGTGATGAAGCCAGTGAATAAAAATGTGTTACTACAACATTATGGTGTATGCTTAAGAGCGCTCGTGTTTAATCTTGCCTCTTTCTGTGTGTGTGTGTGTGTACACAGGGACATTCTCAGGATCGGAGTGACACTAGCGGGTCATCAGAAGAAGATTCTCAACAGCGTTCAGATGATGAGGGCACAGATGAACCAGATCCAATCGGTAGAGGTTTGACCACGTGCCCTGATTAGACTGGGAGGAGGACAAGAGGAGGCAGTGGAGGCCAACGTGAAGGGATGGGGCGGCCACCGCAGACCCTAAGCCTGATTTTCCTTCTGGACCACCTAGGATATCCACCTGCCCCCTTCTCTGAAACACTCTCGTTCTCCATCTGTGTCATCTGAATCCCCCATTAACCCCCAGACAACCTAATGGGCTCGACTCTGGAAAGCTGCGTCTGAAAAATATGGTCACAAGACCTGATCGTTTAGCTTTAGCCACCCCCAATCACAGGATGACCGTTCAGTCTGCCAGCAATAGGCTCCACCTCGTATTTTCCTTGAATTTTCTTTCCAATTTTCTTCTTTTCTTCTTTTTTTTGTCTTCTTTTTAAAAGAGTTTTTGTAAAGATATGAAAACAAGAAATCTATATAAAATATATAGATTGGTGTAAAATTGCATACTGAATATGGTGGACTGAATCGAAAGGCTACCCTTTAAAAGGGCAATGAAGAAACAGGAATTAAAAGAAAAAAAACTCGCCCCACAATACATGCTTCTGAGATTTTCTTTTAATATTTTAGGGAAATCTTGAGCAGAAATAATGACTGTCTGTTCAATGAATACACACGGGACAACCTGCGGGAACCCCTCGCTGACAGCCGAGGGAAAAGTATGTGAACAACATGAAATGGGACTTCCTTTTGACAGCCGATGTTGTTTTTTTTGTAGTTTAAACTATATCAACATAAACAAACAGACAAATGGAGGGGAAAGAAAATAGTTATAACAGAATTTGTGGTGCAGATTTCTCATTGCTTGGGGGGAGAAAAAAAGAAATATTTTACAGATTTCATAAGAGCCTGCCAAACAGAGCATCATCCCTTTGTACCTCGTCCTGTACATATCAGATGCACTTGACGTTGTGAGGTCATCAGTACAAGCCTGGTGTAGCCCAACGTTAAGTTTCAGTTTCAGTATAAGATGGGTCTACACTGACATTTGATGGATTTTCTTTCATGTGCATGTGTGTAGATGACTTGAGGGTGTCATCTTTTATATTCTTCCTCCTTTTAGTCATGGGCTGAGATTATTTAGTTTGAAAGACGGCGTAAGATATTCTCCCCCGCAGATGCATAAAGGAGCATTTTTAGCGTGTTCTTTACATGAACTGCTTACAGAAAAGGACCCCGAGTGCATGTATGCTGTGGTCTTCACATCATCTACGCTCTTCTTTTATGTTTGGATCCCTGCTGTGTGCGTGCGTGCGTGTTTGCGTAAGTGCCTCGTGGAGCTGCAGAGCATGTGTGGTGCAAGACTGATCATTTCACAGGAAGCTTGGATTGGATACACTTTGCAGATCACTGTGTTGATATGCTTATTTTTTTGCCACCAAAATCATAAAAAAAGATGTTTTATAATAAGGTGTTTAGGGGTTTTAATATCTGATAAAGTATGCAGTTAGAGGACATTTTCATAACAGGGAAGTGATTGTCCATTTTGAAGCATAGTTTTATATGAGGATATTGTTATTGTATGATATTTTTGAACTGGTTACATTCACTAATTGGGGCCAACCTTAAATTTGGAGTTTCATAGGACATTTAAATTAAATTAGTGTGTATAGGTGTTATTTTATTTTTTACAGAAAATACACATCTGTAATTCCTACCGTTCTCCATGGTATGGTACTTCCACAATGCTCTCTGTGATTTTTAACCTCCATGATAGGCGTAAGAACAATAAAACTCTGTATATAATATTCTGAAGCAGAAACGTCCCCCTCAGAGAGAGGTTTTTTTGAAACTGTGTTGAATTTGAGTGTACATATTACTATTTTTTATGCGTTGGTAAAACTGAATATAGAGTCGCTATCAATGTTTATTTGGGGCCTTTTGTTTTGTACTAGCTGAGAGATGAGAAGCAGCCGTAGAGATGAACAGGCCAGAGGTATCTTCAACCATGCTGGAGTGTCTATGTGTGTGAATGAATGTGTTTGTGTGTTTGCACAAGCAGGTACGTCCACTTACCAGCATTAAGGTCACTGTGCTTAACAATATACTTCTCGCTCAGCCGTCGAGGGGCTTGCTTTATTCCATAACCTCAGGGTTGACATGTATCTGTGTTAAAAACATGCAGTACTGTGAGGTCCGTTTACTGTAGGTAAGGTCCATTGGCTGAATCTCAGAGTGCTGCTGAAGTTCTAATCAGATGGTGTTGACCATTCTCTGTTCTTCCCATTACATAATGCTTCCATTAGACTGAAGAATCTGTCGTTCAGTGTTTGGGCATGAAACACAACTTCCAGTAGACAGGCCATCCCAGGTGTGAATTCTTGAGAGACATAGCCATAAATTCGGATGTCTACTTTCTTCTGTGTCCAGAAAGACGGTAGGATTTTACTTTCCCTGGAGTCTGATATACTAAATGGCCCTTAAGTTTTAGCTCTCAGCTTTTCAGTCGTTCTTGGTCACTTGTTTATCACCAGCAGGAGGATACAGGGAGAAAGGAAATTAATCTGGACTTAACACCTTGTCCTTACCAGCAACGTTTAATTTGTCCATCGACACTGCAAGCAAATTTCATTGCAGCACTGTCACAGCCAATTTTTTATGTGTGGTTACACTAACGTTCAAAAGTTTGGGGTCCATAAGAAAAGTCTCTTATGCTCACCAAGGCTACATTTTTTCGGTCAAAAGACAGCATTATTGTAAAGTATTATTACAATTTAAAATAACTTCTGTTTATTTTAAAATGTAATTTATTTTTGTGATGGCAAAGCTGAATCGTCAGTTTTATAAAAACTGTACAATAAATACATTTTTCAGGATTCTTTGATGAATAGAAAGCCTTTAACCTTTACTGTCACTTTTTTTTTTATTTAATGTGTGCTTGCTGAATAAAAGTAATAATTTATCTATTTATATATTTAATGAGCCCAAACTAGAATCATAGTGTATGTGGACAAATGAGATTTCACTGTGGGCGGGGCTATCAAGATACTATGGAAATGAATATCAAGCAATTGACAATATGTTCTGTAAAATAAAATAGTGTAAAATCAACTAAAAACTGAATGTAAACTAAAATAACAGATAAGCAAAATAAATATATATTTTTAAATAATAAATTTGATACAATACATTTTAATACATGCAAAAACCTTTAAAACACCCATTTTTATGGTATACCATACGTGACACCTTGGTTGCTTTCAGCAGCTGGTTGGGACAAGGAGTGAGTCAGGAAGGTGAGAGACAGATTGAGAATAAAGGATGTTCTCACATCATAAAACTGCCAGCAGCCATGCACCTTTACCTGTCTGTTCAGCATATCCTCAATATTTAATGGCTAGGCAGTATCACTGCTGCACTGTGAAGCCTAAGGTTCTGAATCCCTCATCTTCCTCAGAATAACACTGCTTCTGCTTCACCCTCCTAGGACAATCACTGTCACTCAAAGCTCCAGCACACATACCAGGATCCACACTGCTGTCTAGAAAACCTACAGAAATTCAGAAGTTGAGACACTCGTGGCAGTAACTCAGCAATATTTAGAGGTGCTGCCCACAAGTTCCAGCATGTTTTAAATCAGCCTAACAGCACATGATTACCAGAGCTTTGAATAAAATCCAGTGTTGAAGGGATATCTTGTGTTCCTGATCCTCATCTTCTTTTCCTTCCAGTGACATTTTGTCGTTTCATAAGTACCATTTCATGGATCTGCGCTATTTGCAAAAACAATTTTTTCTTGCAGCTTGGCGCTGATGATCACATGAGTTTCTGGCACTTTGCATCGAGAGATCCGAAGGAACATTAACAACCAATGAGCCTTTCTGTTTTAAGATATTGATATGTTGAAAGATTATGACATGCTTGACATTTACTACGCATTTTCTTCAACAAACCTGTATTTACATAGAAATAGTTCATCGCGGAGGTCTTGTGTAATTCTGTTTTTCCACCGAATCTTCAACCACTCAAGTTTGTTTCTCAGTAGGGGACTAATTACTTCATACATCTCCCTCTCTCATTTGTCATTTAACAGAACACTACGTAGACCACAGACAAATGAGACTTGGCATCAAGAGTGTGAAAGAATGTCACGCTGAGTGATTTAAGCACTTCTTATTGTTTTTTTCCCACATGGATTATCACCTTAAATGCATAGCTTCTACCACAGCACAGTTCTTTTCTTCATACAAATGATGGTACATACTGTAGGCATTTTTTAAAACTCAAAACACTTTTTGTTCAGATGGCTTGGGAAAATAGCCAATAAGCTGCCATTATGTGGACATGCAAACTGCAAATGTTCTTTCTGGCAAGCAAAAATGTGATCGGCACAGAACCGTGCACCATTTAAAGATTTTTGTTGAAAGCTGGATGACAGTAAGCTGTGAACAGCATATGCTCGCAGCTACCGCCGAAGCATAATACCAATGCAAAACCGTTGTTATGATGATTATTTGCGATTGTGAATGAAAATACAAGCTGGCTCTGGCTCACTCTCATTGGTCCATATTTCTGCCTGCATCCTCCAAATATTGTGGGAAGTTCACAGATAGAAAATGGCTCCCTGAACAAAGCTGTGGTGCCTGTAGGGCCGCAGCACCCTCTGCTGTTAGGAAGGCAGTAGTGCATTCTTCCCAAGGTCCATCAGCCCTGCTTTTCATTACAGGGCAGCAGACCTCTCTTTCTTTCTGTCTCTCTCTCGCTAGTCCAAATAGAGCACTGCCCACCTGGACCACTGTGACTGAGATGGGGGGTCCTGTTTCGCTGTATAAAATGTACATATGACTGTAACCCTGTGATGTAACAATTTTATTATTTGTAATATTGTTATTGGTTTATTTTCTAAAAAGAAAATAAAAGAAAAAAAAGCCCAACTTGACTCTCCTCATTAAAACAAGAAATGAGATCTGTTATACAGCGTTCTGTGTTTTTTTGTGTGTGTGTGTGTGCATGTGTGTGTTAGCCTCTGTGTTTGTTACATTGCACCAGCGTCAGCAAAGTCATGGGCTGAATTCCCAGGGAATGCATAATACTAAAAATCTATGGATAGAATACACTATAATTGCTTCAGATAAAAGTGGCTACAAAATATTGAAATGAGTACTTTATGTGTGTGTGTGTGTGTGTGTGTGTGTGTGTGTGTGTGTGTCTGTGTGCATTGACATGGTTTTAGTAAAATATATATAATAAAAATATATAGATCAGTGATTTAAACCGTTTTACATTTCAAATAATGCACTTAACAGAAGAATTAATGTAAGTAATTTATGAAACAATTGCTTTTGAATCTTCAAAAGACTGTCCTCTTTCACTTCTGTTGTAAGTGCCTCAATGTCACCTCAATACTGATCTTTTTTTAAAAGAAAACGAGATAAGCCGAACTCATGTTTTGTGGTAATCAACATAACCCAGCTTACAGTGACCCAACTTCATTTTTTTATTTATTTCTTTTTTAAGAGTTAAAACCAAGATTACTGTAGTCCATTTTAAAAGAACTTCTATTTGTTTCCATCCACAAATATTTCATCTTTAATTCACTGTGCTTACTATTTCTTTGTAATTATTTGTGAAATTACTAGCACTGAACCGGCAATGTTGCTTTAAATGTTTTATGTTCCTGTTGTTTTATTTTCCCAGTCATTACAGTCTTTCCAGCTTGCTAAACTAATGTAAAATTACCCTGAAGACAGGAGTTAATTGAAATATCTTTGCAGAAAATCGACAAAGGCATTTGTACGCCCCAAATCACTCCTCACAGGACCGGCCTTTATGCTGATGTTCCTGTGGGGTGTTTGGGTTCTGTGCTCCCCCTCCTGCTGTTCTCTCCGACCGAATCCCAGTGTCTCCTCACAGCTCGCCCCGCTTCGGAGACCTCGTTAACGGGCCAATGTGTGAAAGCCCAATGACCTCTCACTGACCTCACTGAGACTGGCATGCAAAAAAAGAAAGAAAAAAGGCAGCCCCTGCTAGTAGAAGTGGGAGTTCAGGAGTTCAGTGTGCAACCCGCTGACAATCCAAAACAGTTCTTCTCGCTAATCCCGACCGCATTTGCTTCCCTCTCCTTTACGCCCTGTTAACCACTGTCACCACGGGCTCAGTGGGAACAGCACGAGCACCAGACCCTCAACAGAATGAGACCAAAAACCTAACGATCATCTTTCACTGGAAATGCACATGAAAGTTACCAGACTCCACGTGAAATGTCTAGATTAATGGAAACGCCCTGTGCTTTTTCATTCATGGTCATGACAGTGTAGGCGCTTGCTAACCAGAATAGTTTGCGCTCACACATCATTGCTTGTGAATCGCATTTTTAAAAGATCATGCTGTGGTCAAGCTAAGGAAATACAGAAACTATAAATCTATGCAAACAGTGGCCATGTGCGCCGCCCTGTGATTCACTTATTTAAATGGCCACTAATGTTCATTGTTCCACATATGCGACCTGCAGATATTTAAAAGAGTATTAGGTAAATCAAAGTTCAATAAGTGAGTTCTCCAGTCCATGGCGAGTGCAGAGACAACTGAAACGTTTGGCCGATTTTGATGGCCACGTCATACTGTGAATATCCATCTATCACAAGTGGAAGTCGTTTACATCGAATGGTTTGTTCTGGCTTTGCTCGGCTCGTGTATATTTTAGTTGAATCATCGCATGCTGGGAAGTCTTACTTCCACATCCCTAACATTTCTCATATTTGCACTCTGTCAGTACAAATATTAGAAACACCATTCAAATGAACCATTACAGAGAATCATGAGAGTGTGAGCAGTTCAAAAAGACCACTTGTGCTCACGATTACAGCTTTTCGCATCAGGAAAATATTATTCATGTTAAATCATGCTGTGTGAAAAAATAAACAGAAGTATGATAGCCTTGATAGGAAAGCCTTACCCATGATGTCACATTAGGTTTTGATTTCATAAAACTTAATGATTTCATTGATTCCGTAAAAATGATAGTTCATGTAAATATTGATATTTC
The DNA here is from genome assembly GCF_963082965.1 of Carassius carassius. Taxonomy (NCBI): domain Eukaryota; kingdom Metazoa; phylum Chordata; class Actinopteri; order Cypriniformes; family Cyprinidae; genus Carassius; species Carassius carassius. Next base: position 21,101,986 of record NC_081792.1, read on the forward strand.
TATTCGTAAAACTACTAAAAATAATATGGGAGGAATTAACATTTAAAGCTTCTCTCGGGGAACTCGTTCAAGACCATTTCAGGTGACTACCTCTTGAAGCTCATCAAGAGAATGCCAAGTGTGTGCAAAGCAGTAATCAAAGCAAAAGGTGGCTACTTGAAGAACCTAGAATACGACATATTTTCAGTTGTTTCACACTTTTTTGTTATGTATATAATTCCATATATAATTCCACATGTGTTAATCCATAGTTTTGATGCCTTCAGTGTGAATCTAAAATTTTCATAGTCATTAAAATAAAGAAAACTCTTTGAATGAGAAGGTGTGTCCAAACTTTTGGTCTGTACTGTATATATATATATATATATATATAGAGAGAGAGAGAGAGAGAGAGAGAGAGAGAGAGAGAGAGAATAAAATAAAAAATATAAATATAAATAAACACTTTTTAAATAATTTTCTTAAGCATATGTGTTGTTACACACATTCTTAAAATGCTTTTATTTTCTCTTTAGCAATGTTTCAAGAAACAAACCTTACTAAATTCTTTATCTCATTTAAATGTGAATGTCTGATCAACGTATCTTTGCTTTATGGATTATTATTACTAAAACTATTTGCACTGAAAACAAAAATTGCATTGGAATGTTATTTTGAAAATAATCTTTCAGAATCACTTGATGTTTACTATTTCTGAAAATTCGGATTTTTTTTAAAAAAATAGAATGTTCTATATAAATAAATAAAATGATCTATATAGATTATGTTAACTGTATAAAATACATTTTCTTACTCTGCTGTTCTTACTTACATTTCAAATTAGTAAGTAAAAAAGCTCTGCAAGTGAACAACGCCTTGTGGGGCCATCCCAAAGAAGTTCAAAATCACTCTCACGGACCTTTTCCTGGACTGTGCCCAGCTGGTGGAATGACCTCCCAATCTCAATTCGTACAGCTGAGTCTTTACTCATTTTCAAGAAACATCTAAAGACTCATCTTTTTCGACAGCACTTAACCAACTAATACTAGCACTTTTCCTTTTCTTGTCTTTTCATTTAAAAAATAAAAATAAAAAATACCTGGCTATGCGTTCTATACTAGACTAACTGAGACTTGTCATGGCACTTGTATACTGTTGTTGTTCTCTTGTTGACCCAACTGCTTCTATTGTTCTCATTTGAAAGTCGCTTTGGAGAAAAGCGTCTGCTAAATGATTAAATGTAATGTAAATGTAAATGTATTAAAAAGAGATGCTCTACCAACAAAAGAGGAGGTGCAACCATATAATAATAATAATAATAAAAATGTAAAAAGGGAAAGGGTGCAACTCTTAAAGAATCCCAAATTATTAGTTAAAAAACATATGACGTTTCAGCCGAAGTCAAGCCATTTCTTCAGACATCAAGAACAATACTGACACAAACTGCTTTATACACTCTTACAATCAGCAACAGGTGTGCTACTCTACTAATTGTGGGGTGGCTTACTAAAAAAAAAAAAAAAAAAGTAAAGAGAGAGAAAAAGTGTCGCATCAAAACATTTTAAGATTTCAACATAGTAATAATATTTTGAAACCTATGAGTCTTTTTAAACAGTTCACTTTCACAGAGCTCTTCGTCTTCTTTTTTTTTTTTTTTTGCCTGAATCTAAATAAGGTAAATTCATAACATAAGTGTATTTAGTTTTTTCCTCACTTGCTTTTTTCTTTCTTCACAATGTACAATTTATACAACATTTACTGTATATCTTTTTTTTTAAAAACAGACACAGTTTGTTCTTGTACAAATTTCTATATAGATTTGTATAGTTCTTCTTCTTATTATTATTATTATTTGTTGTTGTGTGTACAGTGACTTTTGGAAAGCCACTATATAAATTAATGATGATAATGATTATTATCATCATTAACAAAATTGTGTGTGTGTGTGTGAAAGAGTTAGATATACTATTTTAACATTGCTTAAAATACACAAGAAAAGGGGGTCATTAGAATCCATTAAAAATCGAAATGCTTGCATTAAACATTTCAGCGGTATGCAAGAATTTTCCAGGCCTGCCTTGTTACAGAAAGAGAATCGTTTTGTAAAAAGGTTTTCCAGTCATAATATAATTCAATGTAAAAAGCATGCTTGTACTGTAATAATACACTATAGTACAGCAGCCTAGAACATAGTCATTATTTGTGAATTATAACATTCAAAGCATAAATTATTCACAAAATGTACATTTTTGAGTGGTCCAGTTAAGCGAATTATTGAGCAGTTGCATGTATTTGTGTAATTGTTTTAGGCAAAAGCTAATTCTAACCGACTACCAGATCTGTATATGGTCAATTCTCATTTCAGTAGCAGCAGTTGTAAATGTCCTTCAGGCTTTATGTGGAACAAAATCATAGTGAATGTATTTGTTTCCATTTTACTGTACACCGTGGATAGAATTAAGATACACACATGAGTGAATTAAGACGTATTATAAGAGGTCTGCCGCTTGCTGCTTCAAAGCACATTCCTTTTGAGAGCCACCATTTTTAAACACTTAAATCCTGAAAGATCTTTGATGGGGCTCTGAGATAGATGATCTGGAGCTCTTCCACCCCACAATTACCAGACATCATCTGCACATCTCTCTAACTTTAACCAAAGACCTGAGCCTTTTGAAGATCTGTGGAGAAACTTAATGCAAAACAGAGAGCTGAATGCTTTGCAAATTTGTCCCAGACCCACTCAATTTGCCAGATAGAGAGAAAAGCGAGGCAGAGAGATACAGTGATGATGTTCATAATAACGGAATTATCTTTTTTTCTAAGACAGAAATGGAGAGGAATGGAAAATATACTATGAGGATGAAAAGATGCCAGTGTTCAGCACATGTGAAAAATTAAAAACTGAGGTAAGGCATTATTTAAGGGATTTAAAAAGAATGGAAATAAGTCTATTGGTATTAAACAATATAGAAAGTGACTTTCTGTGTGATTTGTGTATAACCGATAAAGACTCGTATTATATATTTTCTAAGGATAATTATAAAAGCAAATTTGAGGTCAGTGACTTTAAAATTACAATCAATAACATTAGATTTTATGCTGGAAATGAGAGGCTGCAAGGGAGAGCTAAAGGGGACCGGGTAAAAGTTTAGAGGAAAAACAAAATACATTTAAAACTATTCTTAAATAAACATAAATATTTATTTACAAATATATTCATATATATATATATATATATATATATATATATATATATATATATATATATATATATATATATATATATATATATATATAAAATAAGATGAAATGTAATAAATTAAATCTTTAATTCTCTATAAATAAAATATTTATTATAAATAAATACATTAAAATATCTAGTACTTTAGTGAGTATAGGGGAAAACGTAATAATGTAATGGTATAAATATTTTTCAAATGATATTTTACACATTAATAATATTATTTTTACAGTATAAAATGGGTCTTTACACATGGAATGAGGGGCTGCACAGGAGTGCTAGGGATTCATAGAAGATTTAAGAAAAATAAATTAAAACAAGGTTTAGAAATATATAAATAAATTAAAACAAAAACATTTATTATAAATAATAAATACATTTAAAAGTACATTACCTTAGTGAGTAGGGTTAAAAACCTAATAATGTATCATAATACAAATTTTAATATATATATTAAAAATTTTTGTCATAATATCAGTTTTTAATATATAAATTGGGTCTTTGTACAGGAAATGAGAGGCTGCAAGGGAGTGCTAGGGGGTCCATAGAAAGGTTTAGAGAAAGAAAAAAAAGTTAGAATTAAAATATAGATATATAAAAATCTGAATAAACAAATAATATAATGTTTGATAAAAAAGAATAAATACATGTAATAGTACAGAAGCTGAGTAGCACAAAAAAAAAAAAAATGCCCAGGAAAGGTAATAATGTAACAAACTATTTTGCACATTCCGTTTTCTATTTTATTCCGTTTTTAAAGTATTAAATCGGTCTTTATTCATGAAAATATATATTTGCCTTTTGATCATAATTTGGGGGTTGTAGATTCTAAAAGCTTGAAAACCCTAAAACCAAATTTCAGTCTAGGCTACTACTGTGGTAAAAAAAAAAAACATAAAATAACTTTACCTTAATATATTTACAGCGCACACGTACTCTTACAAACTTCACAGAACAAATTGCTCCACGGTCGACATGGTTGAGTGTGACCTGCTGTGACTGACCTATTTAACACTGTGTGTGGACTGTGGAGTGTGAGGTTCATCATGACAGACCGGTCCTCTAGACGTCTGACCTACTTAACACTCTGAACTCCAGCATTCACAGCACACATGCCCTGCAGCTTCATTAAAGACTTCTCTGGCATTAAATTGTTTATATTATACCATCTGTCACGTTGAAAGAAAAATTAAAAGTTGGTGGAACAAAAAGAAAAAAGAAAAAAGAAAAAAAAAAAAAATTCACATACTGTCGCCATCTAGTGACAATTTGTGCGTAGTATATCATGGTAGAGAAGAAGAGTGAAAAAAGGGACGTTTATTTATTTAGCATTCTGTAGGTAAATGTGTTTCTTTTATATACTATCTAAACGTTGTTAACCGACAAAGAACGTCTTGAATAATCGAATAAGTTGTTAATGCTTGATATCTATGCTAGGCATGAGAACTGCTCACCCTATTCAAATTTCTGAATGCTATAAGGGGTGAAAAATTTGAAGATGTCTGAAATTTGTAGATAAAGTATTTTGTCAAAACATAATGTAATTTACTTTTGTAAATAAATATAAATGTATATAGTATGTATAGTAATGTACAGTACCAATCAAAAGTTATTTATAAATAAAGAAATAAATCAGATTTTTTAAAAATGTTTTTGAAAGAAGTCTCTCGTGTTCAACAAGGCTGCACGTATTTGATACAGTAAAACAGTAATATTGTGGATTATTATTAAAATTGAAAATAACTGTTTACTATAATAATATATTTTAAAATGTCATGTTTTCCTATGATGGCAGCTGAGCTTTCAGCAGCGAGTATTCCAGTCTTCAGTGTCACATGATCTGTCTGAAATGTTTGTAAAGATTTTAATTATATTTTAAATAAATGCTGTTCCTTTGAACTTTCTATAAATAAATAAATAAATAAATGCTGCTAATAACAGAGTAGCAGCATGTTAAAATTATGTTCTAGTTAATGTGTAAATATAGTGAACACTGCATAGGGACCATGTGAATAGGGCATATTAAAGGCAGTCAAACTTTATTTGCAAAAATGACAATGGCTACTTTGATCAGCAGATGGCAGCATTGTCTTCACTGTTCGATTTTTAATTTTTTTTTTTCTGTTTAAAAAGGTGCCGTTTTCATCTTTAATTATCTTTAACTTAAACTCATTCTTCAATGTATAATGCATATTAGTGAGTTTATGAATCAACAAATCCTCATGCACTCAAGGTTGTCAGTAAATCCTGCTCACCAGCTTTCAGTAACACCCATCCTTTACATTTTCAAATAAATTGAATCCACAGAAGAAGAGCTGTTCTCTGAAGCATGGCAGAGTTATCAATCACTCATGGCTTTTTTTTAAAGCAATACCACACAAAGCCGAAGTCTGCTTTTTCTGCATTTTCATTTTATATATGTATAAAAAATATCAATTACAGTTTGCTATGAGTTTCTGTAAGTTTAATACTTTGGTTCTTTCATTTTTAATGCTGTGTTTCAGTTACTTTGCTGCTTGGGCATAAAATCGAGGCTAGCTCAATTGATTCCAGAAGGGTGGACTGTGTTGAGATGAGGTTTGGACATCTCTTCTTTTACTTACCTCAGTCACAATCCACCCCTCATCCATCAATCCCAAAAGCTTCCATAACAGCTGGAATCAGTCATATAGCTACTAATCAGTTTTATGTTGATGAAAGGCAAATCCATCTGCACTTCTCTTTTAAATCATTTTTTTCTATATCCATTTTTTACTAGTTTGAATGATGACGAGCAGCTTCTGTGGAGGAATGGCCCCCTGTTGGAGCCGTTATCTGTGGCATTATTCTGGCAGAGCGATGGGCTGGACCATGGAAGGGACAGCTGAGTCATTTGGCAGAGACCAGCAAGCCAATTGGTCAGGGAAGTTATGAGGACAACACTAGATTTGTGACCACCTTACAGCACTGTCTCACTCCAGGAAGCACAGCCAGCGGCTCAGGAATGACTTTCAAGACAAAAATCATTACCAGCTAATAGCACCTACCTAATGTATAGCACTCTATGTTGTGGAGCACTAATATTATGTTTTCACTGAGGCCATGAGACCCAGCATCTTTTGACAGTGTTTGAGCGACACAGTCGCGCCGCAGCGGAAAGAACTCGCTGCGCGCTGAATGCCCATCATGCGCTGTGGTGACAGTCGCGCCGTCATGGAACACGAGTTCAGAACTATACCCAGAAACAGGATCGTCTGACTGGGGTTCAGCGAACTCTTCGCCCAATTGACACTGAGCCCGAGCTTCTCGAGGTGATCGAGTAAAACGGCCCTGTGGTCCACGAGCTCCGCTCGTGATCGGGCCAGAACCAGCCAGTCGTCCAAATAATTCAGCACTCGTATGCCTCTGAGTCTGAGAGGAGCGAGCGCTGCATCCATGCACCTCGTAAACGTACGAGGAGCTACGGACTAGCCGAATGGCAGGACTGCAAACTGGTATGCCTGGCCCTCGAAGGCGAATCTCAAAAACCGCCTGTGTTTTGACGCTATCTGTATTTGAAAATACGCGTCCTTCAGATCTATTGACATGAACCAGTCCCCTCTGCGAATCTGCGCGAGGAGCTTCCTGGTCGTGAGCATTTTGAAACTGCGTTTCATCAATGCCTTGTTCAGCTGTCTTAGATCCAGTATGGGCCTGAGACCCCCGTCTCTCTTGGGCACCAGAAAGTATCTGCTGTACAGCCCCCCCTCGCTTTGAGCTTGAGACACAGGCTCTACAGCCCCTTTGCTCAACAGTTTTGATATTTCGGCCCGAAGTATGTGTGCTACTTCTGTTTTGACCGTAGTTTCGACGCGCGCTGAAAAGCGCGGTGGGCGTCGAGAAAACTGTAGCGAGTAGCCTCTCTTTATAATGCCTAGCACCCAATCCGAAACCCCTGGAAGCGCTGACCATGCATCTGCATGAATGGCTAAGGGCTGGATGCGACACGCGCTCTGTTGACTGGGCAACGGCGGCGCTCGAGTGTGCTGCGCATCTGAGGCGGGGAGCGCGCTGATCACAGCGGGCAGATCGCTCATCCTCGACCCCGTTCCGGCGCTTAACCGACTGGAGGGAGGCTGAGCGGGTCCCGTGGGACTTGATATATCTGCGAGTAACCGTGGGCTGCATGTGTTCACTTTTACCACTTTCAACTCGCCGTCTGCCTGTGCAGAATGTACGTGCACGGGCCTCGTTTTTACAGAAGCCCCGCGTGGGCACGTTTACTATGCGGCGCGCTCGACCGATCTGTGTCGATCTTATGTGCGCTAGCCCTGTGTGCAGGGCTGTGCTTACATGCAGGGATGGGCACTGGGTAGTGGGCATCGTCACTGCATTTAAAGCACCATCGGCCGTGGCCGGACGAGCGTGCACGGGTTTCGTTTTTACAGAAACCACATGACGCGTGTGACATAGTAATTGTGGGCACTGAGGGGTGGGCACGCTTACTATGTAGTGTGCACGACCGACTTGAGTCGACATTATGGGCGCAGGCCCTGTGTGTAGGGCTGTGCTTACATGTGGAGATGGGCACTGAGGAGTGGGCATCGTCACAACATTTATAGCACCATCGGCCGTGGCCGGAACACCAGAAAAAACACTCTTTTTGTGAAACATCTGGGTAGCCGTGAAAACGGCTTTTGTGTGCAGGCAAGCGGGCACTCGTGCAGGCTTGCGCATTGCAGAAGACACTGAGGCAGTCACAACTCTTGGAACTGCAACAGCGGCGCGCTTGGGTGAGAGCTCGGCCGCAGCGGAACTCGAACACCGGCGCTTTCCCAGCAGTGCTAGGATGCTTTCGGGGCTTCTGGCTTCACCGCAATCCTCTGCCGCGGCTCCCGGTTTAACTTGACTTTTATCTGAGAGCACACAGACACAGCTGTGCTCTTCACTTCAACAGTAAAATGGCTGTCACATATCAGTGAGTTCTCGCCCTCACTGGCTGTTTTAATGTCTCGCACTATCAGGGCCTGTTTCTACAGCTGCTTCTGCTGCTTGAATCCACACAAACAGCTCACCGGAGAGACCGTACTTTTACAGGTAGATCTGCATTTAAAGCTGATGTTTTCTCCTGAACTATAGTGACATTTATGACTTATTAAGAGGGTTTCTGATTACACATACATAACATAATATTTATTTATTTATTTATTTATGTAAACAGCTCTGGTGTGATGTAGGCCTATTGATCTGCAAATGTATTAGAAATGCTGAATATCCACCTCTACTGTATATATGTGTATATATACTAAGATAGAGTCAGAGCCTTGCTTTTGTTGCCCCCCCCCCCCAAATTTGAATAAAAAGTATCTGTTTACTTAAAGGTCCCGTTCTTCGTGATCCCATGTTTTAAACTTTAGTTAGTGTGTAATGTTGTTGTTAGAGTATAAATAATATCTGTAAAATTCTAAAGCTCAAACTTCAATGCCAAGCGAGATATTTTATTTAACAGAATTCACCTACAAAAAACGACCCGTTTGGACTACATCCCTCTAGTTCCTGCAGGAATGACGTCACTAAAGCAGTTTTTTGACTAACCTCCGCCCACATGAATTCACAAACAGGGGGCGTGGTCTTGTTGGGCTCCGACGGAGAAGAAGGAAGAGCTGCGTTTGTGTTTTTCGCCATGTTGTCGAAACGCTGTTATTTTCATCTCGGAGTCCAATCAACTTTGTTTGGGCTTCCCATGGACGCTGTACTTGGAGATTAATGGTTACAATTATGTTTAACTCGGTTCCCGAAAATTATAATCCACATGTAAAACTATGTGCAGCACATTTTGCTGAGGACAGCTTGCTGAGGGCAACTTCCTCAATCTCAATCAGTTTAATGCCGGTGGATTCGCACAAAGATTATTCTTGAAAGATGGAGCAGTTCCCTCTTTGTCTAGAGAAGGCGTTGTTTATGGACCACAACCGGTAAGTGTATTTTATTTAAGTTGGTGCGTTTAACAGTTTCTGTAACTTATTACACAAAGGGCAACGCTGTTTAGCTTTGTTAAACTAGATGTTAGGGCTGTGCAAAAAAAACGAATGCGATTTTCATGCGCATCTCATTAGTAAAAACGCTCCTGTGATTGTACATCTCCAGCACATGCTCCTGCCCACTTGCTTCTCAAAACTAGTCCAATCGCGTTACCAGGAGGTCAGCCTGCTCTAAGCTAGTGTCGAATCACAACACAGGAACCGCTGGCCCAATCAGAACTCGTTACGTATTTCTGACGGAGGGACTTTATAGAACAAGGAAGTCATCAGCCCGTTTTTATGACAGTGAAAACAGCGGTATACAGATAGGTGAATTGTGTGAAAAATACTGTGTTTTTTACACGCGAAACATGAACACGTTATATTGCAGACTGTAAACACAATCAAAGCTTCAAAAAAGCGCAAAAAATGGGTATATTGCAGACTGTAAACACAATCAAAGCTTCAAAAAAGCGCGAAAAATTGGACCTTTAATAATTTATTGAATTCTTCTTATGGAAAACTTGAATACTGGTAATACTTATAAATAAAGAAATAGGAATAAAATAATAGTAAAAACTCATATCTTGAGCCTTTTTCTCTATATCTGGTCAATCTGTTCATTATTTTATATTTAATGAAAATGTCTGAAAAGAGTCACCCAAGACTGTGTAGTTAGTAATCCTGTTAAAATTGCTTTTTGCAGCAGGGTAACACTGCTCCTGTCCCCGGGGCGGTCAAGATGTACCCTACTCCACTTAAATGTCAAATTTTTTCATCGAGCGTGCCACAGATTAGTCACCATGACTGATGGCCCATCCTTTCACCCGCCGCCTGTCTGCCAGCTGAATGGACATCTCTGGTGTCACTCTCTCAGACAAGAGGATGTCTTTGATATAACGTGGATAAAAGTCAGTGCGTGTCCTTTCTGAAAGAGAGTGACTGTCTTGATGTGCGTGTCACGTGGCCTCTCTTCCCACAGAGGGATTCTTCACTACAATGTAAGGAGGGAGCAGAATGCTAAATCGCAGCAGTTTACGTCACTCTCACACATGGGGGACTTATCTCCATGGCAACCGGCATGCCAGGGTGTCCTAGCACTGATCCCAAAACAGTTGAATTAAATGGAAATATTTAATGGACGCATAATTCACATGTGCCCTTTCTAGTTGCAAGGAGAAATCATGATCTGGTTAGACTTGAGCAATAATAAATCCATGTCAGCCAGGTTGTTTATGATAGATTATACATGTAAGTGGTATTTGGAGATTCTGTCTTTTTGCTGTTGAAAGAGATTTGCTTTAAATCAGTAAAGTCGCTCTGGCATAGAGGAAAAGCGACGATAGAGAGGAGAAAAAGAGCAGATTTCCATATCTAGTTTATTTCTGGCCTGCCCTCTAGCCGCTTGGCTGGTGGCGGCATGTTAATGATGTCATTCTTTCAAGCCATCTCTTCAGCTGACCTGTTGACCTTGTCAGCAGCAAGGAAGCAGTATTAGTGACATTTTAAAATATGAAAAGCATGGAGGTCTTGCTTTAGGAGGTGGTTTCTACGAATATGGGTATAGCTCTTAGGGTTAACAATAGACCTGAAACCTTTCTTATTTACGATATGGCCAGTCAAAGAAGATTCATTATGCACCTCCTAGGTCAGATTAATACTGCATGAATTGTAAAAGTTTTTGAAATTCTCTGAAATTTGTGTCAAAAGTTTAAATACAGTTTTGAATTAAAAAATGTTGTTATAAATAACAACATAAATAATGTTGTTTTATATTAATAATATAAAATATGATAGATAAATTTTACTTTAAGGCTATTATACATCTAATATATATATATTTAAATTATTTGTTCTTATGGAAGCACAGCATTTCACTACAATGAATTAAATCTCAATTAAAACTTATGAAAATTTACTTTTTTTTAATGAAAGTGCCATTAGTTAACCTTATGTAATAGACCACTATTAATATGTTTTTAAAGTGAGAACAGCCTTTCGCCGCATGAAGTTAATAAACTGCATAAGCCATGCAGATGATCAGTGGATTAACACTTCCTAGAATTAGAACTGGATCCTTAAAGGATACAAACAGCCATGTTGTGTGTTGTGAGATGCCCTGTACGGCAGAGTGGAAAGCTCTCTGTCCTGCATTAGGAGAGCAGTGTGAGCTGCAACTAACAATTATTTTTTCTGTCGACTAATCTAACGATTATTTTTTCGATTAGTCAACTACTCTAATTATTTTATAAATAATAATTATTTTTATTACAATAAATAATTAATCTAATGTTCTTTTTTTGATTAGCTAATGAATCCTTTGGATAACTTTACAAAAAAATATAAGTACAACTTCAAATATAATATTTCAACCATTATTCATTTTGAACCAATGTGGTTGAAGTTTTTACAGTATACAAAAATAAAGAGGCAAAGAAAATTATTTTATTATGTTAAATATGAGTTTACGATAGCGCTTATAATTAAACCACAGTAGCCACAAATTTACAGTTGTCTGAGACGTCATGAAATGTTCTTTAGCATCACAAACCATAAAATGTAGTCAGGGTTCTGCTATGGTTTAGCATGGTTTCCAGAGATCTGGAGCTGATTCTGGGTAGCTTGGTGGTTTGTGACTGTTGTCTCGCTGCGCGCTCTTTTTTTTTAGGGGGTCGTTCACATATCGCGTCTTTTGCGCGCTCAAGTTCTATATTTCCAATGTAGGCAAGCATTATGCGCGCTCATAATGAAAGTGACGCGGTCGCGACGCGCACGCGAAAACAGGCGCGTCCGCACCGCATCGAGTTAGAGTTAAAAACATCTCAACTTTTCAGAATGCCGCAAGCGCACCGCGGGTCATGTGACAAGAACTAACCAATCAGCTTCATCCTTTCCCGTCACAACGTTGAAAGCTCAGCTAAGATGAATTGGAACTGCTGATCATAGCTGTATATGGATTGCCATTTTTAAATAAATTTAGTAGCAGAGCTACTGCAAGCGGTTTTTAGTGCTGCAAATCCATTTATCCTTTGCTGAAATTTCTGCGTCTTCATGGAGAGAGCATGTCATGGTTGCTTAGCAACGGCAGACGCCCCAGGGGCGTAACTGCCCGAGCGCCTTGGAAAGAAGGAGAAAGCGGCGCGACTAGCGTGTTCCAAGTGTTTTTAGGCGCGATATGTGAACGGCCCCTAACGCGTGTTCGAAACCCGCGCCAACACAGACTTACTTTACTTTTTATTTTATCCTTACTTCAGCCGCTACGGGTGATCATACCAATAACTTGTAATCTTTACAAGAATATTAGAATCATGCAATGAGCAAGTCTGCGTTTATTAGACACTTAATATTACATCAGTTTGTTCCATCACATCTGCAGCAGAGACCTGAACCAGGAAGTTGGTCGCCAGATCACACGGTAACCAGTTAAACCGTAACACCGGAGAGCGCCAGGATGTTTTCCTCTGAGGTGCTCGTGCATGGTAGTTGTGCTGCCGTGGTACACCATATCGGTTTTACAAAGGGAACAAAGGGCCATTTTATTTGGCCTCTGTTTAAAGTATTCCCTAGGGATCGACCGATATGCATTTTTCAGGGCCGATACCGATTATTACAGATCAAGGAGACCGATAACCGATATTTTGAACCGATATGTGTCTAGTGTAAAAATGAAAATTAATGTCAAAATTAAGAATAAAAAGGCCTCTGACAAAGACTCTCTTTAAATTATTTTAACACATCTTTAATTCTGAGAACTGTTCATAATAACAACATTAATATTAATAATAACAACAAACATAAAAAGTGCTGGGAGCATTCATCAGCAGCATTCTGTAAACTAAGTAAAACTTAAAGCAAATTTAAACAGCAACAAATGAACAAATAATGGAAAATAAATGTAATCTCTCTGAAGTTTTATAAAGTAAATTAAAATGGGTAACAATTAGTAGTCCCAATTCAGCAGCACCAGGTTGTGGTGCAGGAAGCAGAGCTGCTCCGCATGCTCTCCAGTGAGCCTGCTTCTTCTTTTGTCATAAATTGCAGACACTTTGTGAATGGTTGGTTGTCAGAAATGATAATTTCTGTGATCAGTTTGTCCATTTGTTTTGATCCGTCATCCAGATTTGTCCATTTTTTTTGTTTCTGAAAAATGTCATGTATTGTAGGCTGACATGTGGATGTTGCTCTCTGCTCAGATTCAGCTTTGTTTGATTGGGCAGATTCATACAAGTCATTGTGATGAATTCTAAGATGGGACCACAGGTTTGAAGTATTGGCACTTTTTGCCACTGCACCACCCATACTGACAACATTTTTACATGTATTGCACACTGCCTGACCTGGTGTTGGTTGAGTGTAGTACTCCCACACTGCACTTCTAAAGGTTGTCTTCTTCTGTGAATGCATCTACAATGAGGGTAAGATAAAGAGAGAGTTAAAAGTGGGACCACAGTATGTTTCATGATTAAGCCTATGGATATTTTACTACAGCTAAACAGCTTAGGGAAAGGGAAGTATTGGCATCAATAATTTACATGTTAGAAATGTGCAATAGCTTAACCTCTCATAATTATTTTCTTATGACTAAAACATAGCCTAAAATAATAGAGGTGACCACTCAATTAATAGTCTAATGCACATCAATGGATGTGTGTGTAAATTTTTGTGTGTGTGTTATATTTAGCATTTTATTTGCAACCCAGAATTGCATTAAAATCACACACAACCCATATTGTAATAGTGTTTTTTTTTTTTGATGTGTAAAATGTTTGTTTGACTTTATCACGGCGATACAAACTAGGAAGTATACAGGACAGCGTCATCCAGAAACGTCCAATGTGAGATTATTGACAATTTACGTTATTAGCATAGGGTTATTAGTCAAATGAGAGAGCGTGGCCGCGGAGATAACTAAATCAGGAATAGGGAGCTCGCGTCAGAGCTCGCGCTTGATGTCCTTTCAGCTCTTCAAAATTGCATAATGGTAATTCTGAATCTGTATGATAAATTATTTTGCAATCATGTTAGAATAAAGCAATATTTCTCCAAATATGCGCAATTTTTTTGACTAAGAGCCCTAATGGAACGGACGCTGTTCAGTGAAGCTATGTGAACAACACAAAAAAAACCCGCAGCAGACGTGAGTGAATTCATTCGTGTTGATAATCTATTCACAATATAAAGTTAAGTTGGCCGAATGGTGAGAGAAGTAGGTTTTAGTTTCACTATCTCAGCACTGTTGTGATGATCAGTTAAAGCATATCACTGCAATGACGGACATTGACCGGGAATTCACAGTATTATATTTAGGTGTTTTGCAACTTCAGTGTAGTGATTTATTGCAACTTCAGGAACGTTTACTGCATTCTTACCTTCGAGAGATAACTTATTGATGTGTGATGATGATCACTGAAGCAGCTCCTGTGCTTTCGGTGTGTGAGCGGAACATTTTCCAGCCGCGCCAGCCGTATTGATTGGCCAGGCTCGTGACTCCCAACAAATCAGACGGACGATGGGCAGGGCTTAGTCTAGGCCACAGAGCGGTGTGCTCTGACTGAGGTGGCTGGATCAGTGCCAGATCGCGCATTTCAAAATAAAATGGTTTTATCGGCAAATCGGTTTTGAAAATGGCCGATGCCGATAACAATAAAAATGTTTAATATCGGCGCCGATAATCGGCCACGACGATAATCGGTCGACCCCTATTCCCATACTTTTGATAACAGTGGTCTCTGTTTTTGTGATAGAATGCAACTTTCTCCATTCCCAGTATGCCATTAAGCAAGATGTAAACAGTGTGACGCGTCGACGCATTTCACGCACGTCAACGTATTTTTGTAGTCGACGTAATTGATGAAAAAAATGCATATTTAGTTTATCATAAACACATGCATGGTGTACTTGTACCCAGTTTTACAATACAGACAGATGCTGACACCATGGTCCCATTTGTGGCTTGCCATGTGTTACCTATGCTTGTTGAGTCTGCTGAGATCCAGAGCTAGGGTGACCAGATGCCTCATTTTGCTGGAGCTGTCTATGGAAACATTTTGTACTGTGCAATCTAAACAGCTTGCAAAGTGAAGCAATGCTAAATGTGGCAATAAAGCCTGAGCAACAGCCTTCAGGATACTGCCTCAACTGTGTGCTGTTTGTTTTGAGCAGTAGAGGGAGTTTTTCACTAGCAGCTTCAAGTTGAGAGTTGCTCTAGTTTTGCCATTAAAATCATTCTGAAGTCAAATGCGGCTTTCCACTGTCTGTTGAGCTGCTTTGCATACTGGTGCATAATAAGAAAGGATCATACTATTTATATATTTATTAAAAGATCCTATAGTTTTTACTTAATAGTTTTGTTTTGTTTTTAGTTTCTGCACCAAAGTCTCCCTGTAGGGGTGGTAAAGTTCCGAGAACAGTATTGTAAAAATGTTGTGTGTGTGTGAATTGGTATATGCACATTATTTTATTCATCAAGGATGCCTTAAATTTATCCAAAGTGACAGTAGCAACATTTACATTAATAAATGTTAAATTATAATAAATATAAATGCAATTTTTTTACTTTTCATTCAAGAACCTTGAAAAAAAACATATGATGGTTTTAATAAAAAAGTATGTTACACAGCACAGCATTAATAATAAAAAATAATTATTGAGCACCATATTAGAATTTTTAATGACATCTGCAAAATCATTTGACACTGAAGACTAAATTAATGGATGCTGAATGGATGCTTTGCCATCACATAAATAAGTTACATTTTAAAATGTATTTAAAATAGAAAACACTTATTTTTAAATTGTTATAGTATTTCACAATATTACTGTAAATAAATGCAGCTTTGGCGAGCCTTCTTTCAAACACACACACACACACACACACACACAAACACTATATTGTGTGGATGATGCATGTTTTTATCAGTAGCAAAATAGCAATTCGCTATAATAACTGACAGCACTCACACTTTGTTTTGGATGTGTGTTGCCATCATCAACAGTCAGTGAGCATTAATGGGGAATTAGGCTGTCACGAGTCTTTAAGTTTGCCATCAAAGTACTGCATTTACCCAGAGCAACTATTTTCTCAAGCAGTTTCTTTAAGTGTTCCCACGTCCCTACAAAGCTGACAGGATGTGGTATCGAGATGTCCAGGTGTGTTTTACAACCCAATGTGGAATGACAACACAGGTGGACAGATAAAAACAGAGTGGGTGAGTGCATTTCTAATGGAGCATATACAGACTTAAAGGCTTTCAACATGTAGTTAGCATCTATCTGCTATGTAATCTTACTCTTCAGGAAGCAGGACACAGTTTGCCAGTGCTAATTACATGCCTGTTTGCTAACATCTAATTCAGAGAGACAGCAAGGAGAACAAAATGGAGAGACGGAGGGAGAGAGAGAGAGTTTGGGGTGGTGGAGTGAGAGCAACTAAACGTAAAAAAACTAAAAGTGAATAATGACATGTCATGGGACACTCACACCGCTCATGGGCAAAAAACCTCACATCCCAGAACTAAAAGGACTGCAACAGAGACAAATTCGATTAGCCAAGTGAAGCGGAGCACCGATGGGAGTGGATATGTGTGTGGGATCATGTGTGTAGGTTGAGGTTGTGTATCAGGTCATGTGGTGCTGTTGTGTGACAGAGCTGAAGTGCGGTGAGGTGCACTAACCGTTATTGTCAGCAGTTGCAGCGTTCAGTATGTTGTTATGTGTTAAACGTGGCATGATCCAGTGTTATGACATTACTAGCTCAGCTCAATTACTATAATTATTTAGAACTAGACTTTTACATTTCCTGAAGAAAATGTGAGTGGTTTTTGCCTAAGCAGAATTCACGTCCACGGTACTGGAGTGCTGTGGGTGGCTGCCAAAATAGTTCAGAGTGGTTTCTAGTGTGTTGCTATGTGGTTGCTAGGTGGTTGCATACCGGCCGAAATTAAAGGAGCCCAACATCAAACTCTGAAAAAAATGAGTTCTTTCAGCCTTAGCTGATTTTAGCTAGTCTGGGGTGTGTTTGCCCAAAGCCGCTATGATTGCCAGTTTCGTTGTTACCAATAGAGTTCAACTGAACTTGTGACCACAGTTAACTATCAATCAGTAGTCTCGCGTAGCCAGACCTTCATGACATCTTTCATTGGCCAAGGCCCGCCCATGAGGCAGTTTGACCAACATTTCAAACAACCAATCACAGTTCGTTTCATTCATTGTCACGTTTCGAGGCGTGGAAATGTCACCACAATAACAGATCGGTGTGTAAAACTCTCTGACATATTTTAAAGACTCTATGCCACAAACTTTAAATATTTCACATACTTTAAAAAATCCAGCTTTTAGTTTATCCTGATAAGCACTTATTGTCACAGTTGTAAACACTAGGCTTTCTTCTTTCGTGAGGGGGTTTGGCGCGGTGGAACGTTAAAGAACGCGACACGAACGTCTCGTGGGAAAATCCTGTAGAATTCAACCAATCCGATGACAACTTCAACATTCCTGGAGCGTTTCCACTTTTGTGTTTGTGTGCCATATGCATCAGACGTTCAGCCAACAGTCTGTGGGCATGATGTCTGAGGCTGAGACTAACTGATCAGAGACTACTTTGTCAGTCAGAGAAACCAGTTGAATACTTGCTTGGCTAGATAGGGAGACCAACTTAAGCTTGTGAGATGAGTTGCACAGCAAATTTTTAAGTTAGGTTAGGATGCACAACATTGCCCTAAAAGAAAATTGCAATTTATTTTCTGCGATATATAAATAAACATGCAATAATGAACTCAAACAGTAACCATACGTTTTTTGTTTGTTTGTTTTATGATTAAAATAATTCCTTTCCATTTCAGGGTTCATGGGCTAAAATCTCATTGTTTTTGACCCATTCTATATGACCGGAAATTAAAATATGATTTCATAATATCATAAATTTGCAATTCTAATTCTTAAAATAAATGAGCATTTACATTTTTTTTCTTCGAATGCTAAACTTCAAAATTTTATTTTCACCGTTTGCCAGCAAATAAATAAATGCACTAAGTATGCTTATGCATATACACAGTGAAACTGGCAGTGCATATATAAATTTAATTAAATCAAAGCCTTTGTGATTTGACTATAGTAGTAAACCATATCACAATATAATTTTTTTTTTCCTATTGCAGCTCTAAATAATAGTGATACTTACATCAAAACTCACAACCACAATGCAAGGGTGGCTATGCGTTTGCCAAAGTGTTCTGTTTGGTTGCTAAAGTTGCTGTGCACTCTCTAGGGTGCACTCACTGTTCTAGATTGCTAGGATGCTCTGGGCAATTGCTAAGTTGTTGCAAGGATGTTCTGGATGGCTGCAGGGGTTTTCTGGGTAGTTGCTGCATTAGTAATAAATGTCTCTTTCCGGGCACATCTAAGTATTGACTTGAAAACTTGTTAAACATACCACAGTCCTCTAACTTTGTCACATATAATGTCCTTCTCAGCAAAACAGCTAACGCTAGCAGTTAGAGCTGACATATCCATCAGCGGCTACTTCAGTTACCGCCTCAGGAGACAGTGCTGTCGAGGTTAAGCCCCAGACCAGTGTGGGCTTACTGCAGAGGTTCATGGGAAAATTGCACTAGCTGTCACATGCTCCTATCACTCTCACTGCTATCTCCTCTGTTGTGTCGCATTAGGGCAGCCATCACTTGTTAGCTCTAAGGGCTTTCCATACCTTAAACGGCCGTCTCAAAATCCTCTGAATCCAAAGGTGTCTGTTTTCCCATTTCATGCTCTGTTGCTTAAGCTTTCAGTCACACAGCTATTAACAGAAACAAGCCTGTATTTCATGACCTTTTATCTGTGACTATATGAAATAAAACTGCTGAAATTACTGCTATCATAACGAAGTATACTATACTATTTATCCCCTGCAGCTGACATTTAACAGAGGGGAGGAGCACCTTCATGCCCTAATAGCAGACTAATCGGGAACTAGGTAGAGAAGGAGATTTTGCTGTTCATGACAGGGTGCAGAGACGCTATTACAGCTCAGCACTGAACAAAAGAAGTGGTTGTTATGTTAGGGCATCTTGACATTCATAATATGTTGTATGATGCTTTGTTGATTTCAGATACATAATGCCCTTTAGACATTTCACAGCAGACAAATACATTAACTTCATTTCGTAATGACTTATCACAAGGATGTAGAAGAAAAACGCACAAGGTTTGTTAAAAATTATGTTCAGTTGTGCGACCATAGGTCTAATTTTTTGTGTAGCGCACTTAGCATATAAGTGTTAGGTACCGTTAGGTACTTCAGTGAGGCACATCAAGTTGTGCTTTTGGAAATTAAGTTAAATATTCATCGCAGTGTTGTTTTCGTCAGCTGAAAGAGGAAAAAAAATTTAATTCCCTAAAAAGTTTCATTAAATGACCTTTAAAAATTACTAAAAGTAAAACAGATACTGATGCTGACATAAAATATCCATGGCCTTAAATCCCTCTTTACGAAGCAAAATGCAGTGGCACCAAAGAACTTGACAGCTGCTGAAGCTGAGAAAAACATAGAGCTCACTTTGCTAGCCACGTCATCATTTGGCTGTCACGCTCACATAAACACCTCCTGTAAAAGCACGGGTGTAAAGGATGCTGAGATGCGCCTTGAGCAATATGATGCTAATGCTGTCGTCTAGAAAACCATAGCCAGACAGAGGGATGAGGACGCTCAGGGGACGGGCAACAGGGGCAGGTGGCAAGCAACGTGATGAGGGAATGAGAAACTAAATGGATGTCACCTTCAGCTTGCCCTGTTTGTTTAATTTTTTTTTACTTTTTCTCTCAAGGCAGATTGTGTCATTCTTGCCTCACGGGGTTCTTGTGGTGGAGGGAGGCGAGTGATTCGCACCCATTCCCCCTGCTGAGACGTGACACATTTAAAGAGAGTGAGACAGTGTGTTCCCACCACGAGGGGATCGATGTGGTACCCTAACAATCTATAGTTTTAATTTCCTCTCACTGTACAACACCAGAACAAGACTTGACTTTGCGTTGCCACAGACTGTCTGCTTGATGCTACTGATGAAGCAATGATGAACAAGACTCACAATCAACAAAATACATGAATTGGCTTCAGACATAACCAATTAAGAAGTCAATCCTGTCAGCATTTACTCACCTTCATGTCGTTCCGAACCTGTATGTCTTTCTTTTTTTTTTTGGAATGTGAATTGAGAATTCTGCTGGTTGCCGTTAACGGGGACTGATTCTTTCAAGCTTCAAAAAAGGAAGCGAAACCAAAATTAAAGCATCATTTTCCAACTCCCCTAAAGTTAAACCGTTGAGATTTATCGTTTTTAAATCCAGAAATCTAAAAGTATCAGTATTAAAAAAAAAAAAGTATTTATCTGTTTTTAATATTGGTAATAATAATAATAATAATAATAAAAGCTGAGACTGGAATAATGAATGAATGAATAATCACTGAAATATATTACATTTGAAAATATATTAAAATAGAAAACACTTATTAGATTGTATATTTCTGTACTTTATCGATCCAATAAATGCAGTCCACCGACTCCAAACTTTTGAATGTTTGTGAATAACTTATGTTTTTTTGTGTCTTTTTGTTGTTGTTGTTGTTGTTTTCAAAACTAACTGTATGGAGACAAGTGAACAGTAATTTTTTCCTATTGTGCTCCATGGAATAAATAATGTCATTTTGGAACAACCTGAGAGTGAGAAATTATGACAGAATTGTTATTTTTGGGTGCACTATCCTTTTAAGGATGCGGCTTGCTGACAATTCTGATAAAACTCATTGCAAAAATAGGAATTGTTCTGTTGTCTCATTGCATCTGCTTCTGTCTGTGCTCATTTGCTCAATGCACAGCTGACCTTCTGAGAGCTTTCAAGAACAAGACCCCAGTAAACTCAGTACATCATCTATCTATATTACTCTTGATGTGACATTGGTATGCCATCTTTAGGTCATTAGGTTATTGCTGTTTTGTATTCACAGTGAGTACAAGGAAAACATTAATTGATTTCCAGAGATTGAAAGAGATTGCATTTATGTAGCTCTGTGCATTAATCTCAGTAGGCTGCATGATGTGCATCTTGTGTCTCATTCACACAAAAATGTAAAAATAATTTTTAGAAGCTCTCACTTTTTCTGTGTAATATATCTCTGGTTTATAGTGAGTTACATAACATACACATTAAGAAGGCACACTTGTGTGAATCAACACTATCGGGGCTCAGGATCACATGTGTTCGCTTTCGTCACCTGCTCTTCTCCGCGATAACACATTCATCCCTGATAACTAATCACAGTCCTGACTTGGCTCAAACTTGGCATCCTTTTGCTCTGTCCACAGCTTTAATCTCGACAGCTGCCCAAGCGTTTTGAATGTCCACCACATTGCGAGATTGGCTCAAAGTGAGGTGACATTTCAAGTATTTCCAAAGCCGCTGTTTCCCTCCTTTGGGAAAATCTTGCCCTTTTGCTCTGTTCCCGGACCAGCTAGCTCTGTCCAGATGCTTATCGGTAACAATTGTGAGATAACATTTAAAGCTGCTCTTGCAACAGAATACAAGGGCAACATCCACTAACACCTGTTGTTTCTATGTTACCCCCCACACTTTTGCCCATCCTGCACTGGACATCTGCCTCCACAGGCCACTAGCACCCTGCTGAGCCAAACAACATGCCGCACTTGACATTCATTACTTATTGATGTGAAGGCTTTAATTGCATCTGGGGAGCTTTCAGTCTGTTTCCTCAGCTGGCTCTCTCATACCAACCCAAACCAGCTCTCTCATCGTCTCATACTGGGCAGTGCTGGTTGTCTTGCCCTTTAGCAATGCATTTACAATACAAATACTTTGTCTTGAAGGAGAAAAAAACATACATAGAGTCTATCAAGTTTTGGAAAAGCACTCCAAAAAGCTTAATAGTAATTCTTGTAATGAAGTGTGAATCATAATTAGCAGTAGCATTGTAATGCCTCGCCAGCAGAGGGAGCCCTCACCTGAGTACGGAATATTCACCACTCCCTCTGCTTCTACAATCATTTCCTGTTTGGTACTGATTAACAGCAGCGTGTAAGAGTCAGCTTGTTCACACATTGCAAAGGATTGCTAGTTTACCTGCCTTACCAAGTATTTTCCCATTGATTATTCTGAATGCCTGTTTGTGTATGATTCTGCCTGTTTTCACGTTCTTGCTTCTTGGATTGCCCCATTGGATTTGAATGATTGGATTGTATTTTTGCTCAATTGGATTTTTTTTTTTACCAGGATTTACAAATTTACCCTCTGCTTTTTAACTTAAGTCAGATTACTTATTTTAAATTATTAGATCAATTTGCTAATTTAGATTGACTAACTCACTTCACAGGTACAAAGAATAATGAATACTGGTGATGACAACTGATTTATAGAGATTTATGTAATATTGTGTATTATTGTGGTATTATTAACATTCTTATTATTCATAATAGAAGTTTTGAGTTATAATATTGATTTAATAAGTAATTTGGCGAAACCTACGGTTTCATAACACCTGCAGTAAAACAACCTTCCCAAACAAAGGGTAAATGTTGTTGATGGATAAGTGTAATGTCCTAGTTAATATCTGAAGACGATAAACTGGTGACTTTAATCTAGCCTATTTTTAACTTTCGTATTAACTTTTTAAACAGTTGACAGTTTTAATAATCAAGCTGTTCAGTTGCATTAGCAGCGTCTGGTGCTAAATCCACCCACAAAGCGTAACACCTTAGTTCCAGAGCCAAAAACATAAGCAAGATGGGAACCACATGTTGTAGGCTGCAGTTATATTTCATGAAGTGCCATTCTCTTGTGAGAAGAAAGCCATGGAGAACACAAAACCAACAAAGAAATTACCTTTCTTTAGTTTTGTTTTTCTCAATAGGTACAACAACAACGAAAGGAAAGAAAGGAAAGAAAGAAAGAAAGAAAGAAAGAAAGAAAGAAAGAAAGAAAAAAGTACTAAATAATATATATAGTATATATAAAGTGTGAACATGCCTAATTTGTATGATGGACAAACAATCAAGCACAGTCAATCTGAGAGGTCAGGGCTGGTTTTATAATTCTCAGAGGACACGTAAACAGCTGTCTGCACACCTGAGCAGATTTTTTAATATAGAGCAAACAGTGTCAACCATAAGAAAGTTATTTTGCAGTTTTGACCTTAAAATATTAAAATTATTATTAAAATTAGTAGTATGCTTCTTCATTTTCAGCAAATTAATAATGTGTAATTTGGCTTTTATTTTGAAGTTTTACCATGTTTTCTTTTTATTTTTCATTGTAATGTTACCCCACACTTTTGTTTTTAGTATTTTTTAATATGTATGTATTAACAGTTGTTTTCTGAGTGCATTTAGCCCTGGAAGTATGTGAAGAAACAGAGTAAAATGACATCATTACAATATACATAATTCCATTAATAGTGACTATACAGCCATTACATGAGTTGTGATATTAAATACAACAGAAAGGAAGTCAATTTTTGTGTTTGGCAAGTCTCTGTTCCTGTAGTTCATTGTGCAATGGATAATTACATAACTATAAAACTTTACTTACTAATTGGACTTGGTTACCTTACGTGGCAAAAATATCAATAACAGGAATCAATAATGAGATACAGAATTCTTTAGTTTCTATATATATATAATCCTTCCAGCAAAAGGCATTTTTTATATGGCCTGTCTTAAGCATTTGTTTGTCCCATGTACAGTATAGTGTTTATTCCCATGCAATTAAAGTCATGATTGCAATCCCCTGTCACAGACACACATTCCCCCTTACATGTGTTCTATTTGCATCGTATTAATTGTGCAGGTTTATTGTAATATGGCCTTATTCCAAAGACAATTTGTGGGATCCTTCAAAGACTTCCATTCTTGTACCGGGTCTAAGGTCTGTGGGGATGGAGCGCGAGAAAACTTAATTTTACACATGCAAAGTTAACTATGGACCTTCAATCGAGAACTTTACCTTTGGGAGTGTGCACCATTATGAAGTTATGAGTGATGTTATAGATCCTTTTTTGCTTTCCTTTCATTGCACTGATTCTTCGATCCTGTCTGTATTTCCAGCAAGGCACTGGAGGGGTTTTATAGGTTCAATTCATGTGAAACTAAAAAGTTGCTAAGATCATTGTCTTCAAAAGAGAGGCTGGCACACACAGATAATATCTTTCTTCAAGATGTTTTAAAGCCTGCCTTTATTCTGGACAAGTGCACTAAGCAGTGAGCTGTAAATTACAGTATTCACTCTTGGTCACAGCTCTTTCAAATTAGATTGCAGTCTGATAGCTTTGTGACCCCATTCTGCCATGTTTCACCTGTAAAATTTTTGTAATTTCCTGGTTTTCTTTGTGTCGTGACCAAAGTATGCTTTCCTAATTCCATTTACCTGTCTGGAGATGCTGAAGGAGCTGTGTGAGAGTCTGACACTGTCTAGCTCCTCTCTGATGTCCTTTACTAAGCAGCAGTGATTGAGTGAACGGCAAGGTGATAGCTAAATGAATTAAGACATGCCCTTTGCTTCCAGAAACTTCCGTAATTAACTTTGGCACTGACATCAGCAAAGTAAAATGCAAACAAGGATGGGTCTGTGTGTACCTCACTTATGAAAAACTCTGGGATTGGTTTGAAATTGATTTATGCCATATGAAGGTCAAGACAAAATAATTACTAGAATCTCTTATGTGGGTCCAAATGCATTTCTGATTTCTTGACATACAGAATAGATTTTTATAATGTAGAAGAAGCGATGTACAGTATTGATTACGGAGTATAAGAACATAAATACATACATCTAAAATCTGTTGCAATTGTGTGATAGTTTATCTCACAAGGAAATGACATCACATGTTGAGTGCATGGTCGCCGTCCCTCCATGTTAAACATCAAAGACAACACTGGACAAAAGCAGTGGAGTCCGTGAGCCAGCATGCCGATAGACTTCCCCCGTTCCCCACGCCTGTCCCTAATCTGCATGCAGACAACTTCATTGTGGATATTTGGATGTCCTCACCATAGCAACAGAGCTGCAAAACCGTGCTGTACAACCTCTCATCACACACAGTCGTGCCTAGGCATCGCACGGCACGCGGCAGCCAGACGAAAGGGAGATAATAAGAGGAAAAAGAGAGATGGGAAGAGGACACCGCTGCCTTGCACCTAATTCTCTGTGGGAATTCTCCTCATTAGGACCATGACAGCTCAGTTACAACAGCTCCGAAGTGCCAAGGGTCATGTTCACAGCCGCCGGTCGAGCAGTCATTCCTGCGCTCAGCTGAGAGACAAATGGAGGGATGCAACAATTTCACTCTTTGCTCACCATGACAGAGCCTCTCTATGCTGAATCCTTTTGTGTCAGACCACCAGGCTTCGATCAAACGTGGGTTAATTGCGAGAGAGCGGCTGGAAGAGCACCCCTCCTCTTCCACACTGCCAGTCTGTCCGTGCCTCTGATTTTCCACTCATTCTGCCTCTCTGGTCTCTGTTTACCTCTGTCTGCTGATTTCTCCACCCCTTTCTCTCAGTCTCTCATTTTTTTACACTCCCTCCCACAGCTCGCTATCTCTCCTCCCCTTGTGCCTTCATAGCCAGCAGTCTGCTCATCACTTCAGGGCTGCTTGCTACATGATCTCTTGGAAAACAACGTTCGCGTCTTGCTCAAGCCACTCCATGTGCAAGCCTTAAGATTTCTTGCCCAGGAAGGCAGGATGTTTCTGCGCTGGCACTGATTCCTCTATTTCTCTTCTCGATTTCCCTTTCCCCTCCCCTTTCCTAGTCTCCTGCCCTCTGACCCTCATCCCTTTACCCCTGACCCCATTCACTCTCTTTGCCCTGTCTTTCTTGACCATGTTGCCATGTGTCTGCCGGCTCCAGCCTGTCCTTGCCTTGTTCTTCTTCACTTTGTTCACTCAAGGGGAAAACTGTCCAGCAACCTGCCTTTGCCCAGACCCTCACACTGTGGACTGTAGCGGGCGCGGACTTACCCGTCTTCCAGACGAGATCCCCTTAAATGTGCGGAGGCTGCTGTTGGCCGACAACTGGATCCCATGGATTCCTTCAGATTTCCTTGTGCTCTACAGTGACCTGGTCTACCTGGACCTCCGCAACAACTCGCTTTCACACATTGAGCCGGGCACACTTAGCACTTCCTCCAGGCTGGTTTTCCTGGACCTTGGTTGCAACAACCTGACTGAGATCCACAAAGGGACTTTTGGGGAGTCACGGAGCTTAATTAAGTTGCGCTTAGGGAACAACCCATATTTGAGCATGGTCAACGAAGATGCTTTCATAGGTCTTACCTCCTTGCGTGAACTAGAACTAGAACGCAATAACCTGTCTGGGCTACAGGTGGGTGCCCTGAGCCAACTGCCCTCCCTCAGGGTAGTAAGGTTAGAGGGCAACCCTTGGGTGTGCAACTGCAACTTTGCAAACCTGTTCACCTGGCTGGTGGAAAACAGTCACAAGCTTCCCAATGGTAAGTCTTTGAATTTGACATAAACTATTATAGCTTGTTGAACCTGGTCTCTCTGTTGCATAATGTTACTGTATGACAGGATTCTTTGAAATTTATATTACTCCAGATTAAACAAGGGACCCCTTCCTCTGATCTAAATTTTGCTCTCACATTAGTTCTCACACCACCACAATGACTAAAAGAGATTTCCAGAGTAATGACAGATAAATGAGGACAGCGCAGACACATTGTGCGACCCCTCTAAATATGCAGTGATGCCCTTATCCTCGAAACAGCTCACATTTGCATTCCGCATGGGAATGTTGTTTGTGATCTTTATACATGCTATGCATGCCGAACACCTGCTTATTCCCGCCAGGTCAGTGTGCTTGTGTGTGATATATCAGCTTGTTATGGATGTGCTATTTATATGGGAAATTTCTTACTGCAATGCTGCTCTGCTGTTCATTCGGGTTACAGTGGAAATAACGGTTCATGCTGATCTGTGTTTAGTTTGTGGTAGAGTTCACAGAGGTTAAAGGTATAGTGCACTCCAGAATATAAATCTTGTCAACATTTACTCAACTTCATATCTTTCCAAACCTGTATGACTTTCTCTCCTCTATGGAGCATAAAAGAATGAGAATTTTGAACAATGTCTAAGTGATTAACATCCAGATAGTGGAGGTGAGTGGGGTCCAGTCTCGTTTTAGACCCCACTGACTTTCCCATAATGGACAAGAACAGTTAAACATTCTTCAGAATATCTTATTTTATGTTCCTCAGAAAAAAAAGAGGTTTGGAACAACATAAATGTGAGTAATGATGACAGAATTTTAATTTTTGTTATTTAATCCATGATGATCTGAGTACTGTGTACTGATGTGTATGATGGTATTATCAGGTTGGTGTTTTTTTTTTAACCATAACAATAATATGATACAACATAATAATACCCTCACTGTACCATGGTATAGTAAACGGGTAGTTCAGTATAAAAAAGCTGCTTATTCTAGGATAGATGTTCAGAAATAGTATCTAGTCTAAGACATAGCAATAAAAACATATCTTGTGAGACTGAGAATGAGAGAAAGAGAGAAAGTTAAAGACCATCATTCTCAGGAGAAGGGTCACAATAGAAAATCAGCTTATACAGAGATTTTGTTTTACAGCATTTTGAATAGTAAAGACATATAATTGGTGCTTTATATATTTCTTACAAATAAAATAGCTGAAACAAAATACAGAAATAGATCACAAACATTCAGTCATCATCTGTTTATTTTCCTCAATACATGATTTACAACATTACCACTGAAATTGTGTTGCATTCTGTTCAAATAAATGTTTTAAAAATGTAGCAAACCCACAAGCAGTAAACCCCATAAATTAGATGGTGAATAAAATAATCTTATCTCCCTCTATCTATCTGCTATATTATTCCGCAAGAGGACAGAGAGATTTACTTGAAACTGTATATACACTCCTTATCTTCATTTCCCTGTGGATAAAATGGAAAATAGATATCTCTGAACAAACATTATGTCTAATGGGCAAACACTATGCAGCCCCAGAGCTCCATTATGTGTCATTTAGCTGAGCTGCTAGTACTGTTTGTTTACATACGAACATGACCTTACTAGTGCAAGGAGAAGTTAAGAGCTGCTTGTGGGGAGTAACCACGCAACAGCTAATAAAAGACAGCACTCATGAGTCTCGTGAAACTTCTAGTTGATGATTCAGCCACAGTAAGCAGAAAATCATCTTGATTACCATATCAATGGGTTGTTTTCATTGGATTCTTATTTGCTAATGCACATTTTGATTCGGTCATTGAAAAGAAGTTTGTGCACTGGGTAAAATATGACATCCCTCAGTGGCTCCAACAAATAAATTTATCATGGGCTTTCAAAGCAGTCATTAGAGGGTCATAATGAATTGAACGAGAGAAGGGAGCCAAGCATCAACAGCAGATGCTGAAGCCAAAAGCAAAGCCAAGCCTCCGGCGTACCCACCAACAGGCCCGCCATAGATGCACTCTGAAATTCAGTTAAGAGTGCACACCTCACCTCATGTTTTCCACTTATTTCTGCATCACTGGTCTCTAATGACTCGAAGAAGTCAGAGAGGCAGCTGGTTATAACTACAAACAGCCTAGAATGACCTTTGGACTGGACATAAACAGATGACTGGACTGTGCATGGACAGAAGGTACTAGCAGGCTATTTATCTGTCTAGAGATGGGCTTCACTTACTTTGATATGATGAATGAGAGTATCACACTAATTCATTCAGATTTAGTGACTGATGTGTTGTGATCTAATCAGCTACCACTGCAGTTATTGATTTGAATACAGCAAATAATACTTGGTGAGTTGCATTTCTAGTCTAAGATATGATTTTCTTCAGGGAAAGATAGGAGCTTCTAGAGAAACCGTATGTTCTGCCTCAAGGTTTAGGAAAACAGAGTTTTAAAACAAGTAAACATTAGCTTCTCTTCTCATATCAGAGTAATGGTTAAATACCCTCTTGAACTGTTCAGCTGAACCTCTGATCTCACCCAAGATTCTTTGTGTTGGTCAGAGACGCAATACGCGAATGCCTATCTGCAGCATCAGAGCTCACCGTGGATTATCCCCTTAATTAGAAGATGGATTTTCTAGTAGCAGGAACTATCAGTTCTTCTATTTCTAGTGGCAAGAGAAAAATAATAAGGGATAGAAACTGTTGGATTAGAAACTGAAAATATTACTGTAGATTATTCTCTCACCGTTCCTCTAGGCTACAGTATGTTAGATCCTGCAATTCACGTTTTTATCTGATGTTGCTAAAATAACTAAATTGAGTTATTCCCTATAGCATTATTCTTAAGTCATCTGCTTGTTTGGATTATGATAGTACAATAACTAAGTAAGGGTCATTTCTACTTCATTTCTTACTGGCAAACATTCAAAAGATTGTAATTAAATTACACTGAAAAAAATTATAAACGCAACACTTTTTTTTTGCCCCTATCTTTGAGCTGATCTCAAAAGTTCTAATACCTCCGAAAACCAGTCCGTATCTGATGTGACCACCATTTGCCTCACGCAGATTCAAATTTTCTGAAATGCCTTTGGAGACGGCTTATGGTAGATAAATGAACATTCAATTCATGGGCAACAGCTCTGGTGGACATTAGTGCCAATTGCACACTCCCTCAAAATTTGCGACATCTGTGGCATTGTGCGGTGTCATAAAACTGCACATTTTAGAGTGGCCTTTTATTGTGGCCAGCCTAAGGCACACCTGTGCAATAAACATGCTGTCTAATCAGCATCTTGAAAAAATTTATTTAACAGTTTTTCTCCTCCGCATCACCCTGTTATTTTTTTTTTTCATACAAAAAGCATTCTCTTAGCTTCATATAATTGCAGATGAACCACTGATGTCCCATGGATTAATTCACAGATCTGTGTGCTATGTTTCTGGACTTGGGAACATTTCATTTGCGTTGCTGTCTATGCAGGGTCAGACAGCTCTCAGATTCCATTAAAAAAAATCTTAATTTGTGTTCCGAAGATGAACGAAGGTTTTACGGGTTTGAAACTAATGAATGACAGAATTTTCATACTTGGGTGAACTAACCCTTTGATTAAATCCACATTTCAATATTTGTTGAGAAATGTTTCCAAATTGTTAATCATTTTATTGGTAATTCAAAGTAATTGTTAGTGGCAGATTAATATAAGCGTGAAAAGACAAAATTAACTTTAGAGGTCAATATATTGTTTGATTTATTGTATTATCTTTGAGCATAAGACTATCGCAAATCAAATTTTCCTATGAAAATAACTCCAAAAGATAATTAAAAGCCATTATTGTGAAAAATCAAGCAAATATTACAGATAATATAAAAGCTTTTATTCAACATAAAATGTATTACACATAGACATTTAGGCTACAACGGCCTAACTTAAACAAATGGAACATAAAAGAGAATAATTCTAACATCTTTGTCTCCACATCATTTTTTCATGAATGACTTTTGGGACCTCACCTTGTCTGTCCAACAAAGATGTTTACTGTTAGCTGCTCTCACTGCAGCAAAAAAAGTTGCTAGTCAATCGTTGGAATCCTCCTCACACAATGGACAGAAGAACCTGGGCGGTTTATTTGTTAAGGTTAAATAAACTATTGTCTTTTGTGGGTATGGATTATGGTTTGTTTACAAGTCTAAAGATTTCTCATGCATGCCCACCTAATCAGAAATTGGGGAACAAGTTAACTAACGACCAGAGACTAAACATAAAGAAAACCGTATGTGTTGTCTCACTTTTTTCCATTGCCATTATTGCAATTGTAGAGAGAGGGAACAGTGAAGGCCCATGTTATGTGTCAGGTGGGTCTTCAAGTAGTTGCATTTATTTACAATTGCCACTGTTAAGTACATTATAGGCAAGATTTATACGCGTGTGTCAGGACATTCCTGTCATATTGTCCATCTTTGTTTTGAAATGGAGGAAGACAAACTTGAAAGGTCTGTTGAGCCCATAATAAGTGCAATTGCTAATGCATTTGAGCCAATACCGCAAGGGGACGAGCATGGGCGTCAGTTTGGTTTGAAATGTGGTGGGGACAGAGACGCATTCAGAAGTGCATTTTCAGAAGTGGTGGGTACAATGATGCATTTTTTTTCTCTTTCGCGCAGGTCATGTTTTGAAAGACGTCCTGTATCTTATTAATGTAAATAAATAAAAATGTATACAAAAATGTGATGATGTGTGACTCGTTTTATGAAGAAGAAAGCCGTACAAAGCATTAGACATATGATATATGACCCACTAATCTGCTTCATATCATCATATAAGTACCATGTTGACAATATGACATGGCCATGACGTGGTTTAATGTACCTAAACAATGATTACCAAATTTCTCTTTCATGTTGCTTTGTTATAACCACTGAAAACGGGGAAAAAAATCTAACCCAAAATCGGGCCTCGCTCTACATTATCCCGCTTATTACATGGCTACTCACCAAATAAATCAATAATTTGACACAAAATATTGATTTAAAAAAGAGTTTATTGATTTAAACACGATTGTATTGCTTCCGCTAAAGAAAATAGTTCCGTCTCTACGATTAGAATCCTGCCGCGTCCATAGCAACGCTCTGTTTTTCATGGCAACGGTGTTATTATCAAGAAATAACAGACTTCATTCTACAGTGGAATTC
Source organism: Carassius carassius (assembly GCF_963082965.1). Taxonomy (NCBI): domain Eukaryota; kingdom Metazoa; phylum Chordata; class Actinopteri; order Cypriniformes; family Cyprinidae; genus Carassius; species Carassius carassius. Next base: position 21,133,892 of record NC_081792.1, read on the forward strand.
AACCAAGCCATGTAATAATTTGATTTAATTCCCAGTACAATTTACCATATCTACACACAACACAACTTAAGCACTACAAATGTTATCAAGATTGAAAAAGCAAAAATACGTGTAGCACATGAACACTATTGACTATCACACCATGATCTGACTGCTCTCAATTCACAACAACATGCATCCATCCAATCTACATCAGGCATTTTGACTAAAACTTGATCCATTCCTCATCATCATCATCATCATCATCACAACTATTTCAGAATTCAGCAATAGATTCAAGCAATAATTAAACAAGATACTGACTACTCAACAATCATATTCCCCAACACTTGCTGTATGAACGCAAACCGTAACTAGCTAATTAAGTTGGTGGCTAAGGAAGTCTAACGTAACATTAATTGCAAGAGAAGAATTAAAACAGCCGATCCCTTGTGTGCAAATGCACAAGACCTAGCCATAATACCAGCAAATCTTAATAAACATAAGTTATCACGTCTTACCTTTGTGTCAATGGTCTGCAGACCCTTGCTTTGTGTACAACAACATCCATTTGTTCTACAAGTTATCACTTTGATATGTTATAGTCCATGGCACTAGGATGCAACCTTGTGATATTGTATGAAGGCTAAATGACTTGCTCGTCTATGATACATTCGCCAGAAATTCTGGCCAATCCCAGCAAAGACTAGGTAGCCTCGTTCCCGCTCGTTCACTGTCCATTCCAAACTGTCAACTCATTTGAAAAACATTCTTTAAAAAAAAGAAGCGCGATAGTCATATAGACGGTTTCATCGGGCGCATGCGCCTGGACCTAAGTTAACTTCCGGTCTGTGTTGTGTATATCGGTCTGGCTGCAGTGCCTTCTACAAACGCGGTTAAAGTCAAGGCGATGAGTAGACTGAGGGCTCAGGTGGTTGTGCTGCGGGATGTGTTTCCCATACATTTATTTATTTTTGGAAACTCACCACAATTTTAAAACTGATCGATTTTCAAAAAGGCTTCGCTGAATAAACATGAGTAACGTTATGTACTGCACGTTTAATAATAATAATCCCTTACATTTATATGTTTAAATATCAAAACGAGGCACAGGTGTTTTTTATATCGCTGTTTTTCTGAAGGAAGACTTGCATGTTATATGCCTGATAAAGCAGCGTTACTGGGGAAACCTCCATTTCTCGCGCTTTATGTCTATGCTTTAAAACATCTCCTATTGGCAAAGAATGGATTTGCATTCTCATTAAGTCCGCCTGATCCATGCAGCAAACATATTTTGTTTGTTATCAAAAAATATCTACTCTAGAGGGACTTGGCTGATGTTATTGATTCTATTTGGAATTATATTAAGTCTACCGGAAGTTAAGTTAGGTCCGCAAAAGCGCGCATGCGCAGTAACGTTTGTTTATGTTGTTGCCGTTGAAACCGTCTATAGAGAAAATAATAACAGTGACACGATGACTCCCCCTCCCCCAACCTAGAACGTATCCCAATGTTACAGTTGTTGCAGTTTTAATGAACAGAAAAGCGTGTAGCCAGCGCAGCAGCAGAACTCGAGGTTTAAAAAAAAAAAAAAGTGGTGGGTACAAAATGACTCATGACGAAATCTGGGGGGGACACGTCCCCCCCGAAATCGACGCCTATGGGGACGAGCAGTTAAATTGTGTAAAAGTAATATTTTGTGCATTTGCTCAAGATGACAAAAAATCTAACTCAGTTTGGTACTCGCAAATGCTGCCCCAGCTGCAGCTTTTTGCATGCAATGGTGCACACATAACTGGTCTTTCAAAGTCTTCAAGCACTACATTGAAATAGCGCTGTCTTGCGCTTGCTTGAATTGCTTAAAACACATGAATGTTTAAACTGACGAGACTTAAAACCCTTGAGAATAATAAACTTTCTTGAGGAAGCAGTTTTAACGTCCTGGTAACAGCAGGTAAGCTAATTGTACTAGCAGGTGAACATAAAATATGTTACATACCACTAATGGTTACAAGCCAGTGTAATGCAAATATGTCTGAAAGGTCTGACATAACAATAAAGATGCCACATGAACGATATAGCTTGTTTACATTGCGCCTCGCGCTATGAAAATGATATTTCGGACACCACGATCAAAACTTCAAGATATAAACAGTTTGACTTGGAAAATTCATCCAAATTATGGTGAAAATTAAAATATTTGTGTGGTAAAATACCATCTGTGTGTTTATAAAGTTAAGAAATGCTGTTTGTGTTTGTTATATATTCTTTAATTAAAATGAAAATAATTTAACTAATAATGTAAATTTGACTGATTGCTTCACTTCCACTTTAAAGACATATAGCCTAACTGCATTTCACATGCTATCTCGTAGTGAGTTGTTGTGCTGCATCATGTTTGTCAACAGTAAACTGTATGAAATGTTAGACAGTCCCTCCAGTTTTTCCGCGATTCTGCAATCACTGAATCCAACGCAAAAAAAGAAGAAGAAAATAATACATCTTTTTTGTATTTCTGCATAATTCGCCCTTTTAAATCACAAAAATTAAGGTCTCACAAAAAACGTAAAATAAATTATAATTACTGACTGGATTATTCTTAATTTAATTAAAGTTATTAAACTTGAAATCACGTAAAATGACCACTCTAAACACATTAAGTTATGTCTTAAGTGAATAAACTGTTTGGGGAAATACAGTTTGGGATGTGTGTCAGTACTAGATCCGCACATTACTGTAGGTCTATAGCGACCTTAATATTAATGAAACCGCAACAGCAGCAAAAATAAAAAGTTCATAAATTAAGCACTCTATTTATCTGTATCTTTATGGGGTACTTATTTGTTTTTATTTATTTATTTTTGCAAAATAAACAAGCTTCATGCATTTTGTGTGTTCTTTGTGTCATGCATGACTATTGTGCATGTAGTATAATGCAAAATATATGGTAAATGTGCTATCATAATAAATTTTTGGAAATCACCACAAAATCTTAATTTTGATTGCAAAAATCATGAAAATTAATATATATATATATATATATATATATTAATCATTTTATTTTTCTGTGACTAATTAATTAAATGAATGCACATATGACAGCCCATATATATATATATATATATATATATATATATATATATATATATATTGCATTATATAAAAATATATATATATTATCATCTTAATAGATAGAGACACAGATAGAGATAGATGGATGATTTTGCTATTATTGAAGTCATTTATGCTGCATTTATCGTGGCTGGTGTGTAGCCAGTACAGACTTGCTGTGTGCTTGTTTGTGCTGGTGCTTGCTTTCACACATTTTGATTTCCCATGTGCCCATGTGATCATACACCCTGAGCACAGACTAGGCAGCCTGGCAGAGGGGGCTGCACTGGATAATGGCTGATGTAATGATATAATGGATGGATGGATAAGCCCTTTTCTTTGTGACCTTTGAACTGTGTCTGGTGGATGAAAGCAAAGAGCTAGTCACTTGGGGTGTCTTTTAGGCCATCCTTAAAAATATTCTTGTTTGCCGTAACCCGACCGACCCTGTCAAATTAGCACCGACTCAATTTCTTTTTTTTTTTTTTTTGCTTTTAGTCCGACCGACTTGCCGATTGTAAATTTGCGTTAAGACAGACCAATTATTTTTTTACTCTTCAAACAACTAATACAAACGCTAAAAATTACTATTAATTATATTAAAGTAAGTATTGTAAATATATAAATTGCATTGGCCTACATACAAATGAAGGCTATCTTCTTTAATTAAAAAAACCCCTTGACGTCATCTGTGTTTACACGGATGTCACACTGTGGCCTGTGCGTTCGTCTCATTCTCTCACTCACTGTCAGAGTCCACGGTTCACGCTTGGTAATGATGGCTGCAGTATACTAAATGTTCGCGGTCACTGTTCAAAGTCATACGGGTTCGGGCACCATAATACATCTAAAAAAATTCATTAAAACAGCTCGACACCGCTTTAACTTGGCACAAAGTTCTGGAAAAACGGTGCCCAGATCTTTTCCCATCCCTTCTCCTCTCTAGTCTAAAACCATGACCGTGTCGACTGTCACTTTATGTTCGAGAATCAAGCACGAATCAACCAACACAAGTTTTGAAAACGAAAATAAGAAAATGATTTTAACGACCTTTTCTCGGAGCGCGTCCAGGTTTTTTTTGTTTGTTTTTTTGAACAGGGGTCACACAGCAACTGCAGCTTCGGACAAACACGCATAACAGCAAATAATACTTCTGCACAATGTTTCTCTTTTTACAACAGAAATGTGAATTCAGCCGGTATTAAGTATCATACAGTATCGGGCTTGAATCGCCTAGGGCTGTCAAAATAGCTGAAAAAACTAAATTAGAATTTTTTACTTAAATATGATCAAAATTTGAATTGTATTCGAATTTTAAATGCATAATTTCAGTAAGGGAGAAGAAAAGCTTTTTGCTTCTCTTCTGAGGCTCAAGATAGCGCATCGAGCAAAATATTACTGCATGTTTATTCAAAGCATTAGAATACATGACTGTGAAAAATAATTAAAAAAATTTAAAATAATGTTTATGAACCAATTATTATTAATTAAGTTGCTTAAAGAACTATAAACAAAACAGCATCATGTATGCATGCATTGTTAAATAAATAAAAAGGGCGGAAAACCAGTCACACAGGATACATTTTTTCATTTAAAAACATGAGATACGCGAAATATGCGTTCTGTGTGAACGGCTTGGTTTCAGTTTTGATGTAAACAAGATCTTCTCCACATTGTTTTTTTTTTTTTTTTTTTTTTTAAGTGGCTTCAACTGGATAGGCTAACATAACCTTATAATGCAATGACACATATATTGTCATCGCATCTCGTGCGCGTACACGAGGTGAAAGATGAGAAAGCAGATACTGCGTGTCGAGCTCGTCCGCCTTTGAAAGTTGTGTAGACACAGCTGTGCGCGCGGCGAGATGGAATGGAACACGTACCGGGGCTCATAAGGCAGCTTCCTTAACCTAAAATTCATATGCGCATTCGAATGTGGATTTTTATTTTAAATTCGACGAATATTCGAAAACATTTTTTTTTTGATAGCCTAAGAAAATCGCCTATGCGATTTTTTTTTGTTGTTGTTGAAATTTAATCGTGTAAACAGCCATGTTGAAGACTGCAGTAAATGTTTTGCATAATGGCAGTCCACTCTGCTTATTGTTTTTCGAAAATGTTGCACTCCTGTTTGTCATTTTGCACGTAACTTCACGCCAATATGGAAGCACATGGGTAGCGATATTCAATTTGCAATGTAATATGCAATATGACAATGCAATATGTAAAATGGCAATGCATTTCTGTATTTACATTTACATTTTCCAATACATTTGTGCAACGTTTGGTGCAAATTGAAAATGAAAATTAAATTTACATAATTTTCATTTGCCATTTCATACACCAGTTTTAATATGTAAAATGAATTCTAATTTTAACGCTTTATAAGTTGCAAAATTAAAATTAAAATGTATTACAGAAATGATTAGATATGTATAACATGTTCAAGCAAAAACTGTGGCAAAATTATCATTTAAATTCTATTTTTCTTAAATGCATTAACACTCACAGTCAAGACACTTACGATTGCATTTTCATTCAGTGTCCCGCAATGAATGTAGCAAAATTCAATGTGCACATTGAAAATGCATTCTGAGCCGATCACGTGTCCGCCCCCTCGCGCCATGTCAATCACTGCGTGAACAAGGCCGGGCCTTGCAGAAAGTCTGAGACTCAAATCTCAAGAAGAGGATTCAAGTGAGAGAACATGGACAAGACCGTTGGTCTGTGTACGCTTTGATCATTTCGGTTTATGGCTTCAATATTACATTCGCACTTGTGGGCGGCGCTGAAACGCTGCTTTCATCTGATTGGTCGAATCGCTCAACCTTCAACTCGGTCTTTCCATTCTTTCAGGCAGAATAAAGGTCCTTTCACACTGGATGCGATTTTGACGCGCGAATAATTCGCGCGATGGTTTTATTTTTTGATCAGCTGTTTGTGTAATGAGTGCTTTCACACCGAACGCGAATGTGCTGAGGCGAAAAAACGACTTTTATTTTTTTCGCTTCGATGTCGATTTTATTTTACTTTTGAGGCGACAAAAAAGGCTTCAGCCAATCACATACAAGAAAACAAAGGTGACGTCACAGCAAAAAAGACTGCCAGACGCTGCTCCGGATCAATTGGTTCCCTGAAGTTTGTGGTTTGTCTCGTCAGATGCGGTGCCACTATCTGAAGGAGCTCCTCGAATTGTCCCACAGACATCCGAAAGTAAGTGCGGAACCGGCCATGATAAAGTTTTAGCTCCTGTACAAGATTGGCATACTCCACTTCAGACTCTCTGTTCTTTAGGACTGGGTGCACCCAAAACCTTCTTTTCTGTCTTTTAAAGAAAATGAAAAGCTCGTCTTCACTGGATGATGATGTTGAAGTGTCCATTTTCTCAACTGTCGGCGTGAAAGTTTTGGAATGTTGAAGCACTCTGAACGTCACAGACATCGCAAATTCGCGTCACGGCTGATGTGAATGGTTTTGACGCGAAATATTCGCACGCGAACTATTCACTTTTTCGTTACGCATCCGGTGTGAAAGGGTCTTAAAAGTCAGTGCGAGTGAAGCACTGTAATGTCTGAAACCAGTGTTAATTAGAATAATATTTGAATCAGATGCTGCTGGCCACATAATTCGTGCTGCTGTGACTTGCAAGAGACCCCGTTAAATTATTTCTAGGTTATAGTATTGTATAAATTTTGTCCCACTGATAAAAACTGTGCAAATAGTTCTGTCTCCTTGGATAACAGTGAAGTGGAAATAAATATAGTTAAATTTATGAAATTTAAATAGGATTTTTGGGAAGGTAAGTCTGGCCAGTTATACAGCAACACGAGTCAGACGAGTCTGAAGATCTGAGCTGAATTTGGTGAAACATTAAAGTTCTAGTCTGTGTCAGTTACTCTCATAATAAATAATAATAATAATGTTACCCGTATTTTTTGTTATAAGTTGCATCAGTCCAAAAATACGTCATGACGTATGTCAATGAAAACATTGCCTTGGCGCCAATTGAAATACACGGGACAATCATGCTATGCAATCATGCCGAAGAGCTGCTGTGTCGTTTTCTGTACCTCCAATAAACTAACAAATTATGAATTGAAGTTCTACATCCTTCCTAATAAACATACAGAACCGGAAAGGATGACAAAACGGCTACAAGCAATAAGTTGTGAGGATGATCAAGGGAAGTTGTGGAATCCCAAGACTAAGCATGTGTATGTGTGCAGTCGGCATTTCATCACAGGCAGGCTACGTTAACATTGTGTTCATTATTAACGTTATCAAAACTGTGTAAGGTTGTTTCAGTAAGTGGCATGCATATATAATAAGCCTTATCATTCTACCTGAAGCAAAACTATGTAACGTTAGCCTAATGTCGAACATAAACCCACTTAAAAAAGCGTGTGGACACGTAACAACTTAGTTTTGTGTCAGCATTTTTACACTTTCATTCATAAATTCACCCCGTCTGTGTTTGCGAAACGATTGAATCGCGGAATCCAGTCAAAAATAGAACTTGCTGTATAAAGCAGAACGTCACGGAATTTGGCTATTTTTGAATGAATACATCTACATTTGGGCTCTAAAATGAATCAAATATCGATATGGACTAGTGTATATGAATATTAAAGTTAAAAGAGACTACAATTGTTCTACGTGTGTCTGGGAATGAGTGCTCAATATGTGCATTTTTGTCATTCAGATACACGATGTTCGCTGTGTTTTCCCCCACGCCGACTCCGCCCTCGCCACGCCCCCAGCTATGACTAGATGCCGACTGTATCTATACTACAACCTAGAAATAATTTGCAGTTCTCAGCAGCACGAATTATGTGCCCAGCTACATCTGATTCAAATATTATGCTAATTAACAGTGAGCGGTGCTTCTAATTCTGCCTGAAAGAATGAAAAGACAGAGTTGAAGGTTGAGCGATTCGACCAATCAGATGAAAGCAGCGTTCGGTCTTGTCCATGTTCTCTCACTTGAATCCTCTTCTTGAGATTTGAGTCTCAGACTTTCTGCAAGGCCCGGCCTTGTTCACGCAGTGATTGACATGGCGCGAGGGGGCGGACACGTGATCAGCTCGGAATGCATTTTCAATGTGCACATTGAATTTTGCTACATTCATTGCAGGACACTGAATGAAAATGCAATCGTAAGTGTCTTGATTGTGAGTGTTAATGCATTTAAGAAAAATAGCATTTAAATGATAATTTTGCCACAGTTTTTGCTTGAACATGTTATACATATCTAATCATTTCTGTAATACATTTTCATTTTAATTTTGCAACTTATAAAGCGTTAAAATTAGTTTTCATTTTACATATTAAAACTGGTGTATGAAATGGCAAATTAAAATTATGTAATTTAATTTTCATTTTCATTTTGCATCAAACGTTGCACAAATGTATTGGAAAATGAAAATGTAAATACAGTAATGCATTGTCATTTTACATATTGCATTGTCATATTGCATATTACATTCCAAATTGAATATCGTACCCATGTGCTTCCATACGCCAATAAATCATCAGAAATATTGTTCTTTACCAATATATTGAATCTTTACATTCCTCCTGCCTGTTGTCCGTGGATTTACCTATATTTGGTGTTATTTGCTGTATAAAACTTTAGACATGCAAAATCGATTTTACAATTGATTCAATGAACACTCGTCACTCAAATCAAACAGGATTTTTTTCACAAAAGTGACAACCCAAGAAAGCAAAGTAAACGTTCTCTCATTTGTAGGTTGCATTGATACGTAGCAGTGGATGCAAGTAAAACAGTACCTAATTTTTTTCTCACCTGAAATTCATGCAATAAACATGTTTTTGACAAAGATTTAAATTTGTTTGTGGTCTATATAGCCTGCATCAAAATGAGGTTTGCAATGATGCGCCCGAAGGCACGGGTTGAAGACCCAGTCAGTGACGTCACGATATGCTAATTTGTTTAAATTCATACCAACGTCATCACCATCACAAAATTTTTTTTTTACATTGAAACTTGAAAAAATAAAATATAGACCGACCTACCGACCCTTTTTTTTTTTTTTTAATCCTGTTACTGCAAACCAAAATATTTTTAAGGATGGCCTTACCAGATAGTTCAAAAAGCGAGCAGGTGTTATACACTGACCTTCAACTTTATTTTTTAACTATATGTATAAAATCAACATGAAAATCAAGTAATGATCAGTGAAGTGAAATAGTTGGGTAAGAAGTGTTGTCCACCCCTCCATTCTCTCCAACTCTGCATTTATTTATTTTTTTTGTACGTCAAAATTAATTTTCAGCATAAGTAAATATCCAGATATGTACAGTATCTGTTGTCTCTGATTAAAATGCATATCACATGAATCTCAATCATAGACGACAGGCATAAAATAATAATAATGATAATTATAATAATTGTATTTATTATTATATTCCTTATCATTAATATCATGTAACTATATAATTATTCACATATACCTCAACATTTCTTCAAATTTCTCCTTGACTAGATGGAAAAAGTGTCATAATTTACCACATTCTCCCCCCCATCTCAAAATACTTTTGTTTGCTTTTATTGGTTGTAAGAACATGAGTTCCCTGTTAAGTTTCGCCCTTTATGAATTCCCTGGGAAAATTTTCTGAAACATGAGTAGAATTTTAAGAAAATAGATTGACTTTGCTCACAAAGTGTCCTCAGGGGAGGATGTGTTCAGTGGATATTTGCAGTCTAGAGGCAGCTTCTACTATAAATCTTTTACGAGGGGAACAAGTGTAAACATGATCCACCACTGTCATCACTGCTCATGGTTAAGACAGAACAAAGCACATCTATAATTAACATCACCTGTGACCTCAGACTGCCCTGACCAATGTAACAGGAGCCTGAAGGGACTCGGTTTAACTGATTTACAAGCAGCTCTTTCCACCCAAGATGTGTTAACCAAAACCTTATGAACTAACCTTAACTTGAGATGAACATGTCATTCAACCTAAATATGTCTTTTGAGCGTATGTATGTATTTTACCTTTAAGTCAAGGTAAACATTATATTAGTATGTTCCCTGGTTGAATCAATGACCCAAGGCTTATTGGTTCACACTCAATGTGTATAACAAACATCTTGAATAAAAGACTCATGACTTTTATTTTTGTCAGCTTTCTATCAGGTCTAGTCTATACTATAACTGTCTAGACATTTATCACATCAAGATCAAAATTTGACACAACTAAATAGGTGGACATAAATAGGCCAACCATCAAACAAACAAACCTAAAGACATGCTAATGGAATTAATTTCTCACCATCTGACATGTCCAAGCATGTATAATGACTGGCATGCTGTATTTTCTGCATATATCCTATTATATAATAGAGATTAAATAAATTCTCAGCACTTAGTTGTGTTTTCAAATGGATGAAAAATGTTCTGATCCTACTCCTGTCTGCTGTGTAGCTGCTGGCATGTTTCTGTAAGTGCGATAGCGTCTATTTTTTGTAAGCTTAAAATAATCTACCGTATGGTCTGCAAATGGCATCCAAAGTATGTCTAAGCGCACTGTTGAGAGCGATACCGTATGAGGGAAACCCCTCCTGATTAGAATGAGTCACACACGGCTCCTGCTTACACAGGACCAAGAGCTTCTTTACTATAATATGAGTCTCTCGCTTGCTAATTCTCTACCTCCCCTTGACCTCTCTGTGAGCTCCATATTTTACACTGATTTTGTATTTAAATGCAAATATGCGCTCAATCAATAGCACATACTTGTACCCTCAAAGAGAGCCCTTGAATATCTGTGCGGTGTATTACAAGGTAGAGAGTAAAGCTAGAGTTAAGCTGAGGTCAGGCAAGGTTGTCAATATGCTGAAATGCACACTGGCTATTCATGCGTCTACAGTCAATGGCCTGAAAGGAGTTAGAGATGGGGACGATGCCAAACTCCAATATCAGGCTCACGTCGGCCAGGTAAATCAATCACTGGCAAGACAGTGTGTTACACTGCAGCCTTCATTCCTCTTACCAGATGCTAATTTTGAATGTAATCCATCAAGTGCCAACATCACCTTGACGATACCTGGGCTGATTCGAATCGCTCACTCGTCACTATTCCAAACATATACTGAATGTTGCATACTATAGTTCCCTAGATGGGGAGAAGTAAATTACAATAAATTCAGGAATTTCAGTGTGGATATACAGGCCAGATATATATATTTTTAAAATTAAAAACAACAGTAATACATTGAGGTGGTGTGATTAGCATCACAAAAGTCTCTTACGGACACAAAGACTGCATTCATTTAATTGAAAATGCATAATAATATTAGAAATATTACAATAGAAAGTGATGTGATGTTAAAATGTGATGGTCAAGCTGTCTTCACTCTTTAGTGTCACACGATCCTTCAGAAATCATTGTAGTGCGCTGATTTGTTGCTCAAGAAATATTTATTTTCAATGTTGAAAACAGTTGTGTTGTTTAATATATATATATATATATACTTTTTTTTTTTTTTTTGGAAACTATGATACATATATTTATGTTCAGGATACTTTGATAAATAAATTTTTTTGAAGTGGAAGTCTTTTGTAATATTATAAATGTTTTTACTGTCACTTTCAAATAATTTAACGTGTCCTTACTAAATAAAAATATAAATTTCTTTCCAAACTATTTAACGGAAGTGTATTATGTTATTGGAAATCAACCAGCCTACAACAAAGTAGCAGTCTACTTTTTATTTTTATTTTTCAAGCTTCAGAGAAGGTGACGTTCATCCTCCAATTCACGATTGACAATAAGACATGGATTTGGAGTGTAAAATACGGATAAAATAAGAAAGAAACTATTTTGGCCCTCCAGAAGTCCTTTAGAAAGAATAACAGTGTGATCTTCTATGTGGGCTCATTAAAGCCTGCTGTACTAACAATTGAATGTGGCGCATTATCATATTTGAAGCAGCATCGCTCAGGTGTATAACAGGGTCATATTAAATGTTAAAACTGACAGAATCAGGCTTACTCCCTGTAGCAAAAACTTATTTAGGTGGAAAGGTCAGAGAAAATCTGCTTGATTAATCTCAGCTATCCCGAACGCATGTTAGACAGAACAGTGTTGGGTGTCTTTTGACACTCACAAGAGAGAGCCTGACACCGTCTAGGCACAGCTTGTCTCAGATTTTCTCATTAAAAGCGAGCGAGTGTTTTCCTCTGGGCCTCTTGGTGCTATCTGGGAATCTGACCAGTTTGAGTGTTCACAGCTCTGCTTTCACAGCCCATTGTGTGAAAAGACCTAGTCCATTTTACACAGTTTGCAGTGTTAACGTGTTCCTGAAGTAAAATTTTATAACAAATGTCATTCAGCTTAAATATCCACATATTTATATGTTTTATAGCTCCTCTAATAAGCCACTAATCTGTGGCAGGATAAACAAAGAAAAGATTCCATTTTGCATGTTTTATATAGTATTCTCAATATTTTTTAAATATGTGAAAATATTAAATTTCACCTTTTTTATCATAAAAAAAATGTGTGGATAAATAATGTGAAGGTGAAGGTGAAGTGACATTCGGCCAAGTATGGTGACCCATACTCAGAATTTGTGCTCTGCATTTAACCCATCCGAAGTGCACACACACAGAGCAGTGAACACACACACACACTGTGAGCACACACCCGGAGCAGTGGGCAGCCATTTATGCTGCGGCGCCCGGGGAGCAGTTGGGGGTTCAATGCCTTGCTCAAGGGCACCTAAGTCGTGGTATTGAAGTCATCTTACTAGTTGCTTTCACTTGTGTAGTACTTGCTGTAATAATTTAATATAAGCTTCTGTAATAAAGTTTGGGGTCAGTGTGTTATGGTTATGATCAGTTTTGGTTTAGTTTTCTGTGTTTCCATTCTCCTGCCTTGTTTGTTTCCATGGGTTTTTATTTAATTAGCTCCACACCTGTTTCAGTTCTTCCAATTAAGTTTCTATTACTTAAAAGTGTAATGTGTAATATTTAGGAGGATCTACTGACAGAAATGCAATATAATATACATAACTATGTTTTCAAAGGTGTATAAAGACCTTACTTAATGAAACATTATGTTTTTATTACCTTGAACAATGAACAATTTCTATCTACATACAACACAGTTCCCCTTAAGTCGCCACCACCATGTTTGTACAGTAGCCTTAAACAGACAAACTGCTCTACAAAGCATGTTTCATCACTTTGTTGTTCTTGCGAATAAAACACTGACACAGGGATGAACAAGTACATTAATATTCGCAATAACATTGATTTATTGAATAATTAATTAGATATAATTCCTTAATTTACCCCCTCCTTCCGGAATGGCAATCCCAGCTTGCCTTGAGCAAGAGGACCGTTCACTGGAGAACAATTCCTTTACCATACCAGGGACTTTTTAGATCTGGCGAGCCTTACACACTTCCCACATCGCTTACTCGGCGTATTCTACATTACCAGCCTGAGTGAACAGTGTAAGGCATGCCTGCCAGTGAACGGTCCCATGTAGGAGGATTTCGCCGCTTTTGTGGAGTGGGTGCTAGAGAGAAAAGGACTTTATTTCTCCATCTGCCCCATCGAGGAAGACTTCTCCAGCCCCACACACGAACCAGAGACCAGTCAGCCATCATCTCGCTGCATGGAGTTACTGCCTGAGCCCACTGCAGACTGAGAGCCTGAGCTCATCCACGACTGAGCCGCTCATCCCCATGGAGCCGAAACCTCTAGCATCGTTTGATCAAGTGCGTGAGCCAGCAACATCGTCCGTTCCCGGGGGAGTTTTGGTGGAGATCGAGGGCTTGGAGGGAAACCCCACCCACACTCTCACCGCTGAGGGTGAGCTGCAACTGGTCACTGGACCACATTATGAGGAACTTGTGGACTGTTTGAAAGTGGACTTCATAGACTGGCTTGGACTATTACCCAGTTCTCCTGTATCTCCGCTGGTTCCCTCCATCTCTGTCCTCCGACCCATCGGCTCCACCTTGGGCTCTCTCATCCCTCCAGCTCTGCCTTGGTCAGTCGTTGACCATCTGCCGCCTCGGGACCTCACTCCTCTAGCTTTGCCTCGCCACGCCATCCCTCTGGCTCTGTCAGGCTCCTCCTTCCCTCCATCTCCGCCTCCATCCTCGGTCGCTCCGCAACGTTTTCCGGAGTCACGCCTCTACTTTGGTCACCTGAGCCTTAAGCTCTGCCTTGGCCCTCCGGATCCTCAGTGTCACCCTGGCTCTCCATCTGCTCGGCTCCATCATGGGCTCCTCTTCCATCACTCTCCATCAGTCAGCCCCTTGGTGGGGTCAGCCATATCTCCACCATGGCTCCTTCTGCCGTTGACTCCACCATGGGCCGCTATCCTGCTCCAGGTTCTTCCCTGGCTCTTCCTTCCATCCACTCCACCCTATTCCTGTGGACTATGCTCCCATTCCATTGCCTGTCCCAAACCCGCCTCCTGAACCCCCACCCTTCCTCCTCAGGACTGTTGTCGGTACGAGGACGTGTCGTTCCGGGAGGGGGCAAACTGTAATGGTTATGATCCGTTTTGGTTTAGTTTTCTGTGTTTCCGTTCTCCTGCCTTGTTTTTTTTTTCCATGGTTTTTGATTTAATTAGCTCCACACCTTTCAGTTCTCCCAATTAAATTTTTATTACTTAAGTCTGTGTTCCCTTATGTTCCTTTTGTCTGCTATAGTTTGGATTTGTGTTTGGTTGTGCCAATTCTCTCCTGTGGATTATTAAAAGAACACTTCGTCGTGAGCTTTGTTTTGAACACCTCATGTGTAACACAGTGTAGGTTTTGTTTCTTTTTTTTTACCTAACATTTAGAATTTTCGATTCATCAAATAATACACAAAAATATTAAACAGCACA